>NC_062558.1:54677224-54986151 GCF_016906955.1 Phacochoerus africanus | reverse complement strand
TACCGGTGAGAGGTAAGTGGTCACACTGTGGCAGACTCTACATTTAAAAAAACCGATACAGTGAGGTGTGTAGGTTGATCAGTGAAGGTTAAAAGCTCCATGTTAATAAGGTTTTCTGTTTGCAGCATTTCTTAACAAATATTTTTCTCCAGATTTGAAGTGTGTTATCATGAGTCAACCTTTCTGACTGCAAAGCCTCAGTCTTGTTAATAATGTATAACTTCCAAGTGAATCATGTGCTGATGCATAGCACTCGAATATGCAAATTTTGTAATACTCATAATCTGAAAGCTCATATTTTTGTTTGTTTAAAAATGTTAGGTCTCATTTACATTATAGTTTACAGCTCTATTACAAACCACATAATCTCTATACTTCACATTCAGTCTAGAGAGTGTCCCCTTAGGGCACTTGAATTATATGCTCTAGTTCTTGAATTCTATTATGGATTTTTCAGAAATAACTTCTTCTCTTTATTTTTCTCATGGTGGATCTTAAAATAGCAAAAATGCTTGCTCTGGGCACCTGCTATTATAGATGCCAGTATTATGAAAGAGTTTCCAGATTTGTTTTCTTTTTTGGCCTTTAGAACATTTCATATTGCTTTACAGTCATCCCCATAAACCCATGCATGATTTTTTTTTCTTCCTATACCCACATTCTTATATATCCATGGTTTCTATACCTGTATTTCTTATATATATATATATAATTATTTTTATTTTTTTCCATTATAGCTGGTTTACAGTGTTCTGTCAATTTTCTACTATATAGCAAAGTGACCCAGTTACACATACATGTATACATTCTTTTTTCTCACATTGTCATGCTCCATCATAAGTGACTAGACAGAGTTCCCAGTGCTACAGAGTAGGATCTCACTGCTTATCCATTCCAAAGGCAAGAGTCTGCATCTATTAACCCCAAGTGACCCCATCCATCCCACTCCCTCCCCCTTGGCAACCACAAGTCTATTACCCAAGTCCTTGATTTTCTTTTCTGTGGAAAGGTTCCTTTGTGCCATATATTAGATTCCAGATATAAGGACACCATATGGTGTTTGTCTATCTCTTTCTGACTTACTTCACTCAGTACAAGGGTCTCTAGTTCCATATACCCACATTCTTACACATCTATGGTTTCATGTGCCTGTGTTCATCTGTAGTATATTTGAAAACTGGTTGTGCTCTCCTTATTTGGGTGGAAATCATAGAACCATTGGTGTGAATTCTTTTGTTCTGGAAAGCAGCATTCTTAATGCCTATGGCAGAGTTCATGGATCATTTGGATCTTTCTTCTATTGGCAGCTGTAGGTTGGAAAGCCTGTAGCAAGCGTTCTGCTTTCCTGCTCCTTAGCATTGACACTCTTGGTGCTGGGCACACTGTAGACATCATAGGTTCGAAAGTTGATTTTAAAATTATTATCCTGATTTCCTGTGAACTCGGACCAATGGCCAATAGTCTGTCACTCACATTCACATTATAAAAATTTCTCTGATACTTTTGTTTAACTATAGTACAATGATTCCTTCCTTACTTTGAAATACACTATCAAATATAACCAACCAGTCATGATTCTGAAATCATAAAAATGGTCAAAAGATGATTTTATTGGATTCCGTCACTTAGTTGTACTGAATATTGTTTAAAAGAAGTAGATCCTTGGTTTTGACTTGGAATTTTAATTTAAAAAAAAAAACCTTTAAAATCACAGGTTTAGTTAGAGTAATACATGAACCTCATTATTTTTATTGGCTTTCCTGAATTTGTGATCAAATTCTCAGTACTTTCTGTACCTGGGGAACTATGTGTTCTTAAAAAAAGTAAAAGCCTTTAACGCTGCAGGTGTTCACATTTTGCTTGGAATCACAGTGAAAATATTGACACTTTATTTGATGGAGTTGATAGAAAATCCTTCATTTGCATTTTACTGTGTGTCTGGTGAAGATGTCTTTTAAGTTTGTATGAAAGCTTATTAGAAGGTTCAAGAACACAGCGTATATCAAGAAAACCTTGTACCTGAAACACGTTAATATGGGAAATAGGTATGTGTGTCAGATGTTTAATTATGGGGGAGGAAATGATGTCTTGATACTGAATGAGATTACTGGTGCTTTTGCAGATGGAATAGCTAGATCTTTTACAAAGAGAGAGTTTTCGGTGTATGTGATGTTGTCCTTCAAATAGCACCTCCTTATCAACTTCTCAGCACATGGAGATGGGCTTTGGCTTGGACTGGTGGAGGATTTCTCCGCTCTTGTGCTGGAGGCATCTTTGCCTGGCTCCTTCTGAATTGGTTACTACACAATACAGTCAGCTGTCTGCTTTGGAATTGCTCTGGGATTTTAGGCATGATGAAATATGTAGCAAATAGGATCTTAAAATTCTGTTCAAAGTTACTAAGCTTTAGATAGCTGTGAAAGAAAATTCATGTTTTATGGCAAGACAAGAAAAATTTTATCATAAAAAAATGTTAACATAAAAAAATTTCTTCTGTTCTTTTCCTCCTCTCTGCATTGTGCATCTGTTATGCATCCACCAAATCTCTCCCATTGGCAAAAATTACCGGCTCAGCCATAAAGAGCAACATGCTCCCAGCATCACCAGGACAGCTCCTTAAAGATAACACTCCTTCATGATCTAGGAAGTGGCTATGAAGATGCATAGATCTGGATTATGTTAACTGTCACTTATGTCTTTGACGGGCAGCCCTCTGTCTCAATTTATGTAACTTACATAACTGTGCCTTGAAACAGTTCTCAGAGTTTTCTGAGATGCTTTTTCCTGGGTTGTAATCCTCAAATTTGGCTTGAATCAAAATTTCCATTTCTTTCTTTGATCAACTGACTAATTTTTTGTTGACATTTAAAAGCAGGTTACAGTTATAAAAGCTAGTAATAACCTGAAAGTGTGTGAGCACAGCCCCAATGTCAGGAGCATTTTCAGCTTCACTAGTTCTCGGTGAGCCTTTTCCTGATTGCAATTCCTAGTTCCCAACTGATAATCCCTATGTTGATTTTTTTCTCATTTTCTTGCTTTCCTGCTTATATTTTATTTATTTATTTATTTTTTGTCTTTTGCTTTTTAGTGCCGCACACACGGCATATGGAGAGTCCCAGGCTAGGGGTCTAACTGCATCTCCAGCTGCTGGCCTAAGCCACAGCCACAGCAACATCAGATTTGAGCTGGCCATGTCTGCATCCTGCACCATAGCTCATAGCAACATTCAAGCCTTAACCCACTGAGCGAGGCCAGGGACTGAACCTGCAATCTCATGGTTCCTGGTTGAATTCATTTCTGCTGCACCACAATGGGAACTCTGCTTTCCTGCTTTTAAAATCCACATATTGAGTGTGTTACTTGCTTGTTTCTGAAATTTAAAAATGATTTCACATGAGTGTAATCTATTGCAACTTGCGATTTTCATTTAAGATTGCTTTTTGAGTTTGTTCGTTTGTTTGTTAGTTTTTGGCCTTGCCCACAGCATATGGAAGTTCCTGGGTCAGGGATTGAACTCATGCTATGGCAGTGACAATGCCAGATACTTAACTGGTCGGCCACCAGGGAACTCCAACATTATGTTTTTGATTGATCCACATTGATGCTTGTAGCTATAGATCATTGATTTTCACAAGTGTATGGTATTGTTTTATAAATCATAAAAAATAAATATATATAGCAATTTATATAAACTGATGGTGATTAGATTTTTTTTAAACAATAGCTGTTGTAAACCATCTTATATATGTGTTCTAATATACAGGTGCAGGAATTTCTTTAGGATTTATGTCTGGAAGGGAAATTACTGGGTTTTAGCGTATGGATATGTTTATATTCACAAGATAATGCCAAGTTATCTTCCAGAGTTTTCAAAGAAATAGATAGATAGATAGATATATACACACACATATAAAATGTTTATGTGTGAGAAAACTATGTTTTCTGGGGTAGCAAATAGATATCATATTCTATGAAAAAGTCAAATTATTTTCCAGAGTTTTACGACATGTACTATTACCAGCGAGAGATAAGAATGCAGCATTTCCAACATCCTTGCCATATTTGATACTATCGGACAGTTTTTTCCAATAAGGATTATAAAATAAAATCTCACTGTGGTTTTAATGATCATTTCTCTGATTCCTAATGTGCTCAGATATCTTTTCATATGGCTATTGGCTCTTTATCTTTTTTCTTTTGGAAATACTCATTTGTCTATTCAGTTGTCATTTTTCTTATTTTCTTTGTATTTTCAAGAGACCAATTTTTTGTCTGTGATGTGTTGGGAACATCTGTCTTCCTTCAATTATTGGCTTTTCTTTTCCACACTCTTCTTAGAGCTCTGTGGTGAACAAGCATTTTTTTTTATAACTTTTGTTGAAGTAGAGATGATTTACAACATTAATTTCTGCTGTACAGCAAAATGACTCAGTTATACATATATATATATTTCCATTATGGTTTATTACAGGATATTGAGTATAGTTGCCTATGCTCTACAAAAGGACATTGTCATTTATCCATTCTACATTTAATAGTTTGCATCTCTAATCCCAAACTCTCAGTCTGTCCCCTGCCACCCCCTACTCGTCCTTGGGCACCACAAGTCTGTTCTCCATGTTTGTGATCATGGGAACTCAATTGCACCATGGTGGGAACTCCAATAAAATAATTCTTTTTATTTTTTTCTTTTCTTTCTTTCTTACATTTTTTTTTTATAGGGCCGCCCCTGTGGCATATGGAAGTTCCCAGGCTAGGATTGAATCAGAGCTGCAGCTGCTGGCTTGCACCACAGACACAGCAAAGCCAGATCTGAGCCCAGTTTGTGACCTACACCATAGCTTGTGGCAATGCTGAATCCTTAACCCACTGAGCATTGCTAGGCATCGAACCTGAATCCTCATGGCTACCAATCATGTTTTTAACCCTCTGAGCCACTATGAGAACTCCACATTCTTAATTATTTTAGTAGGATAATTTATCTATTACTTTTCTTTGTAGTTGAACCTCCTTGCGTTTGATTTAAGAAATTCTTCTCTTTTCTAAGGTCATAGCATTTACAAAAATTTCTCAGAATTTCAAAGTTATAGTTTCAACCTTTAGATTCTTGTTAACCATCAATTTTTATTAGTGTGTATTCTCTGGCACGAGGTCGATATCTAATCTTATTTTTCAATATGTACATACACCATTGCCCTAGCACTATTTATTGAAAAGACTCTCTTTGCTCATTGCCACCTTGGTCACCTGTGTGTTTCTGAGCTCTGTTCTGTTAAGTTTGTCTATCCCTGTGCCAACACTATCCTGTCTGAGTTACAGTAGGTGTTATACTGTATGATAATCTTTTAGGGCAACCCTTGCTCTTCTTCCTCAGAAGTATCTTGATGAACAAGTGTTACCTCTGCCACATGACAGGTTTCAAAGGAACAGAAATCATACTGGGATTTCTATATTGCTTTCATCTGTCCTCTGAAATATTTCAAATAGTGAAGAGACATCCGTGTAGAGCTTGTTGGACAAAGAGTCACTAAAACTACCATCTGCCGATGAGGTTAATCAAATTGTGTTTAACCCAGTCTTTCTCATTATATTTTTTATAGGCCAAGTGTGAAGATGTAGCAGTAAATTTAAAAGCTGATATGAGAGTCTGTTTGTGATCCTCCAGGAATTCCTTTAAATTTGGGAGCCTAGGAATACCTTCAGAAGCCCTTGTAATCATCCTGCAAAAGAGGCAGAGAGAAAGAGCCAGTACTTATTAGAACCTACAAATTGTAGTTGCTTTTGTAAAACTCTTTGTCATGTGATTTCAGCTGTCTTCCAGCATCTCAGTGATAAGATTACTCCTCTTGTCCTATAGCTGAGAAAACTGACTGGAGGGGGAGGTAACTCAGGGGAGGTCACGTGGTTCCTGGGTGTCTGATTAGGGCTCCACACCCTTCTGTCTGTGTCCAGGGCCCCTATGTTTCCCACTCACACCAGCTGCCCCATCTGCTGGGTGCTGTGGATGGGGCTCTGGGACTGGCTTTAGAGGCAGATTCAGAGAGGTAGGCAGCCCTTCCTGTTCAGTCTGAGTCTCGTGATTCCTGTTATCCCCACAGGGCACCCCTGGGACTGAATTCTGCTTGATTATCCAAGAGGAATCAGAGAGTCAAGAGGGTGAGCATGGCCTCAGTGAGCTGGGGGATAGGGCAAGGTGCCAGAGAGGCATGGGCTTTCTGAACAAATTTCAGGACTGTGACACTGGGCCATAAGGCTTTGATTCTGGGTGTACTGTTGACGGGGGGTCCAGCTTGCTGAATTGTATCCTTGTCATCCACAACGGGCCACAGTGGGACGCTTAAGAGTGATTCAAGATCCCTAGTGGTGAAGGCCCGTTGGGAGATAGAGCCTAGGTGATGGCCTGATGGGTGAGGTTGCATTTCAGTCCCTGGTCGTTGGGCTGAGAGGAGGGAGGAGGGGCGTGATAACAGCACCAATGGTAACAGAGAGCAGCGGAGGGTTCCAGGCTGCCCACCTCCAAGCTCTCAGGCCTTGTCTGCTCTCCCTCCCCTTTTGCTGGTAGACCCTGAGCTGCTCTGTCTAGCCTGCATTTCCAGGTTTTCTCTTTTTTGGACTGGTTTCTCTATAGATGGCTCTCTACTGACCTTCTTTTCCTTCCTGATACCCAGTTGGACTTTATGTCTTTCAAGATTTCCATTCTGAACTTTTGATCTTTTAGTGCAACCGCCTGTTTTTCCTATTTGTCTTTCCGGTCAGCTTAGATCATCATCATCATTATTATCATCTGTGTCATCATCTCATCATCTCCACCAGATGTCAAGGACACATCATCATCATTGTTGTAACAGTAATGATAATAATAATAATAGCAACATAACGACAGTAATAATATTATTTCTGACCCCCACTGAGCAGATTCAGCCCCTCCTTTTGGTGCTTCTGTGAATTATCTCATTTAACCATCACTGGGAGAGTCCAGTGATTGATTATTCCCATGTTAAATCCTTTACTCGGGGGCAAGCTGAGTGGTGGAGCCAAGATTTGAATTCAGTAGGGAGCCCCAGAGGGCCCCTTAACATCCAGACATCCCTCAAGAGACAGACCAGGAATGTCTGAACTGCCCAGGATGTGTCAGTGATCTGCTTCAGATGATGTGGCAGAGCTGGGGACTGCTGGGAACTTGTGTTCTCAAAGTCGGCTCTCGTTTGCTTCAGCTAGAGATGGTGCGGAAAAAACCAGCCAGCCCATTGGCCTCAGTGTCCTGGGAAAATAACCACTGCACAATGGCTGCTAAAGGAAATTACAGGTCTCAGATCTATGCTGAATGGATGCAAAGCAGGGTATGAATGCAAAGGGTGAAGACACTGGATGATATATAGTTTTGAAAAAGAGATGAATTTGTGGTGAAGTAATTCTGTTCAAATCTGTATTTCCTGTAACCGCTATCTTGTTATGTGGTGGTTGATCCAGAAGGGCTAGAATTAGGATTTTGCCAGTGAAGAGCAGTGGCTTGCTGTCCCCCAAGCTGGTTCATGGTAAATTGTAGTTTAGTTGCAGGCAGCCATGGTGTGGGACTGTACACTTGGTCTTCAGTTTCTTTTTGAATTATGAAACATTTGGTACGCACGAAAGAACGCCTGTCATATACATGGAGGTCATATGGCTTAAACCTTAAGTGCAGCCTCACTGTTCTTCCCGATCCAGTCCAGGGCTCCCCTCCCTCTCTCGGAAACTGCCGCCATATTACTCTTATTGGTTCATTCTCTTGCTGTCTTTTATGTTCACTGTAAAAATCATGACTCTATTCCCAAACAATGTATTTTTAGAGTTTTTCACTTTTGCACTTTATAACAATAATATCATATACTATATATATTAATTGATGATTTACATGGTATGAACATGCACAATTTTTTCAAATCTAATTTTTCTGTTTTCAGAGGTTGGATTCAGGGGGATGTATTTGAGGGATCCACAAAGAAGACCAGGAAGATGTGAAAAGTAGGCAGGGACCAAACAGTTCCGCATTCTAGAGCAGCATAAGGAGTACAGATTGTGTTCTAAATCCAGGGAGACTCCATTGAGCAGTTCTATATAGGGACCTGAGATGATGGGACTTATAATGAATCACCTCATCTTTATCTTATAGGATGTCCTGCTTATCTGAGGCAACAACCAGGAAAACTGATAGCTCTGGTATAGCTTGATAAGTGAAAACATTAGTGGGTCAACCAGGCTGCAATTCAATTTACTGTGCATGGACTCTGGTGACAGCGAGTAGCTGTTCTTTGCTGGAAAAATCCTGCCTCTTGTCCTTCTGAATCAATCATTGCATAGCAAGTTGGCTGTTACAGGAATTCCAGATTTGAACAAGCTATAAATCACCAATATTCCTTGTCTTTTTCAGGCGGATAGCATCCTTGTAGGGTAGCCCTTTGCATGCAGAGCGTTTCTCTGCTCTGTTTGCTCGTGGCCACCTAGGCCAGCCCTAGTTAAAAGTTTGGTGGAAGAAGAGGAGAGGGTCTGGGAAAGGTAAATTAGAGGAAAAGCACTAGAATGAGGAAGGAAGAATTGAGGGGAAGGCGTATGTATACACTCAGTGTAGAAAGAAAGTGGCAACCAGAAGGATCACATGAGGTCTCCTGGGTTGAGAACTACAAAGAGTCCTTTGGATTCACCCATCAGGGGGGCCACTGGTGACATTTTGATAGCAGTTTTAGAAAGGATGCGGGGGTAGCAACCACTGAGTACCTAATGAAGGGAAGTATATTTAAATATTCATATGACATATTCAGATTAGGAGAAGGAGAGCCTTTCTAGATAGTGCAGGTCAGAAGAATACTTTCTATGGCTGTGAGGACACTGTTAAGGTAACCTTAGAAAGAAGGTAAAATGTTATAGTTGAGATTTGGGCTGATGCAGAAACAAGGGGATGGACTCAGTGGACTTTCAGAGCCCTTCCCGAACTCAGATCCAGTGTTATGTCGCATCCTTTGTTCCCTTTGCTAAAATACTGGCATCAAATAGGAGTGGAAGAGAAAGAGAAAGCTTTTCTCTGTAAAACAAGGCAGCTGAGGAGTTCCTGCTGTGGCATAGTGGGTTAAGAAACTGGTGTTGCCGCAGCTGTTGCACAGGTCATAACTGGGGCTCAGATTCAATCATATGCTGTGAGTGTGGCTGAAAAAAAAAAAAAAAAAAGAACCAATACCAAAACAAACAATAAAACAAACAAAAAAAGAGGGCAGCTGATACTAGTCAGATTTTCCATGATCCCTTTGAACTTATTCCGACAACTGAAAACAGAGCTGCTTTTGCAAATCCATTTTCTGGGTGAGTCAGTGATTAGAACTCTGCAACCACAGATACCTAAGGGAAAGGGGTTCCAAATCTTGTTAAGATCTTGCAGTTCAATGGATTAGGGTTTATGTCACAATCCTTTCCACATAAGTGGTTGCTTTAGGAAGCCACTTGTGTCATTATCCCCTCCCGGGAGGGCCTGTCCTAGTGACATCTTGAATGGGGTGTTTAGGGAGTTGGGGTGGTAGATGGTCAGGGATGTTGCAGTGAACTGGCCTGGCACAGTGCATGGGGCCTCTGGGGGCCCACCTGCCTCCCTCAGAAAAGCCTGTGTTCCAGACTCCTCAGTTGGGAAGATGGGTACTGGTGCAGAGGAAGGTGCAGGGCGGCAGTGGGGGGGGCGGTGGCTGGTGTGAGGAGGCAGCTGAGACTGATTCATCTTGCTGCAGCCTTGGGAGGGCATGAGGTTCCTGCCCTTTCTCCCAATTATGAGATGGGAAGATGCTGACTCAGCCTTATCTGCTCTGGTTGATGCAGGTTTTCTCAAATTATTTACAGGAAAAGAGCTACCTTCCAAGAACCATTAATTTAATCAAGAATACATTTTTTTTTCCTTTCTGGAGGGTTACATAATTTATTTTTTGTTAAATAATAAGCATAGTTGAATGACTTAAAGTTCTTGGCAGGATACTCTTTGGCAAAAATAATCCCTACATAGTCTGATTTTATATAAAACTTGATAATGATTGATTTCCGCTATTACTAAAGTACCATTTGGGGTACCATGATAGTCCGTAAATGACCTTGGATGTTCACAGTCTTGTTTTTGTACGTTATTGTTTATCATCTGGTACTTCTGGTACTGCTTCTGTTTTTCCAGAATGATATATTTCTTTGTAGTTTTTTATTTTTTATAGTTCTTGGATTAAAACTGTAGTGTTTTATTTTTCATAGTTTTTGGATTAAAAATGCTGATTTCTTCCACAATTGAATTGAAAGATGCCAGTCGTGTCTGAAGAAGTCCTTATACAGAAAACCTCCAGAATCACTCTTTTACAGGTATACTTGGCATAACATATTTAGATTGTGGCATGTTTCTCCAAATTTACTTTAGTTAGGTTTTCTGCCCCTGTTATGGACTGAATGTTTGTGTCCCTCAAAATGCATTGTTGAAACCTTACCCCTAAGGTGATGGTATTGGAAGGTGATTACGTCATGAGGGTAGAGCCCTCAGGAATGGGATTAGCGCCCCAGAAAGGAGACCCCGGAAGCCCCCACTACTCTCTACCCATGTGCGCATGCATTGCAAAGTCAGCAACCTGTAGCCTCTGGAGCCTGAAGAGAGTTCTTATCAGAATCTGACTATGCTGTCACCTGGCCTCAGACTTTCAGCCTCTAGAATCATGAGGATTAAATGTCTGCTCTTTACAAGCCCCCTAGTCTGTGGTCCTTGATGATAGCAGCCAGAAAGGACTAAGATGTTGTCCATCTATCCATCCATCTAAAATAGAGCTCATTATCTTCCCTCAGAGCATCCTTTCTTCCACAAATCCTTTATTGCCAGCCCCTCCCTCTGTGGTTCATCTATCACTTGGCACCCCTTGGGTTCAAAACAAATGTCTCAGACTCTCTCAGTCCAATAAAAAATGGCAAACCTCTGAGTACTTACTGTGGGCACGGGGTATGCAGCTATGCAGAAGATATCATTGCCTGCCTCCGTAACCTCATGGTCCAGTTGGGAAGGTATGCGATGGTGTATGGCTGTGTATACACAGGATAAAGTGAGTAGAGGTTTGCCAGCAGAGGTCAAGATTCGTCTTTCTGGTACAGTTAGAATCCTGTAGGTCACATGTGCCTCCAAGTCTACCAAAGGCTCAGGAAGCATTAGCATCTGGCTTTTCTTTTCTGCTCTATGCACCTCAGTCACCTACCACATGGCTTCTGGCAGCTGTGTCCGCCTTCAGCTTACCTGAAGTTTGTAAACTTGGGCAACAATAGTGCCTCCTCCCTGGGTGCCTGGTCAAAGGGTTTCACTGCCAGGATTGTCCTGCCCCCAATCTATCTCTGAGTCTTGATTTCTTAGGTTTCAGGGATCTGAGGGCTGCAGCTCTAGAACCTCATGGATCTGAAACCTGGGAACTACTTTTCTCCTGGAAATCCAAAGCCCTTGAGTACACAATGCATTCTGACTTAGAGATGAGCTCTTGTCTTGCAGGACTTTATCGTTGTGAGTTAGAGAAACATTTTTGTATTTTTGTCTATATGTAATTTTCAGACACAATTATGACCTGTGGCAAATTCTCCCTGTTAGTGCAGGTGGTACATTTAGAACAATTTAAATGCAAGTGCCATGGTTACGTGTGCCTCTTTTTATAACATTCGATTGCCAATAGAAGCACAAATAACCTGGTCCTGTGAGATTTTTAGTATAATAATGAGAAATCTGATCCCACCATTAGACTGTTGCAGTGGCGTTGAGTTTCAGTTTAACCTGACCTTGTGGAGCCCGTGGCTCTGAATGTCAATGTTGCTTTGATTTGTTGACTTTTAAGGTTATCATTGACCCCCAATGTTTGGTGAGATGCTTTGATTTACACTTCTCTGATTTCCACTTTGATTACTAAGATTGAAAGCTCTCTGCTGGATGGTAATTCTGGCCCTTCCTTCTAATGGAACAACAGACACAGAATCAGACCCACTTGCATAACACGCCTCATCACTGAGCATTAAAGTACAGGCTGTCCTTTCTCATATGTCTCCAGAGATCACATTGCCTTGATTTGCTGTTGAAAACAGAGAGAAAAGCCTTAGAAAAAATAATTATTCACTTTTCCCTGTAGTTGTGTGTGTCACTGAAACCTGCAGTAAGTTTTCAGCATCTGGACAGATTGGTGTCACATGGCTATAGAGCTCATCCGCTGCAGAGAGCCTGGCCCTGATAGCCCTGTTTATTCCACTGCAGCATTTGGAGGAGCTTGGTGGCCTGCACTAAGAGTGAAGGGAGATCAGCTTCCCATTGCCTCCAAAAGCTGGAGCCAGAGCTTCAGGCCACCTTGCTGAAGCCTGGCTCTGTGCTTACTCCACAAAGTCAGTCAGTGGAATCCTCTACAACCCCACTCCCAAGCTGAGATGAGAATAGAAACTTAGTGGTAAGAACATCCTAGAGACTTTCCTTGTGAAATTGCTCCTTTGGCAAAAGGCGGATGATAAAATCACACCATCTTCTGTGGATTGAGAGATGTTGGGGATTATCATAAGAACCTGAGGTCCTCCCCAGTCTCTATCAGTGAAGGCTAGGATTTCTTGTGTTTGAATTTTTAGTTGCAGTTTGCTTTGCAGTTGCTATGTCCATGAAAAAGCTTAAAGCTCTTTGTCATCTGTCAGATGAACACATACTTCTGAAGGCTCTTTTCTTACTTTGATGTAGCTTACTCTTCCCTTTGCCCATTACATTAAAGCCCTGTGACGGAGCCAGCAGCACTGGCCATGTCTTAGAGTCCTCAGTTCTTAAGCAGCTAGTTTGAGATGAGAAAGTTGAAATCCACTGGGGCCCCCGACTGCTGTTCTTGGTAAAGAAAGGTCACAATATATGCCTGCTGTGATTGGTTTGTGCCAGGTTGCTGAATGAGCATGCTTTAGCTGTAAATATATTTCCCCAAAGGTGGTTTTTTAAGCATTTAGTTAGAAATTTAGGTCAAAAAGGAAGGAGGAGAGTGAAGGACTCCTCATCTGGGGTAGGTCTTATAAGCCCTCTGTTATAACAATGGGAAATTCACATGGGGCCCCACGCTTCAGTTTTCTTAAGCTCAGCCATTGCATTTTTGGCTGTTCGTTTCTGTTTAATTAGGAAAAGATGACATCCTTCCTGGGTTTTATTCTCTGGCCAAGGCCAGTGGTCAGTCAGAAAGGTCTTAGGTCATGTAACACACAGTACAGCACTCAGTCACATGCTGGGAGTCATGTGGTTGTTATCAGCGTGTGACCTCACCAGGCCTCAGTATTTTGCATGAAATGGAGATAGTTGTTCTGATATAACTATCAGGATTATAAAATGAGAATACATGTCAAGCTCTTAGCACAGTGCAGTGCTTGGTAGGTATGCCCACTAAGGGTTCCCACTTCACATTATGCCATTTAAAATGGATTCTTTTCTTTTTTTTTTTCCTTTTTTTTTTTTTTTTTTTTTTTGACTGCACCCACAGCATATGGAAGTTCCCCAGCCAGGGATCGAATCTGAGCCAGAGCTGCAACCTATATCACAGCTGCAGCAACGTTGGCCACAGTGGGAACTCCTAAAATGGATGCTTAGCGGACTTTATCTTGGTAGTCTCGTGTTGCAGTGTTACTTTGTAGTCTCAGTAGTGGCACCTTAGATTTTTTAAAAGTTTGTGTGTGTGTGTGTGTGCGCGCGCGTGCGTGCATGTGCTTTTTAGGGCCACACTCGAGGCATGTGGAGGTTCCCAGGCTAGGGGTCATATCGGAGCTGTAGCAGCTGGCCTATGCCACAGCTACAGCAGATGCAGGATCTGAGTCTTGTCTGTGATCTACACCACAGCTCATGGCAACACTGGATCCTTAACCCACTGAGCAAGGCCAGGGGTTGAACTTGTATCATCATGGATGCTAGTCAGACACCTTTCCACTGAACCATGATGGGAACTCCTGTTTAATTATGACAGTAAATGCCTAACAATAAATACCCATCTTCATTTTTAAGTATACAGTTGAATAGTGTTGGGTATGTTTATATTGCTGTGCCACAGCTTTTCCATCTTGCAAAACTGAAACTCTGTACCATTAAAATAGATACAAATTATTGCCTTTGTAATGGATAAGGAATGAGATAGCACTGGGAACTATTATCTAGTCACTTATGATGGAGTATGATGGAGATAATGTGAGAAAAAGAATGTGTATATGAATGTGTGACTGGGTCACTTTGTTGCACAGTAGAAAATTGACAGAACACTGTAAACCAGCTGTAGTGAAAAAAAGAAAAGCTATTTAAAATAAAAAAAAATGAATTCCTTTATTTCCTCCCTCTTTTCAACTTTGTTTTTAGGATTTTTGATGTTAGGTCTGTGATGGGATCACATAGTAGTTTCCCTTTGTGACTGGATTATTTTGCTTGGCATAATGGGCCTTCAGGTTTACCCGAAGATAAGGTGTGATAGGATTTACTTTTTTATGCTGCATAATATTCCATTGTATGTATGTAACACATTTTCTTTATCCATCTTTTGGTGGATGTTTGGGTTGCTTTCACCTCTTCTGCTAAGAATAGTGCTGCAATGAACATAGGTGTGCAAGCATCTCTTCAAGATCCTGCTTTGAATTCTTTTGGATGAATACTAAGAAGTGGGATTGCTAGATCTATTCTATTTTTACATTTCTGAGGAACTTACATACTGTTTCTCCCATAAAGGCTGTACCATTTCACATTCTCTCCAACAGTGCACAGAAGTTCTGATTTCTTTGCATCCTCACCAGCACCTGTTATTTTATGCTGTGTTGTGAAAAGCTCCCCTAATTGGTGTGAGCTGTTATATCACTGTGGTTTTGATTTGCATTCCTTTTATGACTAGTGATGGTCAACATCTTTGCATATGCCTGTTGACCATTTGTGTATCCTCTTTGGAGACTTGTCTATTCAAGTCCTTTGCCTATTACAAAAAAATATTTTTTTATGTTGTTGAGTTGAAAAGTTCCTTGTATATTCTGGATATTACCCTCTTAACAGATAAATGATTTGCAAGTATTTGATCCCATTATGTAAGTTGCTATTTCATGCTGCTGATTGTTTCTTTTGGTGTACAGCAGTTTTTAAGTTTGATTAGTCCAATTTATGAATTATTTTTTCTTTTGTTGCCTCTGCTTTTGATGTCACATCCAAGAAGTCTTTGCCAAATCCAGTGTCCTGAAATATTCCTCCTGTGTTTCCCCTCCTAGGAGTTTTTTAGTTTTAGGACTTAGGTTTTTAATCCATTTTTATTTATGCATTTAAAAAATTTATTGAGGCATAGTTGATTTACAGTGTTGCCTTAGTTGCAGGTGTACAGTGTAGTGATTTAGGTTTTTTGTTTGCAGATTATATTCCATTAAGTGTTATAAGATGTTGGCTATAATTCCCTGTGCTGCGCAGTAAATCCTTGTCAGTTATCTATTTTATGTATAGTAGTTTGTACCTTTTAATCTGAATAGTCCTGATTTATCCCCACCCCTTTCAGTAACCATAAGATTGTTGTCTATGTCTGTGAGTCTGTTTCTGTTTCGTATATTGATTCATTTGTATTATTTTTATATATCTTTAGTTAATTCTGTATATGATGTAAGGTAGAGGTTCAACTTTGTTCTTTTGCGTGAGGATATCCAGTTTTTCCAACACCATTTCCTAGCACTCTTACTGGAAATCATTTGGCCATAAACACAGAAGTTTTTTTTCCAGACCCTATTCTGTTTAATTGATCTGTTTATCTGTCTTTATGCCAGTATCACACCATCTTGATGCCCTTGGCATTTGTTTTGAAATCAGGAAATGTAAGGCCATCAACTTTGTTCTTCTTTTTCAAGACTGTGTTGGTTATTCAGGGTTTCTTGAGATCCTATGTGAATTTTAGGTTTTTTTCCTCTCTCTGCAAAGAGTGCCATTTTGGGATTTGGTAAGGATCGCATTGAATCTTGATTGACCTAGGTTTTATCAGAGGAAACTGTTCGCCAGTCTTAACAAGAAAAGTGAGCTGTTGGCTACAAAACAACATTTCTTTTGCTGCAGGCTGCCTTGTGTTGCCAAGTTTGTGTTCTGATCGAGGCCAGATAAAGGGGCAGCACAATCAAACCATGCTATGCAGTTGGTAGACAAGTGATCTTTGGCTCTAAATCATGAAAAGATGATTTTAACGACCTTTGATCTGAGTCAACAATGGAAAGAGTGAGTGTTTATTGTTCTTGCTGACAAACTCTCAATTAACTTAAAATATCAAATGTCAATAAAAAAGAATGACATAATGCCATTTGCAGCAACATGGATGGAGCTAGAGAATCTCATACTGAGTGAAATGAGCCAGAAAGACAAAGACAAATACCACATGATATCACTTATAACTGGAATCTAATATCCAGCACAAATGAACATCTCCTCAGAAAAGAAAATCATGGACTTGGAGAAGAGACTTGTGGCTGCCTGATGGGAGGGGGAGGGAGTGGGAGGGATCGGGAGCTTGGGCTTATCAGACACAACTTAGAATAGATTGACAAGGAGATCCTGCTGAGTAGCATTGAGAACTTTGTCTAGATACTCATGTTGCAACAGAAGAGAGGGTGGGGGGAAAAAATATAATTGTAATGTATACATGTAAGGATAACCTGACCCCCTTGCTGTACAGTGGGAAAATAAAAAAAAAAAATTATAAAAAAAAATAAATAAAAAATAAAATAAAAAACACTCAAAAAATATCAAATGTCTAATGGAAATTTTTTACAGAGGAAGGGATAAGTGATAGGAGTTTTGTGTTGTTGGTGCCCTTGTTATTATTACTTGCTGAGTAATAATAACATTATTACATTATTACATTATAGCTCCAGTGCCTTAAGAGTGAGAATACGTGGATTCTGTGTATGCAGGTCCCTGATTAACCATGGCCATACTTTTTCAAACTTCTTCCATAGCCTTATCCCAGCACCACAGTGAAATAGATGATTCAGGAGTTTGCAGAATGTTCAGTGTGAAGAGACTAAGCTCAGAGGAATGGGGTGACTTGTCCAAGGCCTGATGGCTCCAGGGGACAGAACAAAGACTTGACCGAACAAAATCATTTCAGATGGCATTTAATACATGTATTAGTAATTCCAAAATCTGTGAACTCGAAGTGGCACATTCACTTGTTTGGTCACTTAATTAGCATTTGGACTCTGCCTTTATGCCCGAGTCAGAAGATCATGGGAGACACTAGTCATCTTAAAAAATTCAAGAAGGAGAGGAAGAGGCAGAGCAATGTAAAGGAAGTTAGTAACTTGTTAAAAGCCAATTTTCTTTTTCCTTTTAAAGTTTTATTGAAGCGTAGTTGATAATTGTGATAATTTCTACTGTACAAAAACGTGATTTAGTTATACATATAAACACATCCATTCTTTTTCAGATTCTTTTCCCATCTAGATTATCACAGAATATTGGGTTGTTCCCTGTGCTATACAGCAGGTCTCCACTGACCAGTTATTCCATATACCACAGTATGCCTATGCCAGTCCCAAACCTGCAGTCTGTCCCTCCCCTCTACCTGTCCCCTTTGGTAATTGTAAGTTTGTTTTCAAAGTCTGTGAGTCTGTTTCTGTTTTGCTGGTAAGTTTGTTTGTATCCTTTTTTTTTTTATTACTCAAATGAATTTATCACATCTGTAGTTGTATAATGATCATAACATTCTGATTTCACAGGATTTCCATCCCACAGCCCAAGCACATCCCCCCACCCCCCAAACTGTCTCCTCCAGAGACCATAAGTTTTTCAATGTCTGTGAGTCAGCATCTGTTCTGCAAAGAAGTTCCGTCTGTCCTTCTTTCAGATTCCACATCAGTGAAAGCGTTTGATGTTGGTGTCTCATTGTATGGCTGACTTCACTTAGCATGATAGTTTCTAGGTCCATCCATGTTGCAAAAAATGCTGGTATTTCGTTCTTTTTGATGGCTGAGTAATATTCCATTGTGTATATGTACCACATCTTCTGGATCCACTCCTCTGTCGATGGACATTTAGGTTGTTTCCATGTCTTGGCTTTTGTAAATAGTGCTGCAATGAACATTGGATTACATGTGTCTTTGCCAGTCGTGGTTTTCTCTGGATAGATGCCCAGGAGTGGGATGATCCACGTATCAGAGTATTGACAATAAAAAGAAAAATAAACAAATGGGACCTACTCAAACTTCAAAGTTTCTGCACAGCAAAGGAAACCCTAAACAACACAAAAAGACAACCCACAGAATGGGAGAAAATCTTTGCAAGTGAAACGACTGACAAGGGATTAATCTCCAAAATTTATAAACAACTTCTGCAGCTCCATACCAAAAAAACAAACAACCCCATCCAAAAATGGGCAGAAGATCTAAACAGACAATTCTCCAAAGAAGACATATAGATGGCCGAGAAACACATGAAAAGATGTTCAGTGTCACTCATTATTAGAGAAATGCAAATCAAAACCACTCTGAGGTACCACCTTACACCAGCCAGAATGGCCATCATCCAAAAGTCTACAAACAATAAGTGCTGGAGAGGGTGTAGAGAAAAAGGAACCCTAGTACACTGTTGGTGGGATTGTAAATTGGTGCAACCACTGTGGAAAGCAGTATGGAGATTCCTCAGAAAACTAAACGTTTGTATCCTTTTTAAAAAACTCCATATGTAAGTGATGTCATATGATGTTTATCTTTCGCTATCTTATTTACTTCAATTAATATCATAATCTCTAGGTCCATCTATATTGCTGCAGATGGCATTATTTCATTCTTTTTAGTGGCTGAGTAATATTCCATTGTGCGTGTGTATACCATATATATATGTATATACCACATCTTTTTTAAAATTATAGTTGATGTACAATGTTGTGCCAGTTTCTGCTGTACAGCAGTGACCCAGCCATATATATCTATTTTTTCTTTTTCTTATATTATCTTCTATCATGATCTATCCCAAGAGGTTGGATATAGTTCTTTGTGCTATACAGCAGGAACTCATTGCTTATCTATTCTGAATGTAAAAGTTTGCATCTACTACTCCTGTCCATCCCACTTTGTCCTCCCTCTCCCTTAGCAACCACAAGTTTGTTCTCTGTATCTGTGAGTCTGTTTCTATTTTTGTAGAGAGGTTCATTTGTGCCACATTTTAGGTTCCACACATAAGTGATATCATATGATACTTGTCTTTCTCTTTCTGACTGACTTCACCAAGTATAATCTCTAGGTCCATCCATGTTGCTGCAAATGGCATTATTTCATTCTTTTTTATGGCTTAGTAGTATTCCATGGTGTATATGTACCATATCTTCTTTATCCATTCCTCTGTCAGTGGACATTCAGGTTGCTTCCACATCTTGACAAGCCAAGTTTCTTGATTTTGATTTTACTTCATTTAAAATGTGCTTTTTAAGTTAAGAATAACTGAAAAATAGTCATCAGTAGACATTGCTTTTAATAGTAGTATAGATATTACATATAGTTAAATTATTTGATGTTACTTAGAACTCAAATATAGTGATATAGATGGGACAGACATTGTTCAGCATTCTCCCCAATCCAAGATTCATGGATAAGATCATACCTGTTTGAAGTATCTCCGAAAATTACCTTTCTGCCTTTGAAAAAGATCTTGAATGTTTTTGAATGACTTCTTATAACTTGTGACAATGATGATGTTCACTGATTAAAATGATTAATCCAGGGGGAATTCATTGCCCTCTGCAGATCAGTAGCCTTGCTTCCTCCAGCATCAGACACTGATTACTGATTTTCAAGGAAGAAGCTGTTGTAAATTGTCCATGTTTTTGGTTCTTATTTTTATGTAACTCACATCTCTTATTTTCCAGAAATTCTGAGAACTTTGAGGAAATGAAATGCATGTTTTCTACTAATGTCAAAACTGACAAGTACTTGTAAAAAGTCATGAATATATTATAAAACACTATATAACAAAGTAAGACATCAAGACTTTGACCGAATTAAAAAAGAATATTTTTATTACCTTTTTTCCTTCACTGCATTTCTAATAATTTAAAGACTCTAATAAAGAGCAGTTTATCTTTGTCTTGAGCTAAACATTGCTCATAACTGCAATTCCATTTTTAACTCCTCTTTTTTCTCCAAAACTTTGAGGAAGTAAAATCCTTTGAATGTCTTTGAGTACTTGCCATGGATTGGAGTGCTTGAAAAGAAATTTTGCTTGGAAGTGTCTTTCTTCTGCATTCTCAAATATATCCTTTGCATAAATGCATTTAATTTTTTCTCTTGACCTTGATGGAGTTCCTGGCAGCTTTTGGATATGACTTTAGAGTTCCTTGGCATCTGCTGCATTCTCTTTCTTGTCCTGGACACTGGCAGGGCTGGTTAGGAGGGACGCAGGATAGAAATCCAGAAGAGAACAGAGGTATGAAAGAGAATTGATATGTGTATATGTATGATGAGATCATTTTGTTGTACAGTAGAAATGATCACAACCTTGTAAATCAACTATGCTTCAATGAAATTTAAAAAAGAAAGAAAGGAAAGAGGTTTTATGGCCATGACAGTCCTGTCAGGTGCAAAGTCAAGATCATTAGTGAATTAATGACTTCGAAGCCCTTTGAAGTCCACTGTATACTATTCATGAATGAGACACAGCCTTCAAGGTACCAGTGGGCCAGTCTCTGAAATGACTGCAGCAGAGAGAGAAAAGTCTGGAAGCATCAAAGATTGATGGCAAGTCCAAAAGAAAACAGGGGAATTGGCTGAAACAGCTGGGTACCCAGCAGGGTCCATGGCGTTAAGCAGGCAGGTGTTGAAGTCAGAGAGTTAAGGAAACGAATACTGACCACCCGTTTAGATCCTGATGCTGATCCAGCAGGCCCACACTCATCTTCTACAGGGAGTTAGGGAGTGTGAGCAGGGCCCACAGAGATGAATTGTTGGGGAGAAAGTTGAGAGAGAGTCATTGCTACTGCTTGAGTGTGACAAGGAGAACCAGGCATTTGAAGCTTCTGGTTTCCAAACATGGTTCCCATTTGAAGCTCTTCTTGATGTAATAGGGAGGCAGCTGAGGAGCAGGAGCTGAGTCCTGCTCCCTCTGAGAACTTTCTTCACAGGTACAGTTGGGGTTTTCTCGGCCAGCATATAAGGAAATGATACTTGCACAAGTGCCTCACAAAGCCTGGTGCCTGTCAGGTGATCAGCACATGTTTATTGAACTTGATCTGAATTACATCTGATCTGTGAATAGATATTTTAAAACTTCTCCAAACTCTTTGAAGTCTTTTAAGTTGTTCTCAAGGTCTTAGGTTTAAGCATATACATGTATTTTCTGGTTATTTTTCCAGTATGTTTACTTTTACTCTAAACGTTGAACATACTCATGGTATAAATTTTGGAAAATACAGAAAAACTAAATTGAAATCTTCAATGATTTAAATTAATTTAACTTAAAAATTAGATTAAGCACTTAGAACTAATATTGGAACTTGTCTTCCTCAATCTTTTTGCTGTGTTAATTGGGGAATGTAATGTATTCTGCCTTTTATACATTTGTCTTTATATACTGAAGCCGTGTGGAATAGTGGTTAAAAATAGCAGATTTGGCCCTGGACAGACCCGTATTCTGGCCCCAGGTCTACTGTTAGTAATTACATAATCTTCAGTCAGCAATTTGACCTCTTTATGCCTATTTCCTCCCCTGTAAAAGGACATAATATAGCTTCCTTCCTGGTATGTATATGAGGAATAAATGAGATAATACTTGTGAAGGGCTTCACACAATACCCCCAAAGTAAAGAGCAGTCATCAGGTGTTACCTCTGCTGCTTCGTATTGAACTGTGAATATTAATGAAGAAACAGAGACAGTATTTTGGAAAAAAAGTTCTTTACAATTTCAGTCTTCAAATAGCTGATTATCTACTAGTATCTCTTGGCTGGCGGGTTGTATAAAGCATTGAATACCAAAAGTCATCTGTTCATTTCTTTTCCAACCCCTTTTAAGGACATCAGAGCAGTGCTTTCCTTTTTCATAATGCAAAGGTCAGGTTAAGCTAAGAAATCATTAATAACAAATGTCAAATAAGTGGCAGCTAAAGGAACAACTGGATATGTTATGATCTAAGAATACTTAGTGAAATGTACTTTTGGTAGGCTTTTAATGTTCTAACAACAAATTATTTTTACTTGCATATTAAATCAATATATCTATGGAGACAAGGAAAATAAAAAAATTTAGTTGAATAACCTGGGTAGCATGGAAACATATTTATCTGACTTTGTAACAGGTGTGATATTGCCTTCTTATATTTTTAAGGCTATGCCTTATGCCTTTTGAAATATTTTCATATACATTACCTTATTAGATTTTCTACAGTATTCTAACAGCTACCTAAATTAGAACTGAAGTCTTCTCTTTTTAATCCAGTAGTCATAACGAAACCATTACATGTGTTCATGCAGGACAGAAAGTTTGCAATTTGGCTGCTGGAATTTGGCTATGTGGAGAAAACGCCTTTGTCTTTAAAAACAAATATATATATTTTTTTGTCTTTTGTCTTTTGTCTTCTTTTGTTGTTGTTGTTGCTATTTCTTGGGCTGCTCCCGCGGCATATGGAGGTTCCCAGGCTAGGGGTTGAATCGGAGCTGTAGCCACCGGCCTACGCCAGAGCCACAGCAACGCAGGATCCGAGCCGCGTTTGCAACCTACACCACAGCTCACGGCAACGCCGGATCGTTAACCCACTGAGCAATGGCAGGGACCGAACCTGCCACCTCATGGTTCCTAGTCGGATTCGTTAACCACTGCGCCACGACGGGAACTCCTAAAAACAAATATTTTTTGATACTCCAATAATTGCTATGTTAATGAAATTTAATATGTATAAACTTTCTAAGTCCACTGTATTAAAATTATTGTTTAAAATATAATTTATTAAAATAGGTCTTAGACTTTTCAGTGAACTCTTGGTTACTTTTTAAAAAATTGTTCATTTTTATTATTTTCATTTTTATTATTTAAAAATTCTTCAGCCACATCTAGCTTAGGCTCCATCTTTAAGAACACAGGTTGGAGCAGGATTGAAAATATTTGGACTATGTTCTATACAGAAATTTCTTAAACTGAGATTGTAAATTTTTTCCTTTTTTTGGAAGAAAAAAATACCATATGATATCATTCATAACTGGAATCTAATATACAGCACAAATGAACATTTCCACAGAAAAGAAAATAATAGACTTGGAGAATAGACTTGTGGCTGCCCTAGGGGGAGAGGGAGAGAGTGGGAGGGATTGGGAGCGTGGGGTTATTGGATGCAAACTATTGCTCTTGGAATGGATTTACAATGAGATCCTGCTGAGTAGCATTGAGAACTATGTCTAGATACTTATATCGCAACAGAACGAAAGGTGGAAAAAAAATGTTTACATGTAAGTGTAATTTGGTCCCCATGCTGTACAGAAGAAAAACAAAAACAAAAACAAAAAACTTATCGAGGTATAGTTTATATACAATTAAATGCATCCATTTTTAGGTATATATCCATACCTTCTATCTTCAGATTTCTCTCTCTTTTTTCAAAAAAAAAGCTTTGTAAAAATAAGGAAATATTTTAGGCGTACAAAAAAGAGGGAAGAATATTATTACAGACACTCGTGTACTCACTACCCAGATAAAGAAAATTTACAGGAAGTTCCTGGTTGTGGCTCAGCAGTAATGAATCCAACTGTTATCCATGAGGACACAGGTTCAATCCCTGGCCTAACTCAGTGGGTAAGGGATCCGGTGTTGCTGTGAGCCGTGGTATAGGTCACAGATGTGGCTTGGATCCCACGTTGCTGTGGCTGTGGCGTAGGCCAGCAGCTATAGCTTGGATTCAACTCCTAGCCTGGGAACTTCCATGTACCACAGGTATAGCCCTAAAAAGAAAAACAAACAAACAATAAAAACAACAACAACAAAAGAAAAAGAAAGAAAAATTTACAGACTTTCTTGAAACTCCTCATGTACACCTGCCAGGTCCCACTCCCCCCCGCCTTTCCAGAGAAAGTCGTTCTCCTAAATCCGATGTTTATCGTTTTCTTGTATGTTTCCTCTCCATCCATTCATACACAATATATAGTATTCTTTTTTTTAATGACTTTTATTTTTTCCATTATAATTGATTTACAGTGTTCTGTGAATTTCCACATTGCAGCAAAGTGACCCAGAATATCACAATATATAGTATTCTTATGCATGTTTTAAAACATGATGAAATGACACATTTTCATATTCTTCTGTAACTTGTTTTATTTCTGTGACAGTGTTTGAGATTTCTCTAGATCGATCCATGTAACCCAGTTCACTGATCTGCATCTTTTTTTCCATTGCTTGTACCAGTTTATTCATCTGTTCTCCTGTCTTTAGGTATTCATATTATTTTCAAGTGTCGTTGTTGTTTCCTGTTGGAGACCCTGCTCCAGTGGACGTTATTGTTTATGTCTCCTTGAGCACATGTACTGAGATTCTCTCGGGCATAAACCTGGGTCAGGAATTGCTATGTCTGAGGTTTTGTGCAGTTTCAGCTTTTCCAACTGTGGACAAATTGCAGTTCTAAGCGATTGTGCCAATTATTCTTCCATCTATAGTGAGTGAGTTGCTGGCTCTTCACAGTTGATATTATCAGACATTTATTTTTTTATTCACTTATGTATTTATTATTATGTTTTTAAGACTGTACCTGAAGCACATGGAAGTTCCTGTTTAGGGGACGAATTGGAGCTGCAGCTGAGGCCTACACCACAGCCATGGCAACACTGGACCTAAGCCACATCTGCGATATATATAACACCACAGCTATGGCAATACTGGATCCTTAACCCACTAAGAGAGGCCAGAGGTTGAACCCTCATCCTCATGGATACTAGTTGGGTTCTTATCCCACTGAGCCAAAACCAGAACTTCTGATATTATCAGACGTATAACTAAAAAATTTTTTTTTGCCAATCTGAAGGCTGTGACAAAGTTTTAAAATTACATTTTCCTGACTATTAGTGAGGTTGTACATCTTTTTGTATATTTATTGGACATTTGGGTTCCTTCTTCTGTGAATTACCTACCTATATTCCCTGTCCTTTTATCTTTGGGTTGTTTCCCTTGGTTTGTTCTGTATTGTGGATATGTAAATATTTTTTTCTTCTATATGATGAATATTTTCTCCCAGTCTTTGGTTTGCCTTTTAACATTATGTCTTTTGATTTACAGAATTTCAAAACCTTTATAATGTCATAATTTTCAGCCTTTCCTTTTTATGGATGGTGTTCTTTTTCTCATATTTAAGCATTTTTTAAAAAATCTGGAAGTCATATTTTTTTTTGCCTATGTCACCTTTTAAGAGTTTCTAGGTTTTGTGTTTCACAATTACTAATTGAATTCACCTGGGATTTCTCTTGTAAGTTTATATTTTCTATATTAATAACGATTTATCATTGTTTGTATCATTGTGTTGATAGTAAGTCTTCTACCTTACTCTTTATTTTAACATGTTCTTAACTATTTTGGGTACTTTGCATCTTGATATAGATTTAAAAATTAGCTCATTAGGAGTTCCCATAGTGGTGCAATGGAAGTGAATCTGACTAGGAACCATGAGGTTGCAGGTTCCATCCCTGGCCTTGCTCAGTGGGTTAAGGATCCAGTGTTGCTGTGAGCTGTGGTGTAGGTCATAGATGGAGCTCAGATCTGGCATTGCCATGGCTCTTGCGTAGGCCAGTGGCTATAGCTCTGATTCATCCCCTAGCCTGGGAACCTCCATATGCTGCAGGCATGGCCCTAAAAAGAAAGAAAGAAAAAAAAAGACAAAAATTAAAAATAAAAATGAGCTCATCAAGTTCTGTAAAATACAGTTGGTATTCTAATTAGAGTGGTGATGAATTTATGGATCACTTGGGGGAACAGTTGCTATCTTTAAAATAGTCAGTCTTCCTGTCCATTAATATGGTATCTCCATTTAATTTGATCCCCTTTAATGTATATCTTTGAAGTTTCATCATTCTCTTCAGAAAGTCATACGCATCTTTTGTTACATTTATTGTTAGATATTTTTTTTTCTTGTTGTGGTAAATGGAATCTTTTCAAAAATTACATGTTTCTTTGTTCCAGGTATGTATGAAGTAAATTTATTATTATTTTTTTTTGTATACAGCCACTTTGCTAAACTCTTAATCAGATAATCTGCCTGAAGATTCTGTACCCAATCATATTGTCTGCGAATAATATCCTTTGTGATCTTCCTATCTTTTATTTTTCTTGTCCCAGATGTTTAGCACAAAATTCAGCAGAAGTGTTAAAAATGGGCATTACCTTTGATATTTGATATCCTTTCTCAAAGACGTTCCCATTCATCCTGATTTCACTGAGTTTTTTTTTTTTTAATTGGTCTTGAATCTGGTTAACTTTCTTTCTGCTTTTATTGCTTAGCCATCATTTTATATTTCTTAATCTCTTTATATTTTCCTTAATTATATAACCTAATAATATTGAGGCAAAGAGTTTTCAGATGAAAAGGACTTGGCTTTTTATCCCAATGAGCAAACATAAGAAATCAAGCACATTTCTGAAATATACATTTGCGTAGATGTAGAGATGTGAACATATTGTGGAGCAGATGAGGAAATGGGAGGTAATCATAACTCGTAGAAATAAGAATGGTAAGGACTGACTAGAAGGCTGGAAGAAGTAGTGAATTTTTAGAATTATAGCTGGGGAAATAGGAAGAGAAATGAGTAGTGATGGTGCATTGCTAAGATTAAAATTAGATTTCTAGGAGCACTGTGTAGCAGAGTCTTGTGACTTTTGGGCAGTATAACTTTTGCTCCATAACTGGGGTTTTGAATTAGAATACAAAACTTCAGATAGCTGGATTGGTCTAAAGATGTGAGTATGCCAGGGGCAAGGGAAGTGAGAAATTACTGAGGGTATTTTTTTTTTTTTTTGAAAGTGCAAGACAGACCAATGGATTTTAAGGTTAACATAGTTATAGAAAGTTCACTAATATGGTTTCAGATTCCACATTGCAACACGAAGCCTTTACAAAACGAAATTGTGAAATTTTAGTGTAGTATCAAGAAAGAATATCTACAATTCCCTGAATTTAGGCTTCTGGAGGACCATTAATCCTTCTCTGGCTCACAGAGAAGGTTCTTCATAGCATTTCTCATTCCCTGGTATCCTCCAGAAAGGGAAGAGTTGTTGAAGGAGGGAGCGAAAAAGTTAATTACCTGTAGGTTAAGGAGAGACATATTGTCTGATGATCACCAAGTGTGTGCCGGTACTTCATGTAACCCAAATATTATATGATTTACACAAAAGCTCCTAAAATGGTACTAATAAGGAATCAGATTCAGAGATTAAGTCCGCTAGCCACTGTTACACAGTTGTTAAAGTGCTGTAGCTAGGATTTGAATCCAGATTTGTCTCCATGTGTAGCTCTCTCTCTAGCATTACTGCTGTGACACAGAAACAGCCAAAAATACTCCGCTACTTCTACCTAGATCCAAGTTTATAGATTCGTTATCATTTCATTAATAGATTTTCATGTATGATGTGACTTCCATATATGCTACGACTTCTGTATCCTCACAGTGCCTGGCCTCCGGGTGACAGCAAGCATGTGCTGTGTGAAAGGCTGTACTTTACCTGCACATTGTACAAGGCTCTCCAAGTGTGTGAGGAAGGGATTGGTTTTTAAATGGAATTAATTTAATCAGTCATGGAGAAGTGGGGTTGCTGCTTACAAAAGGAGAAGAAGTCAGGAACGGGTCTGATACATCTGGACAAGTTTTTGGCAAAGAGGCAGTAGGAAAGAGAAAGAAGGTTGTCATCCAATGGGGGAAATTAGAGTGTATGGTTTCAAGAGAATGGCTTTGAGGTGATGACAAAATCTAATGACCATTTCTCTAATAATCAGGGATGTTGAGCATTTTTTCCTGTGCTTGTTGGCCATCTGTATATCTTCCTTAGAGAATGGTCTTTACAATGAGATCCTGCTGTGTAGCATTGAGAACTATGTCTAGACACTTTCGTGGTAACACAACAGTGGGAGGAAAAATGTATACATGTATGTGTAACTTTGTTCCCATGCTGTACAGCAGAGAAAAAAAATCTAATGAGCATACACTTCAGTTTTTGATAGAATGGTTTCATCTACAGAAAGTACTGCAGATGAGTCACTTCTTGTCATATTGCCTGCTGATGAAATGATCCTCTTGTTCCCATCTGTAATAAATACACTTTTATTACCATAGGACTATTTGGTTCCTGTGTTGCCTCTACAAAACTATCAAACTGCTTTCTGTCTTATACAATGTCTTGCCATCTGAACAGTCCAGTACACCCGCATGAAATGTAGTGTGTGCTGTTTAATTTCTGAATTTGAAGGGAATTCTATTTTTAATGCTCTCTATTAGATATGTTTGCATATAGTGTTGCCATTTTTTTTTTGAGGGAAGGATCTTTATCTTAGAATTCTTTCTTCTGTGCTAGTTTGTATCCTTTTAGCATTTATAAATAAGCAGCAAAGCTTCTGTTTTCTCAAATAGGCTTCCACTCTGAGAAGTGGAAGAAAATTTCCACTTGGGGCATTGATTTGTTTGTTTCTGGTGTTTTGGAAAGGACCAGTGTCCAGAATTTGTTTTGTAATCCATAATTTTTAGGACCTTGGGAAACTGGAAAAGGATTTTTAGAGATATATTTGCTTTTTTCTGTCTTTCTGGAGAAATTATAGTCCATGTCCTGAGAGAGGTTTTTAGCAGCTTGAAGAATTATATATTAGTCTAGCCCAATTGGGCATGCTTTCTATATTTACACTAAGAATTTAATAGACATAATTCAATTCCAGGCCAATGCTGAAAAAATTGTCAGACTAATCCAGTATGATTAATCTTGTTAACTTGACAAGTTCAAACTTTATGCCTCCTAGTTTGCAGGGTCCTGAAATGTATATAAATTGAAAGTCTTGCTTATATCCTATGATATCACTTATATGTGGAATCTAAAATACAGAATGTTGCCCTTGGGATGGATTAGCAGTGGGATCCTGCTATGTAGCACTGGGAACTCTGTCTAGTAAATTATGATGGAACACATAATGAGAGAAAAAATAATGTATACATATATGTGTAACTGGGTCACCATGCTGTACAGTAGAAAAAAATATATATATATAAATAAATGATAAATGAACCTATGTACAAAACAGAAACACACCCACAGACATAGGGAACAGACTTGTGATTGCCAAGGGGAAGGGGGAGGGAATGGGATGCACTGGGAGTTTAGGGTTGGTAGATGCAAACTATTACATTTAAAATGGTTAAAGTCCTACTGTACAGCACAGGGAACTCTATCCAATCTCCTGGGATAGACCATAATGGAAGATACTGTAAAGATAATATATATATATATGGAGCTCCTGTTGTGGCACAGTGGTTAACGAATCCAACTAGGAACCATGAGGTTGGGGGTTCAATCCCTGGCCTTGCTCAGTGGGTTAAGGATTTGGCGTTGCCGTGAGCTGTGGTGTAGGTTGCAGACGCAGCTCGGATCCTGCGTTGCTGTGGCTCTGGCATAGGCCGGTGGCTACAGCTCCGATTCAACCCCTAGCCTGGGAACCTCCATATGCTGCGGGAGCGGCCCAAGAAATGGGAAAAAGACAAAAATAATAATAATAATAAAGAAAAGAAATATCAAAAAAGGTAATATATATATATGACTGAGTCAGTTTGCTATATAGCAGAAATTGGCACAACATTATAAATCAACTACAATTTAAAAAAGGGAAAATTTGATGTGGCCTTTGTCTTCAACAAAATTTTACTTACATGATAGAGGCAAGATGTTCTTGGATTGAGAAATAACAGTACAAAACAGCATAGGGTTGCAGCGGTTTTTAGGATTCTCTCAACTCTGTGGATTATGAAAAACAGATTCCTATCTGCAAACATCTCCAATGCATGGGAAAAATGGAATATAAAAGAGTTTTCTATATAGCTGAAACTAATACAGCACTGTAAATCAATTATACACCAATAAAAATTTTAAAAATAGTTTTCTAATAAAAAGTCGACAGTATATCAGAATCTACATTTACAATTAATTTTTAAAATTATGCTAATTTGATTTTATTCCATAAACTTTTGTTAATGAGCTGATTTTTATTGACTGTAATAAATATTTATATAGCACTTGCTCTATACCTGTGTTAAATATTTTGCAACTGTTAACTCATTTAACTGGTCTTAGGGAACCTATGAAATACGCCTCTTTTAAAGATAAGGAAACCAGAGAGGTTAAGTAATTTGCCCAAAGTCACACAGCTTGTGCATGGTAGAGCTAGGATTTGAATCCTGACTATCCAGCTCTACTCTGCCTGTTTATTTTTGATTTGTTATCTTTTATTCTGTACCACCTATTCTCAATGCTATTCTTTAATGCATGAAGTAGAAATAGATACCCATCAGAAAATAAGTGGAAAATTTGCAAATTTTTCGGGTATTATTTTGCCATTTTGGGGCATATTTATAATATTTTTCAGTATGTTGCTACTTTGGGTTTATAAACCCCCCCCCCCCAAAAAAAAGCCAGAAAGAAAGAAACCATAGAAAAACAGCAGGTCCATTTTATAATATAATGGTAGTATAATTTTGAGTTCTTATTTCTCTGCATTTGGTTCAAAGGAACCTCAGTTTTCTCAGTAGTTGCTAAAGCTATGCATTCTATGAGGTAGCTCTTTTTTTTTTTTTTTTTGTTGTTGTTGTTGTTGTTGTTGTTGTTGTTGCTATTTCTTGGGCCGCTCCCGCGGCATATGGAGGTTCCCAGGCTAGGGGTTGAATCGGAGCTGTAGCTGCCAGCCTACACCAGAGCCACAGCAACGCAGGATCCGAGCCGCGTCTGCAACCTACACCACAGCTCACGGCAACGCCGGATCGTTAACCCACTGAGCAAGGGCAGGGACAGAACCCGCAACCTCATGGTTCCTAGTCGGATTCGTTAACCACTGCGCCACGACGGGAATTCTGAGGTAGCTCTTTTAACTCCATGAAATGATTGCAGTTTGGAATATAATTATGGGGCTGGGATATCAATCATTCAGGAATCTGGCTCTGTCAGTCATATAAGAGTAATACAAATGGGGTTCCCAAATCAGATTCTTTTCATTTCTTTTGCCAGACCTTCCCATCTGGAGTTTAATGATACAGGATAGCATTTACAGAAAGATGTTCGTATTGATGAGAAACATCAGAGTAGCATTTTCTTGAGTTATGTTTTTAAAGTAAGCCTCTTTTAGCCAAGAATTGAAAATGACTGGTCCAAGACATGTTTGACCTGTGTCTGTCATTGCCTTTGTCACATGTAACCGGATAAAAGAAATCAACCTGACTTGATGCCTGCTTACTTCTGTAGTCTATTAGTGTCACTTTGAGGTCCTGACACTGCCCTTGCTATTATTCAAGGTCTTGTTTTACTGGCAGAACTTGGTCTTGGCAGCTGTCAGTTCTTTTCCCGAATAGCTCTGGACAGTTATGTGGATTTGTATCATCAGAGGAGATGCACAACTTGTCAGTTCAGACAAAAATAGCTTCGTGACCCTTGCTGTGAAATTTCACTTGTGTTTCTGCCTGTTGGGGGGAAATTATAAGCAGACGTGGGTAGGAGATCCTTTTCTTAAAAGCTGATGTACTAATGATGAAATTAATCATGAGTCTGTAGGTTTGGTGTTTATAGTAATTTAGGCAAGCCTCTTTCCACACAGTGGGCATGATTAGCCTTCTCCTTCCCCTGCCCCCCACTCCAACCGTGCCATCATCATAGTCATCATCACTGAGGTTTACAAGATGGTCCATCTTTCCATGTGGAGTCCTCATTGGATGACAGACCCTGTAGGCTGCTGATGTTTGAATCATCCCTTTCCGCCCCTCCCCCCCGCCGCCCCCTACCCGCAGCCCCAGGCTACATGGCTGCATGATGACTCTGGCATTGGACTGTGGGGAAGGTTTAGGACAGGGCTGTTGTGTGCTAATATTATCTGTCAGGTGATGGACCGGAAGATAGGCTATATTCCAAATTAGCTTGATAAACACCATTTGGGTCTATCTGAGTTATTTCAATCATTGTCCGTTGGTTTGTTGCATGACTGTCCAGATGACTAAATGATAGGCTGTCACAGTTTGGCTGGATTTTCTCAGGGAAGGCAGCCGTGAATGAGTGAGTGCAAGATACATTGATAATAGAGAAGTCTGGGAGATAAGATTGGGGTAGACACATCCTTAGTGTGAGACTTAGAAGATACTATTGGTTTTTGGAATTTCATTATACATAAGAAAAGATTTTCATCCTAACATCATCAAAATCTTATATTTACTTGTATATTTTGCATTGAAATTTTTTCTCACGATACATATATATATATGATCTGATGGATATATTTGTGTGTCTGATGATAGTCTGCTTTCATTTCTTTGTCACTCATTTCTGTTTGCAAGACTTTCTCCCACCTGGCTTTGTTTTTGTTTGTTTGTTTGTATTTATATATAAATATAATTTTATTTATTTTTTGTTTTTAAAGTTGTATTGAAGTATATAGATGATTTACAATGCTGTGATAATTTCTGCTCTAGAACCAAGTGATTCAGTTATACATATACATATATCACTTCTTTTTCAGATGCTTTTCCTACATATGATATGACGGCATATTGGGTATAGTTCTCTGTGCTATACAGCAGGTCCCATTGACCTTTCGTTCTATATGCAATAGTGTGCTACTTGGCTTTGATTATGAACACTTCAACATTGGGAATAGATTTGATAATCTTTTGGCATAGTCTCAATTTTTCCCTCATCTATTTCATTTGCAAATTATACATGTGATATTCTTTAATATGAGTCTTAAGAATACTATTATTATTTTTCTTTTTTTTGTTTTGTTTGTGGTCTTTTTAGGGCTGTATCCTCAGCATATGGAAGTTCCCAGGCTAGGGGTCAACTTGGAGCTGTAGCTGCCAGCCTGCACCATAGCCACAGCAGTGCCAGATCTGAGCCGCGTCTGCAACCTACTCCACAACTCACGGAAACCCTGGATCCTTAACCCACTGAGTGAGGGCAGTGATTGCACCCACATTCTAATGGATACTAGTTGGGTTTGTGACTGCTGAACCACCATGGGAACTCCTTAACAATAACTTATTATTTGAAAACTTGTTCTGGACAGTATTTATTCAGAAGATTTGAAGATGGCCAATTCCGTCTTTAGTGTCATTCCCACAAAAAGGTTTTCCTCTCTGATCTCTTAGCTATGTGATGATGAAATGTAGAGAAGGGAGTAGGCAGGTAGGATAGCAGGTAGGCCAGGAGGGACATACTGTGAGTATGAAACTCTTCTCAGTGAAAGAATTACTATGGGAACAACTTTTTAAGCAACATAATGAACATTTTCTTAAAAGATTAAGTTTTGCACAATCCTTTCATTCTCATAGATCACCTACATTTTGCTTGTATGTTGAATTGTAGTCCATGTAGATATAATAATAAGAATAAGAATACAGACATTTGTATGTTGACTTTTGTAGTTGACATTATGTCCTATTGTATTTGTCCAATAATTTAAATCCCAAAATAATCTTGTGTGAAGGAGACATACCTTACTTTATGAAATTATTCCCTTCTTGTGAGTTTAGATAGTGTCCATTCTTTTTCTATTACAGATAAGGCTCATTTATCATAAGAAACCCTTATTTGAGCTCCCATCATTCCACAATTGGATGCTTTCCTGAACATTGTATTTTCATGGAAAAAGCCAAACATTTGAAAGAACAGTGGTGACAGATTCTGTGGGAATAGCTCCTCTGTGAAAAGTAGTCTTCGTGAAGCATTTATGTTATTTTACCCAATAGCATGACCATCTTTTCAAAATTTTTCTAACGTGAGCTATGAGACGTAAAAATCTATTTATCCACTATAGGATTCCAATGATCTGAAAGATTCCCATCCTTGTCAGCTTTGTTCATCATTATAAACCTAGAGTAGCACATTCATTTTTTTCTTCTTTTTCATCTTATATAGAATCTTTGAAAATAGTTGAGTATTAGGTCTTAGAAAGATATAACAATTCAGATTTGCTTTAAGGGAGACTCATGGCTTTCATCAGTTGTATAGCCCAGGATGAGCTGGTGTTAGGTTGACCAGTGATGTCGTGGGCCAAAGCTCATACGTTAGGGCATATTTGCAGTAGGGCAAGCAGTACTAGTGCACCATGTGTATGCATTTTTGCAGTAATTTTTGTCTTGCTTTATTAAAGTATAGTAGCTAATTGTTGCAAAATATCAATGGTAACCACTGAGCCAGTGACAAAAACAGGTGCCATCATTATGGAGTTTGCTGATGCCACAGTTTGCTTACAATAGTGACAATTTAGAATGTCCAAGACTATAGTAATATGAGGAACTGAGTGATTTCCTTCTGTATGGATGTTTGTGTGTTTTGTTCAACTGAAGCACACTCTGTTCTCTGTTACATAAAATAAGATGTTGAGATGCATATGTGATGTGATTTCTTTTGAAAAATGCTTGAATAATACAGTGGTTGAACTAGAAATGCTGAGAAGTACTTGTTTCCTGAAATGTTACACACACATGTGCACACACACACATACACACAGCATTTTGTTGGATGCACATAATTTTGGAAATGCCATCATCTTACATTTTTATTTTATGTGACAGATGAAACAAATCTTTATTTTATTTATTTATTTATTTATTTATTTATTTATTTATTTATTTAGTCTTTTTCTAGGGCCGCGTCTGTGGCATATGGAGGTTCCCAGACTAGGGGTCTAATCAGAGCTGAAGCCGCCGGCCTATGCCGGAGCCACAGCAACGCCAGATCTGAGCCAGGTCTGTGACCTACACCACAGCTCCTTGCAATGCCGGATCCTTAACCCACTGAGCGAGGCCAGGGATCGAACCCGTAACCTCATAGCTCCTAGTCGGATTCGTTAACCTCTGAGCTACAGCAGGAGCTCCGATACAAGTCTTTAGAAATTACATTTAATATATGTTTACTTTACATATATTCAAGCTTTGTTCTGATACTCTAATTTTGCTATAGTGTAAAGTCACCTTATGTATTTTTTCCTTTGGGAAATTTGAGACTGAGTAAATTAAAAATGCAAGAGGGGGAACGTGTTACCCCTGAAACATCCTTAGGATTTTGGATACATTGTACCTCTCTTTCTTTTTCTTAATTTATGGCATTTTATTTTATTTATATTTTTTAGGGCCATACCCATGGCATGTGGTAGTTCCCAGGCCAGGGAATGACCCACATCACAGCTGTGGCAACACCAAATCCTTTACTCCACTTCACTGGGCTGGGGATTGAACCACCGCCTGTGCAGCAACCCAAGCCTTTGTAGTTGGATCCTTAATCTGCTGTGCCATGATGGGAATTCCTATAATATTTTAGAATTAGAAATGTAACATGCAGAAAACTTGTAGAGAAATATAAAGAAATAAAATAAAATAAAATACAAAGAAATATAAGAAAATAAAGATGACTTGTAATCCTGCTGCCCAAAGATAGACTGATGTTAAGATTTAATACATTTTATTTTATTTGCTTGATACATATTTATATATATACTCTTCTTTCCTTCTCTTGTAAAAATAAGTTTGGAATCAGTTTATTCATATCATGCACTTACTGTTTTTCTTCACTCTTTATATCATTAGCATTTCTGTATCAATAAACTCTTGGTAAAAATGATTTTAACATGACCGAACTCTATTCCTTTTATTGTATGTTTTCCTTCTGAAATGTTGGGGGGTTTTCTGTTGCATGTCACAGAGTATTCTTAGGTACCATTTTCTTTGGTGTGCTCATCCTTCAAGTAAAAGAGCCTATCTTTTCCCAACAGTCTCTGTTCTTAAGTGCTCCTGAAACTTCCCCTGGGATCTGGAGGTCTAGTTGACATGCGGAGCCCTGTCTGTTGTTAATTCTAGCGTGAGTGGCTCTGGGGTGGACCTTGGGCTGAGTCAGCATTTTCTGTGGCTCCTCCTGTGAAGGTCTGCTCCCTGCCTTTTTCCTGACTCCACCGTTCTATTCTGTACTGAGGCACACTGACTCCCCCAGTCTCTGTTGCCCTTGATGGTTTGCCTTCTTGGCTGCAATGGTCCAGGGAGAGTCTATGCAGAAAGATTCTGATGCCTGCCAGGTGCTCCATCACCTCGGAAAGCATGCTCTAGGGCCAGCAGTCCAGCCTGACCTCCAAGCGAGGCAAGACTAGGACCACCTGGGCCAAAGTTTGGGATAAATCTTCAGACACTGAAAGCTACGTCATTGTTTTTCTTAACTTCAGGTCCTGTTATCTTTGCAGCCTTTATGGCTACTTGTATGGATATTTCTGTTGGAAATGGTGGGAGAGCAAATGGTGTTTAGTGAGTTGGTTCTGATGACACAAAGAAATGAGCATGCTACTGAGGGAGTGGGTCTAATTCAGGACCATGTTTGAGTTCACCCTTGGCCTTGGATGCTGCTGAGTCTATGGGACGGTGTTCTTAGATGACGGTGCAGCCTGGGATGTGTTTGTGCAATTCTTCCGTGTTGGAACAGGGCTTAGAAAATTTAAAGCTTTATCTGGTCCAGAGATCACAGCTCTAGGCTCACCATGGCCGAATTCAAGTGCAGTGCTTTCCCGTGGCCTGGACTCAGGGAGCCTGTACTATGCAGGCGCACCTATTTGACTGTATGTGTATGTACAGTTAATCAGTTTACTCTGCAGTGATGCTAGAAGGGCTGGCAATTGGTTATGCTTTCTGAGTCATCCTTTTTAGCCTGATGATTTTGCATTTGTACCCTGAAGAATCCTCTTGACATTTTTTCAGAGTTAATATTCTTTCAGGTGAGGAAATGAAGCATTTGGCTAGCTTTGCTAGAGTACTCAAGGTGAGCTGTAGTACAGCCTGGATTAGTACCTGGTTTTCCCTATACCAAGTCTAGGACTTTTTCCACCCCAGTACCAAAGCCAAACTAATGAATCATTTATTTTCCAGGAGGCAGATTCATTGCACTGTATTTATTCTTTGCTTTATCATTTATCCATTTGACAGGTCTCTGAACCATGATTGCCCCACTTTTAAGAAACCTCAACAATGCCACGCTTGATTTACCTGAATGCCAAAGTGCTTTCAGGGTGTGCTAAATAATCGTGGTGGTGTTTAAGGATTATTCTTAGCGACTCACCCCTTCCCCCTTAATTTCATTCCAACCAGCATGATTTATTACTCCTGAGGACAGTTGATAAGTAGGGTATCCACTCGAGGGAGGTGTTGACACCTTTTATGTGGGACACACTTAAGATAAAATTGATGATGGAAACAAATAAAACTAATTAGATGAGGGAAATTAAATAGATAAACAAGATATTTGATGTCAGATTTGCACAGAGCAACAAAGATACTTGCAAATTTTATGAGAGTGCCATCTCAAATGTTTGGCAGATGACTAAGCATCAAATCAATGCATACATCTGTCCTGTTTTTGGCTGTTCCTTGCAGTGTTATTTTGTTTGCTGTTTACAAAGAATGGTTTTCAGAGAAAGTTCAGGAAATACCAAAAAGAATACAGAAGAAAAGTTCACTCTTAGTCCTATAATCTAGAGATGAGTAAGTACCCTATTACTTCTATTTTTCCATTATAGATATTTTTTTTCTTATTTAAAACTACATTGTGAGCATATTTTCTGGGCATTAATAAAATTAGTCATCCACCAACATTTTTAATGACTTTATAGCGTTTTATTGTGTTTTTTCTACAAAGTCCTTGGAAATGGTCCTTTTAATGAGCATAATAAATATGAGAGATTAAAAAAGCAAGCTTTGAACATGGATATACAAGGTTCCTTAGGGGAGCGCGTGAGAGGCATTGGGAGACTTCCTGGTTGCCAGGAGTTGGAATTGGAAAAAGGAAATGTAAAGCGAGTCCAGGAGTCTTGACCTGGTCCAAACCAATCTGCCTTTGGTGTTTTGTTGGTTTCTTTTTTCTTTTCTTTTCTTTTTCTTTTCTTGCTTTTAGGGCTACACCTGTGGCATTTGGAAGTTTTCAGGCCAGGGGTCAAATGGGATCTGCAGCTGCCAGCCTACAGCACAGCCATAATAGTGCCAGATCCAGCTGCACCTTCGACCTACACTGCAGCTTGCAGCAATGCCAGCTCCTTAATCCACTGAGTGAGGTCAGGGATTGAACACCCATTCTCATGGATGTTAGTCAGGTTCTTAACCTGCTGAGCCACAGTGGGAATTCCCATGCCTTTGGTGTTTTTAATGTCCCCTGAAGTTCCATTCTACCAAAAATTTATGATGGTGAAACTGAAAACTTAAAAGACAATTATCAGGAGTTCCCACTGTGGTGCAATGGGATCAGTAGTGAGTCTGTAGCACCGGGATGCAGGTTCCATCCCTGACCTAGCAGAGTGGATTAACGGATCTGGGATGTGTTACAGCTGCAGTGTAGGTTGCACCTGTGGATCAGATCAGATCCCTGGCCTGGGAACTCCATACGCTGTGGGGTAGCCAAAAAAGAAAAAAAAAAAAAAAAGAACATCTAGGAGTTCCCAGTTGTTTACCATTGTACATAATATTACAGAAATAGCCTTTTGGATAAACCTTTGTGTACATATTAAAATCTTAAGAAAATTCCCTAGAAATAGCATTGCTGGGTCAAAGGTAGGCAGCTTTTAAAATCTTCTGAAATGCGTATACCTCAGAATTTGACATTAGATATTTCACAAGAATTTGCAGCTCTTAAGCAGGAAGACCAAAGTGGCCCAAGCAGTGTTTCTACACGAGATGCAGTCAGCTTAGAGAAGGTGAGGGTATATGTGGTTTGAGTTCATTCTTTTCCTATAAACAAGACTGGCAACTTAGTTCTGGTACACATGTTACTTTCATAGGGCCCAGGAAGTAAGCCAGAAATTCCAGGGTAAAACAACTTTGAAAGTAAAATATATATATATATTTTCAGAAGCATTTGAAAAACTTTCCAGGAAGAAAACCTGTAGCACTGGCAAGATTTAATTAAAATGCTTATTTCTCCTTGTAAAGTGTTGTGCCTCTTGTTCATCAATTTTTGGTATCTGAGGTCCACTTGGTTTCTTAGGCACCTATAACTAACTCAGCACTTAAACTATACTTCAAAATATATACACACTCTATGTTCATAGCAGCACTATTCACAATAGCTAAGACATTGAAACAACCTAAATGTTCATTGATGGATAAATGGATTAAGATGATGTGGTACCTGTGTGCAATGGAATACTACTCAGCCATAAAAAAGAATTAAATAATGCCATTTGCAGCAACATGGATGCAACTAGAGATTTTCATACTAAGTGAAGTAAGTCAGATGAAGACAAATACCATATGGTATCACTCATATGTGGAATCTAAAATATGGCACAAACAAACCTATCTACACAACAGAAACAGATTTGGACATAGAGAATAGACTTGTGGTTGTCAAGGGGGAGGGAGGAGCGAGTGGGATGGATGGAGACTTTAGGGTTACTAGATGCAAACTGTTAAATTTAGAATGGAGGAGTTCCCATCGTGGCTCAGTGGTTAATGAATCCAACTAGGAACCGTGAGGTTTGGGTTCGATCCCTGACCTTGCTCAGTGGGTTAAGGATCCAGCGTTGCCGTGAGCTGTGGTGTAGTTCGCAGACGCGGCTCAGATCCCGCATTGCTGTGGCTGTGGCCGGAGGCTACAGCTCCGTTTATACCCCTAGCCTGGGAACCTCGATATGCCGAAGCAGCGACCCTAGAAAAGGCAAAAAGCAAAAAGCAAAAAAAAAAAAATGGAATGGATAAGTAATGAGGTCCTGCTGTACAGCACAGGGAACTATATACAGACTTCTGGGATAGACCATGATGGAAAGATAATATGAGAAAGAGAATGTGTGTGTGTGTGTGTGTGTGTGTGTGTGTATGAATGTGACTGAGTCACTATGCTGTACAGCAGAAATTGGGACAATGCTATAGATCAACTTAAATTTAATAAAAATAAAATAAAAATGTTATGCTAGAAAAAGAAACATCACTTAAAAAATTTTTTTTTTGTCTTGTGTCTTTTTTTAGGGCCATACCTGTGGCAAATGGAGGTTCCCAGCCTAGGGGTCTAATTGGAGCTATAGCTGCCGGTCTATACCACAGCCATAGCAGTGCTAGATCTGAGCCGCGCCTGTGACCTACACCACAGTTCACAGCAGTGCCAGTTCCTTAACCCACTGAGTGAGGCCAGGAATCGAACCCACAACCTCATGGTTCCTAGTCAGATTCATTAACCACTGAGCCACGATGGGAACTCCAGAACATCACTTTCAAAATATGAAATACTAACTAATTACAATTAAACAGACATCTCTAATGTGTAAGCATTTTGCCAGCTCTTCCCACCGGCGCTTTCTTTAACCTCATTATAGGATTCACTGTTTGTCAAGTCATTATTAATCCTATATTTATAAACCCTTTATTATTTTGTAGTTGCCCTCTGAATGTATTTACCATTTTTTAGTTTCAAAATGTCCTCCAGGTTCTTTCTGCATAAATTGTATAAAAATTTAACTAGAAGTTAAAAGATTAGATAAATAGTGTTTTCCATTGACATTCTTTTTCCTTTGAAATTACCATATTATTGCCATTTTAAATCTTTGTCATCAAAAACTGATAGAGAAAATATGCTAGATTTTAAGTTCACAAAATGAAATAGCCAAGACTTCTCTCATCCCTAAACCCACAATCATTATTGATAATGAGCCTCCAAGTCAGAGCATATTTGGTACAGAAAAAGCTGATACATTTTTTAGATTATTGCAGAATGCTGTGTTTGTGAGTTCTAAGCCCCTTAACTATTGATTAGCACTGGTATGACTCTCTAGATTGTTGTGTCTGGTTTTCAGGGGCAGACTACTTATCAGTCTTCTTTTCTAAAACAAATTAAGATCCTATAAATGAGGATTCTTGTTCACTGGTACTCCTGGAATCAGATGGAATATCTTTCTTTATGTGTTTACGTCACTGTATTTCCCTTCTGTGTCGGCAAATGAGATTCAGCGAAGTCGGGGTGGATCTGAGGTTGTTTGGATTAGTGGATGGGGAACCTGTGGGATGGAGTGCTGGCTGTAAGGGACTTGAGCCTGGGATTTTGGTACCTGGGGTGTCCTGGAACCAGTCCCTCTCAGATCCTGAGGGCTGAGTGAATTTGCTTCTGAGTGGGTGTTTTGGAGCTATGGTAATGACTGTAAGCATATTAAAACACTTATATTCATATACAAATGAAGAGAGAAAACAGACTAGGATTTGAAGATGAGTATATATGGGTTTCCTAATTTTGTCACCCTGGGATTGCTATATCCTCATCTCTAAAATGGGATTATACAGGATGTACATGTAAACCACTTAGTTTGGTTCCTGGGATAGGCAGGGGCTTTCAGTGATAGAGAACTGCTCTATTAATTCGTAACAACAAATACCTTGAGGGATTAACACTGTTTACTTGCATTTCATTTTGCCAAATGCATATTTTGTGGAGTAACATTTGTTTTATTTTTAAAACTGAATTATAGTTAATTTACACGTTTCAAGTGTGCAGCACAGTTATTCAGTTATACATATATATATATATAATCTCTTTTAGATTCTTTTCCATTGTACATTATTATAGGATATTAAGTATAGTTCCCTGTACTATACAGTAGGTCCTTGTTGTTTACTTATTTTATATATAATAGTATGTGTATGTTAATTCCAAACTCTTAATTTATCCTCCCCCCTGCCACTATCTCCTTTGATAACCATAAATTTGTTTTCTATGTCTGTGGGTCTGTTTAAGTTCATTTGCATCATTTTTTTAGATTCCACATATAAGTGATATCACATGATTTTTGTCTTTCTCTGACTCAACCTCACATAGTATGATAATCTCTAGGTCTGTCCATGTTGCTGCAAATGGCATTATTTCATTCTTCTTTAAGGCTGAGTAATATTCCATTGTGTATATATGTACCACATCTTCTTTTTCCATTCCTCTGTCCATGGACATTTAGGTTGCTTCCATGTCTTGGCTATTGCAGCTGTTGCAAGTAGTGCTGCAATGAACATTGGGGTACAGGTATCTTTTTGTATTAGAGTTCTTTTCTGGATAGATGTCCAGGCATGAGATTGCAGGATCACATGGCAACTCTGTTTTTAATTTTTTGGGGAACCTCCATATTATTCTCTATAGTGGTGCACCATGGACTAATATTTCAGTAGAAGTTTGTACTGAACTTTACAGATTTTTCCTTGAATGTCCTCCAAATACATTCTATTATATTCTAGTAATTATTAAGATTGTATTGGGTCACAAAATTTAAGGAATTAAAAATATGTAACTGTCGCAGTGTCATCTCATGCCAATGTTATTGGCATCTCAGTTTATGCAAGTTAATATGCCAATATTTGCAAGTTTAGGTAAGTATAAATTAAATATACTTAACTAAGAACAGAACACGTTTTATCATTCTCAGTATAAATCTTATAACAAGGTATGGAATGAAAAATATTAGTTCAGTAAGATCGTGTATTAGGACCTCTTGCCTTCAAGTTAAATTCACTTTTGATTTTTGAAGACTTTTCTGGTTAATAGATGAAATTTAAGTTCCATGCAACATCTGAATCTCTATGGATCCAGTCTTTTCCACCTATAAAGCTGTTTCTCTTGGTACATTAAGTGTAACACTTAGCCTTAATGTTGGGTTTCAAAGCAAAAATTTCTCTATGTTTAAAAAAAATCAATAAAATATTTTAGGACCCTAAATAAAAACCTAGAAAAATGAAGATTCTAAGCCTTACCTTGGAATTAAATTGATTATAATGTATCCAATATATTACTTAGATATTGCAATTGGAAGCATTTACATAGGGCCAGGCATAGCCTAGGCTCAGTGAACAATAGCCCATTGTCTTGTGCATTGCAGCTGTTCAGCTCATGTTTGCGAAAGTGGGAGATGATGCTTCTCCAGGGTACCTGAAATCCCAACTAAATAGACGTTCTAGTATTTAGTCTTTCACGGGAAGTAGGGTTCTTACACAGCGGGCACAGGGCTGGTGGAATAGGCCTTTTGGACCTTTGCCCAAGAAAGCTGCCTTCCCTGGGGAACCCTGCTGGGCCAGTCAGAGTGCATCCTGGTTAGAGAAGTGGCCTTCAGAAGGGAAGTGATGTTGGCTCATCGTCAGTCACAACTCTAACATGTCTTACTTGTTTTCCTTGGTTTTTTCAAAGACATCTTTCTGGATCCTTTGCTCTCATTCTCTGCTCTCTGTGTTGCTCGTTCCTGGTGACATTACCATAAAACTTTTTCCCTCTTGGTGACTCAGGTTTCTGGTGATTTGTTGAGGTGCTTGTCTTCTTGATGTTAGAATCTGAAAGCTAACAATTTTTAAAGACTGTAGGCGCAAAGTGAGATGTAACTAAAGTGACTCTGGGAATTTTGGAAAAGATTAGTTTGGAATGCTAACTCGTTGTTAGCAAGAGCTTTAGGCAGTGGTTAAAAGGAGAGGCCTTGGTGTTGATTGGCCTGGCTTTGAATGCTGGTTGCACACCACTTACTAATCATATGACCCTGGGCCTCTGTTCTCTGCTCTGGCAAATGAGGATAATAATAGCCCCTAGTTAACAGGACTGCAAAGTACTTAAGCGGTGTCTGGTGCATAGTAAGACCTAGGGCAGTGAATGTTAGCAGTGATGATGAGAAACTGAGCACTCATTCCAAGTTGCAGGCATGGTAGGAAGAAATTGTGTCCTGTGACTACATGGGAACAAGGCCTGCTGACTTTTGCTCCCCTGCACCCACCAGAGGGGTCCTCTGTCCTTTCTGATGTGCCCTGAGCACCCACTGAGAGAGAGCATAGCTTTGTGCTTTGAGATTTGTGGTCTGCAGACAGAGGCTTTGCTGTGTTGGTTTAGCTCAGAGGGCTTATTACTGTGGCATTCAGAATGTGAAGTAATAGTTAATGGAGACAGGAGAATTAATGGCAACATTTAAAAATCACTTAGTAACTAATAACTTAGTGGCCTATGAAATCTGTGTCTGAATATGCAGGGTGGCCATTCTGTTAAGGTTGCTAAGCTGTTTAAAAGCTGGTTGGATGCTTTTTGTTGCACTTTCATTTTTCATCCTGGTCTTCCATGGAGGAAACATCAATAGGGTTTAATAATTGCCGTCATTTCTGGAAAGATAAATACGATGATATATTATTAAGGGTTATTTTTCATTTTGAAGGTGGATAAACGTGAAGAGGAATCCTTGCTGAATGAAAACTGTGATTTATTGATTATGAGTACAGGATTAATATGAAACTGCTCAAATGTTTCCATGCTTATGGATTCTTTTCCAGTGCTACTGTAGATGAATTCAGGGCTATTAACTCTGAGTATTGAGTATTGAACACATCCTGGCTCAAGGAATTTCTCCAAGTAGGTGTTTTCTACTTGAGGAAATCCAGGCCAGGGGAGATTGAACAACTACCAACATGTTTCAACTTTCACCTCCTGAGCCCATTTTCTTTCTGCCATATTTTGCAAATCAAGGCTTTTGATGCAACTGACTCCTTCTTAAGAAAATTTTTGTTTTCAATTGTAGTAAAATTCAGCTTCTGTGGGTGGCAGTTCACTGTGGTGAATTTGACATTTGAGTCCTAGAGTCAAATGCTGGGTTTTGGGGATGAAATTGCATAATGTATATAAAGTGTCTTGAAGGAACCTATCATACAGTAGGTGTTTGCTCCTCATGTGGGCTCTGGCCTTGGGTGGGGTGCTCACCACCCAGTGAAATGCAACAATCAAGAGAGCAGGCGGAGACATCAGAGAGACCTGAGTCTGAACAGGGAACTCTCTCACTTTTGGTAGGAGAACACTCTTGGTGCTTTGGATTACAAGAGAGAGACTCATTTCCAAATGCCTCCTACCAAAGTAAATTATCAAGTGAAGTCTAGAGGTAGAGCCCATCCAGAGTTGGCTGATCCAGGTGAGCCATCTCTCTTCTCTGCTGCCCTTGATGTTGGTCCAGCTGCTAACTCACAGCAGGTTTCCTAAAGGGCTATCAGGCATCATAGCCAGAAATAGCAGTGATCAGAGGGGGAAAAAAGACCATTTCTTCTTGTGTCCCTTTCCTAGTAAAGACGAACATTTTCTCAGAACCCTTTTCTCCCAGAGACTTCTCTTATGTCTCATTCACCAGAGAATGGTCAAATGCCCGTTCCTGAAATAATTACAAAGTGAAAATAACCAGCCTCTGCAGCTCAGAGTAGGGTTGGCCCTTGAGCCTACGGATACCCATTCAAAACTGAGAGTGTGTGTAGAGAACAAAGGAGGGAAGGGGTGTTAACCTCCTCTCTAAGCCTTTATTTCCTCAGACATCAGGTGGGGCGGGGGGGGAACACAACCTTTACTGCACGTGGTTGTCAAAAGAGGTAGGCACTATAGGCCAGCCTCAGAACAAGGGCTCCTCATGCATTTGAAAGAGCATGAGACAGGGTCACAAGTTCTGGCCTCTACTTCTGCTTAGTTACTTAGAGATGTGCAATTTTAAGCAATCCTGGAAATGTTTTTTCCAGGTAGTCCACAGATTTGTTTTGAGACTGACCATGTGGCAGGCGTTGTGTTGATGCAGGGCAAACCTGCCCCATATGTGCTAATAATTATGATTATGTGCTGCATAGCATGTATGATTGATTATGTACAGAGTATTGAGCATCTGTTGTGTCCCATACTGTCCTGTTCACTTCATATACATTATCCCTGGTTTTCTGAATAACTCCTCAGAGCATCTGTTTTACAGTTGAGGAAATGCATATAGGAATGTCAGGTGAATACTGTCAAGAATTAGTGGTTGGGGAAACCACCTCAGAGGACAAAATGATTCTCAGCGTTTGGAAGGAGTCCAGCAAGTCAAAGTCTGCTTGTCTCTTTCATTAATAGACATTGGAGTTATGTCTACTGGCCTTGAAAATTGCCAGCTAAAATATCTTATACATTAGTAGTCTTTAAAATACATTTTTATAGAAAAACATTCAGTTATTATTATTTTGATTAGTGAAATACCTGAATGAAATCATTGATTTGATAAAAATACCAAAAAAAAGCTAACTTCTGCTCACTTAAGACATTAAGTTTAGTTTATGAAATGTTTAAGAAGAGAGGTTATTTTGTGAAGGAAATACCCAGTATTAGAAATGATAATTTGATTAACTTTGTTTTTGTCACAACCCTGACATTTCTAACACATATACTTTTATAGTTACTATGATCATCTTTGTCATTTAAAAAGAGAAGAGCACAAAAATCTTGGAACTTTCAGGCTATCTCAGACATTTTGTTAATAACCCCTATATTGATTTAGTCGTGTGTACTATCAATTGTTTAAGAAGGGAACTCTTTTAATGTTTGTGTTAGTAGATACATATTAACTCGAATTAGCAACTGGCTTCTTAGCTATTTCTTGATTTAAATGCATATAAAGCATCTGTGTGATTTAACAAGAAAGGAGAAGCTTTGTCTTTATCCAGTGGCTTGTCGAAGTGACCTTTTCTGGATGGTGGTCAGAGTCAACAGAGACATGGATTTTCTCTTCCATGTCAGTGAATCAGTACCAGCCTTTTCAGCCTAGACCCTGGGGTAATGGTGTGTTCCTTTTTGTAAATGACATTGTAGTCTTTCAATTGAATGATTAGTGACCTTGCTGATTTTTTGCTTTGTTTTGGTTTTTCAGAGACAGATATTTGAAATGTAAGCAACAGCTTGCTTGAGAGCAGACAGTGTGAGAGGTTTGCCAGTAACCCGTGGCAGGTACTATGGAAAAGGAATGCTAGTGGCTACAGGAGGATCTGTGTGCCTGTTTTACCCTGGAACTCTTGCATTTGTGTGACTTTTTTTTTTTTAAGTTTTATTGAAGTATAGTTCATTTTCAAAGTTCTGATAATTTCTGCTGTGCAACAAAGTGATTCAGTCATACATATACACATATCCATTCTTCTTTTCTTTTCCCACATAGATTATCAAGAATACTGGGTTGAGGAGTTCCCGTTGTGGCTCAGTGGTTAATGAATCGACTAGGAACCACGAGGTTGTGGATTTGGTTCCTGGCCTTGCTCAGTGGGTTGAGGATCCGGCATTGCCGTGAGCTGTGGTGTAGGTCGCAGACACAGTTTGGATCCCGCATTGCTGTGGCTCTGGTGTAGGCTGGTGGCTATAGCTCTGATTCGACCCCTAGCCTGGGAACCTCCATATGCTGCCAGTGTGGCCCTCAAAAGGCAAAAAGACAAAAAAGGAAAAAAAAAAAAAGAATACTGGGTTGAGCTCTCTGTTATACAGCAGGTCCCCATTGGTCAGTGTGCATATGCCAGTCCCAACCCCCCAGTCCATCCCTCCCACTTTGTGTGACATTTTATATCACCTTTGATGTATTAAAATGGAAACTTATGTCCAATAGATATCTTGGTACAAAAATAAGCCAGAGAGAAGCTCTAAATGTTATGACTCTTCAAACATACTCTAAACTTCTTCAGTTTGTCCACCTGGAGTCCTATCTTTTGCTGTGATTATCCTCTTTCCTCAGATTTTTGGTGCTGCACTGGGAAGAAATGTCTTTCTTCTTCCTTGAGGTTTCCAGGTTTTGATGATACCTGTGATGAAGGTAGACAAAAGCTCTGCTTTTAGCTTTGGGGAAATTGTTCTGACAGTCCATATAGTAACAGCATTTTCCAAATCCAAACTTATGTTTCTTCCTCATATTATTGTTTTCAGGATAAATATGAGGGCAGGCTTGTCCTATGTTATTTTGGGTCAACATTTTAATTAAGACCTCCCTTTGTTACATATACAAATCAGTTTAAAATGATACAGATTTTATGAGTAGTAAGAAATACATAGCCTGCAGTTTAATAACAGAAAAAAGTTAAGACAATGGAAAGAGCTACAGCACTCAGGATTTTGCTAAGTTCCCTGTTAGTACCTGTTTCTCTAGATTAGATGATGAGAATTCTAGAACCTATGGTGTGCACACTATGCTGGTGGACTTATTTTTCCAAAAGTAATTTAAGATACTCTAGTGCCTTTCTAAAAATGAGGTCTCTCTGTGCTACCTGTTTCCAAGCTTCCATCTGAGCTGTAGTCCTAGTGCTTGCTGCCTTAAGATAATGTGTGTCCTGAAGACTAATGCTGATGGTTCGTCTGAGCCCATTAACAGGCTTCTGTATAGCTCTGTAATAGGCAAAGAGGCACTTGTGGTCCTGAACGGTAAATTAAGGGATAAAATCAATTTTGGTTCTTAATGAAATGAAAGGCCTCTGACATCCTAACGTTATTCCCAGAGTTGGTATTTTAGCTGTAGACATAGTTGATCAGTTAACAAGTACTCTAGTGAGTCAAGAAACAAAGCTTTCTTTTTCCCTCCTATTTTTTCAAGGTACATAATAGAGGGAGAGAAGGAACTCACCCTGGGTCATAGAAACCCTGAGCAAAGGATGTATGACATGTCTTCTCTCACCCAGAAAAAAATTTGGCCACACCACAGGTTTGCACCAATGTGTACATCTGCAGACAGATTCACGCACATCACATGTTTGGGGAGCAGCTGCTGAACAATTAGTCACATGACAAACAAGGGCAGAGACTTAAAAACAAAAATAGAAACACAAAGATCTTTTGTGTGTGTGCCAAATAGTGTACCCTCATGGAATTTCCTCTTCTTACTATAGGGCAGAACTGTCTTTTCAGGAAAGAGCACTCATAGCAGACCGGTTTGATTCATTTTCCTACAACATTTCCATTATAGTGCATTTTTCTTGGGGTCCTACCTTAGACATGAGCTTATAAAGTGTAATCTAACCTATCATGGATGAGTTCTTCTTTTTATTTTTTTAAATTCTTTTTTAAAATTTTTGCTTTTTAGGGCCGCACCGGTGACATATGGAGGTTCCCAGGCTAGGGGTCTAATCAGAGCTGTAGCCACCGGCCTGAGCCAGAGCCACAGCAACGCCAGATCCAAGCCACGTCTGCGACCTGCACCACAGCTCACGGCAACGCCAGATCCTTAACCCACTGAGTGAGGCCAGGGATGGAATCCACAACCTCATGGTTCCTAGTTGGATTTATTGCTGCTGCGCCACAACGGGAACTCTGGGATTTTCTTTTTAAAACTTAGCTTTTGATGTAAAATAATAACAGTAATAACAATAAGGAAAACAGTATTATTAGTAATGGTTAACATTTCTTAGCTTATGTCCTGGCATTGTTCTATATGTTTCCATATATTAATAATCAACGAGTTAATTTTTTTTTTCTGTTTTTGCTGTACCTGCGGCATATGGAAGTTCCCAGGCCAGGGATCGAACCTGAGACACATCTGTGACCTATGCCACAGTGTCCTTGCTGGATCCTTAATCCCCTGCATCACAGTGGGGAACTAAGAAGTTACTATAATTATCCCCACTTGATAGATGGGGAAACTGAGGCTCAGAAAAAGTAAGACATTTGCTCCCAGTTGTAAAGTTGGCAGAGGAGTTGAACATTGCATTCCAGCTGTAGATATTTCACTCTTAACCACTCTGCTGTGTTTCCTGAGGCCCTGATTATTTCAGGACATTTGTATAATCAGGAAGAGCTTGGGTTTTGTGTACCTCTTCTCAGGTGGTATTGGTGTTTTGGTCCAGGTAGGCCCACTGAACAGCATTTAGCTTCTTGCCTAGGTTCTGGAGAACATGAGGAATGAAAGAGTGAAACAGATCAAAGAGTAGAACATCCCGCTTATTACTGAGAGGGGACCTGTTCTTGTGTGTGGTATGTTCCCAAGAGGAAGAAAGGGCAGAGCTGAGCCAAGCAGGCCTCTTTTTTCCCCAAGTTTACAAGTCAGCTAGGTCAGGCCATCTCCTGGAGAGCATGTGGGGACAGAGGGGGTCCCGGAGTGGGTGGTTAGGTCACATCTTTCCTGATGGAAGCCAGGGATGCGGAGAGAGACTGGTCTTCTTAATGTTCAAGACAGGAATTCATCAAGTCTGGAATCTAGTGAATAGTTCACATTCCTGTTAGAATTAGGAAATGGGAGGGTTTGCTGTGGTGTTCAGGAATAATTTCATGGTTCAGTGGGGGAACGGCAGTGGTAAAAATACAGTTGGAATCCTCCTGAATTTGTATGATGTTGCTGCATAGCTCACCACTGATTTCTAGAACTGACAAGTATAACCCTCTGGACCTAGGTGCTCTTGTTTCCTTTCTGTATTTTTGAAGTACTTTGTCTTTTCCCTTATGTTTTCAATGGTATTGCTTGTGTCTTTTTTTTTTTTAATTGTTGACATCATGATCAATTATTGTGCTTTAGATGGCATTGTTGTCTTAGGGAACGTTATATGATATATGAGTAGTCATTCTATTTATTTATTTAAACACTTTAGATTGCAGTGCAATTTAGAAAGCCCAAGGCAGTATCTGTATACATTTTTGAGGCATTGTATCTTAGTATATTTAGCCTCCACTTTGGTTCCTATTCTAATAATCAAATTTAAGAATATTTGAAACTAGTTAGCTGTGTTGTGGGGACAGATAAGAAGTGATTAGTGGTGACATGCCTGGTACTTAAAAGTGACAAGACAGTGTAGGAAGCCAGATTTTTTATTTTTTGCTTTTTAGGGCTGCACCTGCACATATGGAAGTTCCTAGGCTAGAGGGCGAATCAGAGCTGCAGCTGCCTGCCTACACCACAGCTCACAGCAACACCGGATCCTTAACCCACAGAGTGAGACCAGGGATCAAACCTGCATTCTCATAGATACTAGTTGGGTTCTTAACCTGCTGAGCCACAACAGGAACTCCCTGTAGGAGGCCATATTTTAATTTCTAGAGTGTCATCTAGAATGGTGTCCGCAGGGCATTTATGTCACATAGTACTTAATAACAATTACATGTAAAGGGTATTGATTTGGACTGTCCAAAAGGTCATGTGAAAATATCAGCTACCATCGTGGTGTCCAGTAAAGGAGGCAGAAATTGGCTGGGTGGGGGCAGGAGGTGGCATTTAATGTCAGTTAGTACATTTTCAGCATTCACATGCTGAGAGGTTATTATTCTGTCTTGAAGTTTAAACACAGTGAAAGGAAAACCAGAAGACTTTGGACTGAAGCTTATTGTGGAAACTGAAGCGCCTCATGGTACCTGGGTGACATTTCGTGCCTAATGACACCCCTTACCATCCCTGCCTCCCACACCCTGGTCAGATCATACATTGGCTGGTATCACAGGGCACCTCCCCCAGCATCATCCCTGTCTGCTCATGTATGAGAAAGGTAGCCTAGGGAAATAATCTGCCTTTTTTATAGAGCTCTGCCTTCTGCCTGATAGTGCAATCTAGATGCTTTTTTATTTTTTTATTTCTTTTTCTTTTTTGGCTGCCCCACAGCATGGAATGGAGTTCCCAGGCCAGGAATCAGATCTAAGCCACTGCTGCGACCTAATCCATAGCTGCAGCAATGCCAGATCCTTAACTCACTCTGCCAGGCTGGGGATCGAACCTGCAACTCAGCCCTTCTAAGATGCCATTGGTCCTGTTGTGCCACAGTAGGAACTCCTAGATGCTTGTTTTAATGTCAAAAAAATGTTGCTAATTCTTCTTCTTCTTCTTCTTTTTTTTTTTTTGTCTTTTTGCCTTTTTCCAGGGCTGCTCCCGTGGCATATGGAAGTTTCTAGGCTAGGGGTCCAATCGGAGCTGTAGCTGCTGGCCTATGCCAGAGCCACAGCAACGCAGGATCTGAGCCTCATCTGCAACCTACACCACAGCTCACGGCAATGCTGGATCCTTAACCCAATGAGCAAGGCCAGGGATCGAACCTGCAACCTCATGGTGCGTAGTCGTATTTGTTAACCACTGTGCCATGACAGAAACTCCAATGTTGCTAATTCTAAGGGTGAATAAAATGTTAAAATATTATATTACTCTAAGAAGAATAACTGAAACTAATGATAAAATGTGATTCTCCTTTATTTTTGCTGGATGAAAAACTGAATTTAAAAAAACAAAAAACAAACTGAAGTTGTGGCTGGCGTAAGCAGAGAGAGGGCAAATTGTAATCCTGGTATTGAGTTCAATACATTTTCAAATAAATATTTCTGATAGTTTCCCCTTAATAAATTTGATTTATTTAAGAGTGCGTCAAATTAAATCTCTCCTCTGTGTACCACAGTTACCATAGTTTTAGACCTTTTATCACATCATTCAATGGCAAATAGCTTTAGGAAAAAATAACAGTGAAAGCAACACCCAGCAGTCACTTCAAATGAATAACTAAGTCTCTCAAAATTATGCTTATTTTTTTCCAAATGGTGATACTTTTAAGAGATTGCCATAGAAAGTAGAGACATACTCATTTTTAAAAAGCAAGTTGATCTCTTTTACCCAAAGTAAATTAGTCCTGCTCCTGATAATTGGCTTAATAGAAGTCAGTTGTATGGCGGGAGTTTTTTGTTTTTTAGATGATATTCCTAAAATTATGATTGCCTGTAATTTGGCACATCCATGCTTTTCTTTGTATACCAGTTAAATCTCTGGTAATTTTGAGATGAGCATGATTTTAGCATGGTGATTGAGGATTATGAGATTTGTTTATGTAGCTGATTGAATTGTTTTGTCTCTGAGCAGCTTTATATATATATAAAAAATCAAAGAGCAGCTTTATATTAAAGAAAATCAAAGAGCTCTGTATGTGGGTCATTTTTGAAATCTGCTTTTCCCTGTTTGTTTTTTAAGCCTGTTAAATGTCTTTCTGAACAGAGGTGGGGAAAATGAATGAGGGCTTATTAAAACTCCCTAAACAAATTTACTTCATGTTCATTAGAGGTATGTGAATCAGTGATAGCCCCTCATTAACATTAGGGGGTGGACCTGGTTAATTAATTAATATTGTGCCTTTTTGTTTTACCCACAGAAATTTCCCCCTGAGGGCAAAACTTTGTTACTCTCTACATAATGCAGTATATGGTTATAAATACAGGAAATGCTTTTCCATGTTCCTCAAAGAATGGGGATGCACATGGCATTAGAAAAATCCACAGCTAGGCAATATGGACCTAAATGGCTGTATGAGGCTTGTGTCCATAGCATCGTTGTCATGGCCTAAGTGAGTCGTTCTGTGTTGTCAAGCCTTTCCACCTCCCCATGCCCTCCCTCTGACTTGTTCCACTTGGCTTTTTCAAAAAAGATACCATGAATACCTCTTCCCTTTTTGTCATGGATCAGGGTTGTGGTAGACCAGTCTCTGTGCACCTCTGGAACTCATGTGGGCTAATGCTGAGAGGCCATGAGGTGGCCTCTTTTCTCCAGGAGGTGCTGAACAACATGAGGTCTTTTCACTACAGGGCCAGGGTTCTGTATGAGCCAGGATTCCATAGTTTGTTTCTTTTTTATCTTTTTAGGGCTGCACCCTCAGCATATGGAGGTTCCCAGGGTAAGGGTCGAGTTGGAGCTACAGCTGCTGGCCCTATGCCACAGCCACAGCAATGCGGGATCTGAGCCGTGTCTGCAATCCATACCACAGCTGTTGGCAACACTGGATCTTTAACCCACTGAGGGAGGCCAGGGATTGAACCTGCATCCTCATGGATACTACTCGGGTTCATTAATCACTGAGCCACAATAGGAACTCCTATAGCTTGTTTCCAGCTAATTAACTTTAGGTAGCAACATCTGTATTCCCCATGATGTCTTAGTCCATTTGGGCGGTTATAATAAAACACATACTAGGTAGCTTATAAGCACAGATATATATTTCCCACCGGAAGTCTGAGCTCAGGTGGCTGCATAATTGGGTGAGGGCCCTCTCCTGGGACACAGCTTCTCTTTGAGTCCTCCTATGGCAGAAGGGGCTAACTCTAAGCTCTTTTATAAGGGCACTAATTCCATTTATAAGGGCTCTACCCTCATGACCTAATCACCTTCCAAAGGCCCCACTTCTTAACATCCTATTGGGTATTAGGATTCCAACATGTGGATTTTGGGGGACACCAACGTTCAGACCATAGCATGAGAAGACGTGAACAGGGGAGAGTTTTGAATGCTAGAACACTAGGAAATTAGGCTTGAATGGTTTCAATATGAAAGATGTTTTTGTTTCCTGCACCCTTCATATGGATGTTTGGGATAAGTCATGCAGCACTGTTATTTTTATTCGCTTTTGTGGTAGGATAAGATGTTGAAGGAGAAATCAGAAAACTTACAGAAGTGTGAGGACTGAAGAAATACCACTTTGTGGTTAGGCAGGCACATGTGTTAAGAGGAAAGTGAGGTATAGTTAATTTACAATGTTGTATTGGCTTCAAGAGTAGAGCAAAATTATTTAGTTATTCCTATAAATATGTGTGTGTGTATATATATATGTGAGTGTATATATATAATATATATATATTCATTTTCAGTTTTGTTTCCATTATAGGTTATTAAAAGATACTGAGAATAGTTCCTTGTGCTGTATAGTAGGTCTTTGTTGTTTACCTGTTTTATACATAGTATATGTTACTCCCAAACTTGCAATTTATCCCCTCCATCTGTTTTGGCAACCATAAGTTTGTTTTCTTTGTCTGTGAGCCTATTTCTGTTTTGTAAATAAGTTCATTTGTATCATTTTGAAAGATTCCACTAATAAGTGATACCATATGATATTTGTCTTTGTCTGGCTTACTTCACTTAGTATAATAATATCTAGGTCCATCCATGTTGTTTCAAATGGTGTTATTTCATCCTTTTTAATGCCTGAGTAATACTCCATTGTATATATATGTGTATGTCATATATATATACATAAATATATATATACACATATGTATATACATACACACACATCTTATTTATACATGCTTTGGAAGGATATGCTGTTTTATTTATTTACTTATTTTTTTTAATAATTTTTTTTTATTTTCCCACTGTACAGCAAGGGGATCAGGTTATCCTTACATGTATACATTACAATTACATTTTTCCCCCAGCCTTTCTTCTGTTGCAACATGAGTATCTAGACAAAGTTCTCAATGCTATTCAGCAGGATCTCCTTGTAAATCTATTCTAAGTTGTGTCTGATAAGCCCAAGCTCCCCATCCCTCCCACTCCCTCCCCCTCCCATCAGGCAGCCACAAGTCTCTTCTCCAAGTCCATGATTTTCTTTTCTGAGGAGATGTTCATTTGTGCTGGATATTAGATTCCAGTTATGAGTGATATCATATGGTATTTGTCTTTATCTTTCTGGCTCATTTCACTCAGTATGAGATTCTCTAGTTCCATCCATGTTGCTGCAAATGGCATTATGTCATTCTTTTTTATGGCTGAGTAGTATTCCATTGTGTATATATACCACCTCTTCCGAATCCAATCATCTGTCGATGGACATTTGGGTTGTTTCCATGTCCTGGCTATTGTGAATAGTGCTGCAATGAACATGTGGGTGCATGTGTCTCTTTTAAGGAGAGTTTTATCCGGATAGATGCCCAAGAGTGGGATTGCGGGGTCATATGGAAGTTCTATGTATAGATTTCGAAGGTATCTCCAAACTGTTCTCCATAGTGGCTGTACCAGTTTACATTCCCACCAACAGTGCAGGAGGGTCCCCTTTTCTCCACAGCCCCTCCAGCACTTGTTATTTGTGGATTTATTAATGATGGCCATTCTGACTGGTGTGAGGTGATATGTCATGGTAGTTTTGATTTGCATTTCTCTTATAATCAGCGATGTTGAGCATTTTTTCATGTGTTTGTTGGCCATCTGTATATCTTCTTTGAAGAAATGTCTATTCAGGTCTTTTGCCCATTTTTCCATTGATTGATTGGTTTTTTGCTGTTGAGTTGTATCAGTTGTTTATATATTCTAGAGATTAAGCCCTTGTCAGTTGCATCATTTGAAACTATTTTCTCCCATTCTGTAAGTTGTCTTTTTGTTTTCTTTTGGGTTTCCTTTGCTGTGCAAAAGCTTTTCAGTTTGATGAGGTCCCATGGGTTTCCTTTTGCTCTAATTTCTATTGCTTTGGGAGACTGACCTGAGAAAATATTCATGATGTTGATGTCCGAGAGTGTTTTGCCTATGTTTTCTTCTAGGAGTTGGATGGTGTCCTGTCATATATTTAAGTCTTTCAGCCATTTGGAGTTTATTTTTGTGCATGATGTGAGGGTGTGTTCTAGTTTCATTGCTTTGCATGCAGCTGTCCAGGTTTCCCAGCAATGCTTGCTGAATAGACTTTCTTTTTCCCATTTGATGTTCTTGCCTCCCTTGTCAAAGATGAATTGACCATAGGTGCCAGGGTTTATTTCCGGATTCTCTATTCTGTTCCGATTGGTCTGTCTGTCTGTTTTGATACCAGTCCCACACTGTTTTGATGACTGTGGCTTTGTAGTATTTCTTGAAGTCTGGGAGAGTGATGCCTCCTGCTTGGTTTTTGTTTCTCAGGATTGCTTTGGCGATTCTGGGTCTTTTGTGGTTCCATATAAATGTTTGGATTGTTTGTTCTAGTTCTGTGAAAAATGTCCTGGGTAATTTGATAGGGATTGCATTGAATCTGTAGATTGCTTTGGGTAGTATGGCCATTTTTACAATATTGATTTTCCCAATCCAGGAACATGGACTATCTTTCCATTTCTTTACATCTTCTTTGATTTCTTTGATTAAAGTTTTATAGTTCTCGGCATATAGGTCCTTTACTTCCTTGGTCGGGTGTATTCCGAGGTATTTGATTTTGTGAGGTGCAATTTTAAAGGGTGTCGTATTTTTGTATTCCTTTTCTAATATTTCATTGCTGGTATACAGAAATGCAACTGACTTCTGAATGTGAATCATATCCTGCTACTTTGCTGAATTTATGAATCAGTTCAAGGAGTTTTGGGGTTGAGTCCTTAGGGTTTTCTATGTATAGTATCATGTCATCTTCATACAGTGACAGTTTGATCTCTTCTCTTCCTATATGGATGCCTTTTATTTCTTTGGTTTGTCTCATTGCTGTGGCTAGGACTTCCAAAATGATGTTGAAGAGCAGTGGTGAGAGTGGGCATCCCTGTCTTGTTCCAGATTTGAGTGAGAAGGCTTTCAGTTTTTCCCCATTGAGTCTTATATTTGCTGTGGGTTTCTCATAAATGGCTTTGATTATATTCAGGAATGTTCCCTCTCTACCCACTTTGGCGAGGGTCTTGGTCACGAATGGATGTTGGACTTTGTCAAATGCTTTTTCTGCGTCTATTGAGATGATCATATGACTTTTGACTTTTTTTTTGTTAATGTGGTGTATGATGCTGATTGATTTGCGTATGTTGAACCATCCTTGTGAATCTGGGACGAACCCAACCTGGTCATGGTGTATAATTTTTTTGGTATGTTGTTGGATTCAGTTGGCTAAGATTTTGTTGAGAATTTTTGCATCTATATTCATCAATGATATTGGGCGATAGTTTTCTTTTTTGGTGGTATCTCTGTCTGGTTTTGGAATGAGGGTGATGGTGGCATCATAGAATGTCTGTGGGAGTATTCCTTCTTCTTCCACCTTCTGAAAGAGTTTAAGGAGGATGGGCACCAATTCCTCTTTATATGTTTGATAGAATTCGCCTGTGAAGCCATCTGGTCCTGGACTTTTATTTGTAGGGAGTGATTTTATGACCTCTTCAATTTCATTTCTAGTGATCGGTCTGTTCAGTTGGTCTGTTTCTACTTGATTCAGTTTTGGCAGGCTGTAAGATTCTAGAAAATTGTCCATTTCTTCCAGATTGTCAAACTTGTTGCCGTAGAGTTGTTCATAGTATTCTCTTATGGTTTTTTGTATTTCTGCTGTATCTGTTGTGATTTCTCCTTTTTCCTTTATAATTTTGGTGATTTGGGTTCTTTCTCTCCTCTTTTGAGTGAGTCTGGCCAGGGGTTTGTCAATTTTGTTTACCTTTTCAAAGAACCAGCTCTTGGTTTTATTAATTTTCTCTATTGTTTTTTGAGTCTATTTTATTGATTTCTTCTTTGATCTTTATAATTTCCTTCCTTCTGCTGACTTTAGGACTTTTTTGTTCTTCTTTTTCGAATTCATTTAGGTGGAGGGTTAAGTTGTCTATTTGGGATCTTTCTTCTTTTTTGAGAAGGGCCTGTACTGCTATAAATTTCCCTCTGAGCACTGCTTTCGCAGCATCCCATAGATTTTGAGAGGTTGTGTCTTTCATTATCATTTGTTTCAAGGTAGTTTTTAATTTCCTTCTTGATTTCCTCATTGACCCATTGGTTTTTTAGTAGCATGTTGTTTAGTCTCCATGTAGTAGGTTTGTTCTCATTTCTTTTCCTGTGGTTGATTTCTAGTTTCACGCCATTGTGGTCAGAGAAGATACTTGAGACAATTTCTATGCTCCAAAATTTATTGAGATTAGCTTTGTGTCCCAATATGTGGTCTATTCTTGAGAATGTTCCATGAGCATTTGAGAAGAATGTGTATTCTGCTTTTTTTTGGATGTAGTGTCCTGAAGGTATCAATGAAGTCTAACTTTTCTATTGTTTCCTTTAGGATTTCTGTTGCTTTATTGGTTTTCTGTCTAGAGGATCTGTCCATTGATGTGAGGGGGGTATTAAGGTCTCCTACTATGATTGTATTCTCATCAATATCTCCTTTTATGTCTGTTAATATTTATGTATGTATCTGGGTGCTCCTATATTTGGGGCATATATGTTGACGATAGTAACATCCTCTCCTTGGATGGATCCCTTAATCATTAAGTAGTGTCCTTCTTTGTCTTTCTTTATGTCTTTTGTTTTAAAGTCTATTTTGTCTGATATGAGTGTTGCGACTCCTGCTTTTCTGTCTTGTCTAGTGGCGTGAAATATTTTTCCCCACCCTTTCACTTTCAATCTATGTGTATCTTTTGTCCTAAGGTAAGTTTCTTGTAGGCAGCATATTGAAGGTTTTTGCCTTTTTATCCACTCAGCCACTCTGTGTCTTTGGATTGGGGCATTCAGTCCATTGACATTTAAGGTGATAATTGATAGATGATTATTTATTGCCATTTGAACCTCGTGTTCCAGTTGATTCTATTGTTCTCCATTCTTCCTTTCTTCTTTTTTTTTTTTTTTTTTGGTTGGATGGTCTTCTGTTATTATCTGCTTGAGTGTATTTTTTTTTTTCATTTTTTTGCAAATGCAATGTTTGGTTTTGGCTTGTGGTTGCCCTGTTTTTTAAGTATGCTAACCCCTTCCCATAATTGTGTGTTTTAGCCTGATGGTCCTGTAAGTTCAAACACTTCATTACTATATTAAAATTAAGAAGAGAAACATACAAACAAACAAACAAAAAGGGTTATTTACTTCCTAACATCCCTTGCGCACATGTTATGGTTTTGATGACTCTTTTTTATTTTTTTCTTTTTAATTTTATTTTGTTTGAAGCATGTTCATGATTAAATATGTATGCTGGCTTATTTGAGTGACTGCTCTCTGATTGCAGTTTCCTCAGTCCTAGTTCTTCCTCTTCTTTTTTTTTTTGTTTTCTTTTTTCTTCCCTTTCCTTCCTTTCTTTTTGGTTTAGAGAAGCCCTTTCAATATTTCCTTTAACCTGGGTTTTGTGTTGCTGTATTCTTTATGTTTTTGTTTGTTGGAAAAAATTTTTATTTCCCCTTCTATTTTAAATGATATTCTTGCTGGATAGAGTATTCTAGGTTGCATATTTTTTCCTTTTAGCACTTTAAATATCTCTTGCCATTCCCTCCTGGCCTGTAGTGTTTCTGTAGAGAAATCAGCTGATATTCTTATGGGGTTTCCCTTGTAGGTAACATTCTGTTTTTCTCTTGCTGCCTTTAGGATCCTCTCTTTATCACTAACTTTTGCCATTTTTATTATGATGTGTCCTGGTGTGGGTCTGTTTGGGTTCAGTTTGTTTGGGGCCCTCTGTGCTTCTTGTATCTTGAACCCAGTATCCTTTAGATTTGGGAAGTTTCCATCAATAATTTCTTCAAATATATTTTCCATCCCCTTATCTTTTTCTACTCCTTCTGCAATTCCTATTATGCGTAGATTGGCCCGCTTTATATTATCCCATAGGTGTCTTATATTGCTTTCCAGTTTTTTGATTCGGTTTTCTGTCTGTTGACCGGATTGAGTGATTTCCATTATTCTATCTTCCACATCACGGATTCGTTCTTCTGCATTATTCATTCTGGTTTTTACTGCCCTTAGTTCAGTTTGCATCTCTGCAAATGAATGTTCTATTTTTTCTTGGCTCCTTATATGTTCTAGTTCCTTTCTGAGGGTATCTGCATTACTGTTCATATCTTCTCTTAATTCCTTCAGTATTTTCACTAATTCTCTTTTGAACTCCAGGTCTGTCAGACTGCAGATATCTGTTTCATTGTTGACTGTTTTAGGTGAGTTCTCCTGTTGGTTTGACTGGGGGTGGTTTCTCAGCTTCTTCATCTTGCTTGTTGTTTTCTTTCTCCTGAGGGAGTTGTACTCTCCGTGATCGGGCAGTGTTTGCCTTGTCACTGCCGTGGAATATTTCCTGAGGGCTGGCATTGTTGGCCAATCTTTTTTGAGGCAGTGTGGCTTTTCTGGAGTGTTGATGGGGCTCCTTTGAAGCAAAGGAGGACTTCCTGAGGGCAGACAGGACTGGGAGGTCCACACCACGATGGTAGCAGATTTCACTTGGTCATGCAGAGCTTGCTCTGGTGTTTTTAGGCTGTGGGGTTCTTGCAGGGGGTTGGCGGTGTTGGGCAGCTGTTCCTCAGGAGTGCAGCACCCCCTGGGGCCTGGAGCAGCTATCTGGGTCACTGAGAACCTATGAGGCTCTTCCCTAGGGCAGCCCAACTCAGAAGGATGGCCTGCGAATGTAGGCGGATCTTTTCACAGTCTGGCCAAGCTTGTTGCAGCTTTTCTGGACTGCAGGGGCTCTTCCAGGGGGCTGGCGGTGCTGAGCAGCTATTCCGTGGGAGTGGGGCACCCCCTGGGGGCTTGGGCGGGTAGCAGGGCCGCTGGAAACCCAAGAGGCTCCTCCCCGGGGCAGCCTGACTCAGAAAAACCGTCTGAGATCTTTTCCCGGCTTGGCCAACCTTGTTGCAGCTTTTTTGGGCTGTAGGGGGGTCCTGCCTGAAGCTGGCAGTCCTATGCAGCTGATCCTCTAGAGCTTGGCACCCCCTGGGGGCTTGGGCGGGTGGCAGGGCCACTGGAAATCCAAGAGGCTCCTCCCTGGGGCAGCCCGACTCAGAAAAACCGTCCGAGAATTAGGCAGATCTATTCATGGCCTGGCTAGGCTTGTTCTAGCTTTTCTGGGCTGCAGGCCTTTTCTCGGGGGCTGGTGGTGTTTGGTGCTACTCTGTGGAAGTGTAGCCCCTCCAAAGGGCAAGCAGGCCTGTGCAGGGACAGCCCCTGCGGTGGTAGGCTTCAGGCAATTGTTTAGGCCAGCCCTCCTGGATGGCAGGCAGCCCCAGGTTCGGCGAGAGCATAGGGGGTGGTGGGGGTGGGGGGAGGGGATGCACTGGGAAGCACAGCTTTCAGCTAGCTAGTGGGCCTGTAAGCTTGCTGTGGCGTGGGGGGTATTCTATGGGGACCCACCCCTTCTTCTCTCCCCTCCCCAGCACGGGCGCAGACCAGTCTCTTTTCCCAGGTTCCCTCTGATGCGGCTTTCCACTTCCCCGCCCCTAGAATATTGCTCCCTTTCTCTGCGACAGCTTTGTTTTCTAGTCTCCCAGGCAGTCTCTGCCCCATCAAATGGTTTCTAGACCTCCCAAGCAGTTTCCGCTCCGCCCTGCCCCCCCAGCCCGGGGACTAACCTCTGGAGCCGAGGATTCGGTGCCCAGCCCCCACCCAGGCGTCTCAAGTTTTGGTGACTGTGCCCGTAGTTCAGACAGTCCGTTAGGTTCTTGATCGGCTTTTCCGTACTCCAACTTACTGCTACACTCTTCTCTGCATCTGGAGATTCCTCCAGTTCATTTGATCTTTCCCCCGTGTAGGTGACTTTCCAGGGTGCGGGATCCCTTTCTCCTCCACAGTTCCCTTTTGGGAGCTCCCGCCCGCTCGGATTCACCTTCTCTCACTCTCCTCTTTTCTCCCGTTCTGCCCAGTAATGTCAGGAACTTCTTGCCGTTATTGGAGTTTAGGTTCCTCTGCCAGTGATTGGTTGCTGTTCTGTGCGACTCATTTATTCTGTAGATGTGCTTTTTTTGTTGTGTTTGTGGGAGAGGGCGAGCGTGTCCCCCTACTCCTCCGCCATCTTGTCCGCATCTGGAGTGATATGCTGTTTTAGATGTAACTTGCTTAGCAATTCTGCAAATCCATATTTCACTTTAAATGTAACACTCAATCTTAACAATACCAACAGTCCATAAGCACGATAACTGCCAATCAAATAAGATTGGAGACTCAGTTCTGGCAGAGGTAACAGTAATACCCCAAAGGTTCAGTAATCCTTTGCTCTAACCCCCTACCTAGAAACCTGGGTCATAAATCCTGCAGGACAGTTCCCTGTGGTGCTCTCCCACTTAGATAATTACCAGCAAAGTACTAAAAAAATGAAACATTTTTGAAGTTTGAGGGAAGCTATCTGACATTTGCAGGAATAATAGCTTTCTATTCCTACCCTTGAGAATCTCCAGAGTCTTTCAGCTTTTAAGGGGAAGGTGCTCTTATTCTGGTCACTCTGAATTTTGTCCTGCCTTCTTTTAACAAGAAAACCTACTTCCCACACTGTAATGGAAGTGGATCCTTTGCTTTCTTCAATCCATCAAATAACCCTACCAGCTAGAGCAAAGAAAACAGATAATTTACATTGAAAAAATAAATGGTACCCAGTGTTCCTTAATTGATTACAATGGGTTCCACTTCAAGTCTCTGTCTAAGCCTCTTTTTTTTTTTTTTTGGTTGTTGTTTTGTATGTGAAAGATTTGGTGTTAATGCTGCATTTAAATTACTTTATAAATGTATAAATTATTTTATAAGTCATCGCATTTTCTGGGAGTGACAGCAAATGTAGTCAGTGAAGGTTTATGTGAATCCATAATGGAGAGCCACATATTAGTGTTAGGGTGTGGACGTAGTTAATTAATTGATAAAACATGAGATAGAGGCCTGCTGGTCAGTACTGGGCATACAATGTGAGACATAAGTAGCTAACCTCTGGAGAATGCCCTGAGTATGCATTTTCCTTGATTATTATAGCTGTCAACATTTAGTTTTTGGACTATTCTGAAGTAACCCTAACATTAGGGTCAAAAGCCTTTATTTTTCAGCAAAAATCAAGTCTCCTTTCTACCTCTGTGCCTTTTCTCCTACAGACACAAATTCTTAGATAATAAAGTCATGGAATCACAGGAGCTGGCTGGATCTTTCAGAATGAATCTTTTAATTTTCTTCAGTCATTCCCCACCCTTCCTTCATCAACCCTTTGACTCTATCCAGGCTGAATCCCCCATACTTCCCAGAAAATGGTTTTGGCTGTTAGTAAATTTTGGTATTTAAATCCTTCACAAATTCCTTGCCATGCAGAGCCTATGAAATACTCCAACGTTTACATTTCTGGAGTTCCTGTTGTGGCTCAGTGGGTTAAGAACCCAAATAGTGTCCATGAGGATGCACGTTTGATCCCTGGCCTCGCTCAGTGGATTCAGGCTGCAGTGTTGCTGCAAGCTGCAGCAAAGGTTGTAGATGTGGCTTGAATCTGGCATGGTTGTGGCTGTGGTGTAGGCCTCGGCTACAGCTCCGGGTGGTGGATTTAAGGATAACATTCTAGAGACTGGAGAACATTTCTAGATAGTCTGCATGTAAATGCTGTTTAGATATGCAGAAAGTAAGAACACTTTGTTCAATCATTTTCTTCATTCATTTAGTGATGCCTACTAATTTCTAGACATCACATTGGCATAGGGGACTTATGTGGCCATTATTATGAAGAGGCTCACAATTTTGTGATTGTTTTTAATGCTTAAGAGTTCAGTTAATTTTTTTTTTTCAGGTAGAGAAAAGTATGATTTTATTTATTTTTTGTTTTTTTGTTTTTTATTTTTTTTATTTCCCCAATACATTATTATTATTTTTTCTGTTGTACAGCATGGGCTTAATCTCTAAAATATAGAAACAACTTATACAACTCAACAGCACAAAAGCCAACAACCCAATGGAAAAATGGGCAAAGGACCTGAATAGACATTTCTCCTAGGAAGATATACAGATGGCCAACAAGCACATGAAAAAATGCTCAACATCCCTGATTATTAGAGAAATGCAAATCAAAACTACCATGAGATACCACCTCACACCAGTCAGAATGACCATCATTAATAAGTCTACAAATAACAAATGCTGGAGCGGGTGTGGAGAAAAGGGAACCCTCCTGCACTGTTGGTGGGAATGTAAGCTGGTGCCACCACTATGGAGAACAGTATGGAGGTACCTTAGAAATCTATACGTAGAACTACCATATGACCCAGCAATCCCAATCTTGTGCATATATCCAGACAAAACTTTCCTTAGAAAAGACACATGTACCCTCATGCTCATTGTAGCATTATTCTCAATAGCCAAGACATGGAAACAACCCACATGTCCATGGACAGATGATTGGATTAGGAAGATGTGGTATATATACACAGTGGAGTTTAGTTAATTTTTGAAATAGCTTATGGATGCTGTGAAAAATAGGTCCTCTCTACTCTTAATGATAGAAGTGGTAAAATCACTGCTGTGGCCCTCTTTTAGGTTTGGGATCCACTTGGGATCTTTTTTGAAGGGTCTTCATTAAGGAGCCCATGAACCTTCTCCAGAATCCTCACTGATAAGTCAAGAATTAGGTTTTAATGTTTAATCTCTTTCCTCCACGCCCATCCATGGTATAGTATTTGCAAAAAGCATGGTATATTTTCATCATGGTATAGTATTTGCAAAGAGCAGAATAAAGAGTTCTAGAGAGTTGCCATATAAATGAGGATCTTTCCAACTTTTAACCAAAGGCCCTGCCAGTGCAGAGAGGTCACAGTCCCAGTCCTTCCTTGCTTTTGTTTTTTTAGGGCCACACCCACCACATGTGGAAGTTTCCTGGTTAGGGGACAAATCAGGCCTGCTTCTTGCCAGATCCAAGCCGTGCCTGTGACCTGCACCAAAGCTCATAGCAACACCAGATCTTTAGCCCACCAAGCAAAGCCAGGGATTGAACTTGCATCCTCATGGATACTAGTTGGATTCGTTGCCACTGAGCCACAACAGGTGCTCCAGTCTGGGCCTTCCTGACTTACCTTCTCCTGGTCGTTGATGCACAGTTGTTCTTAATCTGAGAGCCAACCTCCTAAGATAATATATGTATTTCATATTCTTTTATATTATACATTATTACAATATATTGAGTATAGTTCCCTGTGCTTATGGACTATAGGTCTTTGTTGTTTATCTATTTTTATATATAGTAGTGTTTCTATGTTAATCCTAATTTGTCCTCCCCCCTCATATTCTTTATCTAGCTTGTTTTTATGGTATTTATAAACTATATAGCTGCTTCTCAAAGTGGTTCCTGGACAGTAACACTAGTTAATCTGAATTAATCCCAGTTTCTTCTCTAATGACTAGCGGGAAGAGTAGAGATTGTAGAGTGAACTATTTATTGTGTGTTTTTTCAAACAGTTGGAAAAGTTTGGATTTGGTTCCTGCAGTTGGAACGTTGATGCTCCCCAAGCAGATGTGACAATAATGAAATTATGATTATTCAGATCATCTGAATAACAAGGGATCTAAGAGAATGGCAGAACATTGATCCACTCCCCCATCATCCTCTAAGGCTAGGCCGCATATTCGTTTAAATAGTTTATAAGGCAAAGGGTAGGGTGTAGATGTGCCAACATTTAAACAGGCAAAATGCTAACTTTGTAAATGTGTATGTGTATTTGAGGTAGGAATGGGAAATAAACCTTGATGTTCAGCACAGACTTACCTTTATCCCAGTGTTGTTGTGAGTTCTACGACTAGGAATTTTCTCAAACCTCTATTCATTCCAGCATTATCTGAGGGAAATATGATGAACCCATGTACATACAGATCTTCCTTTGCCTGCACAGTATCCTATCACACAACCCTAAATAACAACAACAATAAAGCAGCTAAAACTTCATTCACACATTGGAGAGGTTTATTTCTAATGGCTAAATGATGGCTCTTATTACCCCTGATACAAGTAGGCAAGAAAAGATGTATCTGCTGTGTTTTAGGGACTTTCTAGTTGCTGTATTAGCTCACCTCTCATTTGCCAGTGGTGGTTATTGTGTCACAGTAAATCAGAGCATAGCATTGACCTCTTCTTGTTTTGAACTCTCTTTGTTTATTTATTTTCTTGGGAAATGGCAAAAAATGACTAATAATTTATGAAAAATTTATATGGTGCACATATTTTGGAGGTGGAACAGAGTCTAAGGAATGATAACCAATCCAGGGTTATAGGATGAGCATTAACTAAGGAAAAGCCTTAGGAGTTCACAAATTTGTCCTGATATTTTACTTTGTAGATAAGGAAATTTAGATCTAGGAAAATCAAATGATTTATCCAAAGTTTCATGCATAGTTACTGTTAGAGAAAAGAAATACTTTTCAGCATTAAGTACCAAAAAATACAAAAAGACAACTTACAAAATGGGAGAAAATAGTTTCAAATGACACAACTGACAAGGGCTTAATCTCTAAAATATACAAACAACTTTTACAACTCAACAGCAAAAAAGTCAACAACCCCATAGAAAAATGGGCAAAAGACCTGAATAAACATTTCTCCAAAGAAGATATACAGATGGCCAACAAGCACATGAAAAAAATGTTCAACATCACTGATTTTTAGAGAAATGCAAATCAAAACTACTGTGATGTACTTCTTCACACCAGTCAGAATGACCATCATTAATAAGTCCAGAAATAAATGCTAGAGAGGGTGTGGAGAAAAGGGAACCCTCTTACACTGTTGGTGGGAATGTTAATTAGTACAACCACTGTGGAGAACAGTATGGAGGTACCTCAGAAAACTAAACATAGAACTACCATATGACCCAGCAACCTCACTCTTGGGCATCTATCTGGACAAAACTTTCCTTGAAAAAGACACAAGCACACATATGTTCATTGCAGCACTATTCACAATAGCCAAGACATGGAAACAACCTAATTGTCCATTGACAGATGATGGATGGAACTAGAGACTCTCATACTGAGTGAAGTAAGTCAGAAAAAGAAATACCGTATGATATCACTTATAACTGGAATCTAATATATGGCACAAATGAACCTTTCCACAGAAAAGAAAATCATGGACTTGGAGAATAGACTTGTGGTTGCCAAGCGGGAGGGGAATGGAGTGTTAGGGATTGGGAGCTTGGGGTTAATAGATGCTAACTATTGCCTTTGGAATGGATTAACAATGAGATCCCGCTGTGAACTATAGATATTTACAACGCAGCACGACAATGGGAGAAAAAATTTATGTATACATATATGTGTAACTGGGTTCCCATGCTGTACAGTGGGAAAAAAAAAGTGTGTTGGGAGAAGTAACAATAAAAAATAAATAAATAAATAAAAACTACTGCTGATACTTAAGCATACACAAAAAAGTTACAGGTTTTTGCCTGTTTTCACTTGGTATTTAATTCACTGGCATCATAAGAAGAATTGAAATCCTAGATTTTTTTTCTGAAGTCTAGGAGTTCTCCTACTGGTGTGGGGTCACCATTGTCAAGTGACTGTGAGGTAAGGGATTGAGAATGTAAATCATACAAATTCTTGCAGATGAGCAGTAATCTCATGAAAATCACTTCAGCACAGGTCCCTAGGGAAATTTCCTACAGAAAATGACTTCCTTTCATTGAAAAGGTTTGAGGTTTGAAGTCATATGAATTTCAAAATCTAATGTCGCCAGTGCTCTATTGATTTACTCAGGTTACTGGTGTATCTCTTTTAGATGGATATGCAGAAATCCAATTCAAACTGGTTCAAGCCAGATTAAAGGAGGCATATGTTGTGGACCCGTGCAATTGCAAGGTCCAGGGTAGGTTTAGATTCAAGCATGGCCGTTTCCAGGGGTCCAAATGATGATGTTGCGACAGAGCCCCTTGTTTCTTGGCTCTGCTTTCTTCTTGATTGGCTTCCTCTGCAGGCTGATTGTTTCCATGAGGGAACAAGAAGGTCACCAGCAGCTCCAGGCCCACATCCTAGTGCTGAAATTAGCTCTGAGACTGGCAGAAAGAAAGACGAGACTTCTCCTTCCTAAGAGTTGCATTGCTGAGATTGGGTCAAGTTCCACTGACTTGTGTCAGATCATTAGGTAGGTGGCAGGTCCTAGTCATATGTGTGCCGCCTGCCCCTTAGAGGGGAGGTAAGGCAGACTCAGCTCTGTTCAGATCACCTGGCTTGAGAGTCTGGGGGCAGGAAGTCCCTCCAAAGAGGAGTATCAAGATGTCTCACTGCAAGGGCCAGCCGGGACAAGGGTGTCCAGGCAGCAGGTTGCCCCTCTCTTCTGCATAAATGTTGCCATCCATTTGCCTTCATGCACAAGGTGGTATTTAGAAATTTAGAAAAAGTCATCTTTCCACATTTAGTGCTTCTAGTCTGATTCCACAGGTTCAAATGGAGACTCCTTTTTTGCAAAGCCATTGATATAGCAAATCCTTTTTAAAAACTGATTTTTAGGAGTTCCTGTCATGGCTCAATGGGAACGAACCTGACCATGAGGATGCTGGTTTGACTCCTGGCCTCACTCAGTGGGTTAAGGGTCTGGCGTTGCCACAAATTGTGGCATAGGTTATAGATGCAGCTTGGATGCAATGCTGCTGTGGTTGTGGTGTAGGCTGGCAGCTACATCTCCCATTCGACCCCTAGCCTGGGAACTTCTCTATGCCACGGGTGCAGCCCTAAAAAGCAAAAAACAAAACCAAACCAAACCAAACAAAAAACAATTGTTTGGATACTAATTTGGGTTCTTAACCCATTGAGCCACAATGGGAATTTCCAGCAAAGCCTTTTCTAAGTACGTTTGCCTCAGAAAAACATCAATGGATTCGTGGTTTTATTTTAAAAATAATTTCTAACCATTCATTGTTTTATGTTTTAGCAGCACTTGTTAAAGATAATTTATGTTTGTATTATGACCGACCTCGTTTGAGGTCCCTTTGGTTCTGTTGAAATGTCTCTCTTTGGACTTTGGAGCTTGGTCGGGGCAGAGCTCACCACACACTGAGCAGCCGCATGAGACATTTCTACATAGGCTTCTATAGGCAAATATGCACTTGTTCATGTGGAAATAAAATTCAGCTCTCTTCCCATATTTGTATATTTGTCAGGGTCTTACAATAGTAAGGATGTAGGGTGAGCATGTGCAGGGAAAGTTCATTTCCATTACAACACATAAATAGCTGGAGATCACAGAACTGTCAAAAACAAGCTTTTTAGGAGTTCCTGTTGTGGCTCAGTGGTCACAAACCCAATTAATATCCATGAGGTTGTGTGTTCGATCCTTGGCCTTGCTCCGTGGGTTAAGGAGCTGGCATTGCCATGAGCTGTGGTATAGGTTGCAGATATGGCTTGGATCCCATGTTGCTGTGGCTGTGGTGTAGGCTGGTAGCTGCAACTGTGATTCAGCCTCTAGCCTGGAACTTTCCATAGGCTGCAGGTGCGGCCCTAAAAAGACAAACAAACAAAGCAAAACAAACGAGCCTTCTGCAAATGTAGACTCAGTTTGATGTAAATTGAGTTTTCCATGATGTATCAAAGTGGGAAGAGAAACTCAACAAAGATAGCATTCTGAAAGGACAGTGCTGATTAGAGAAACTCTGTAGACTCATTTTAATTTGGGAAATCTCTGTCTCCTCATGGACTCTAAACAGTTTTATCAGTCATCAGTTGTTGAACATCTGCTTTGATTGTAGAATTGGCCTTAATCTAAAGTCACCTTGTGCCCTGAGTGTTGTAATGTTTTCTTTCCTGGTCCTACTGCTTTGTCGTGCCAATTGACCCCTTCTATGCCAGCAGCATTATAGAATAATTGTTAATTCTGTTCATTGTTAGGCAGGTATATTTGCTTTTTGGACAGTTGCATTTTTTTTCTGAAATATTGTAATCCTCACATAACATTGATAACTTCTTACTTATTTTGAAAGTAATTGAAACTCCCTCTACTTTCATGTCTTTTTGACTTGGTTGTTTGCAGCTTTTGTCTTCTTATGTATTTGATTTTGGTTCTTGCTCAGAAATAGGTTTACACATGATGATTTTTACTTTTTAAATGTTTTTAACAGTTTGATTCAGTGATGTAATGACCACTAGGTTAATTTATAAATTCAGCCAAGCAATGGACAATTTAAAATACTTGATTATCAATTTTAATGTGAGGTGAATAAAAGTTTTGCCCTTGTTATATTTCTTTGAGCCTCTGTGTTATTATGTAAGTGATTATTGGTATGAATTGAAAGATACCTTTTTGAATTTTATCCCATCTGGGACTGGCACTGGTTTAAATGTTGCTTTTTATCTATTTTTTATTTTAATGTGGAAGAAGGAATGTTTAAATAGTTCATAGTTTATCATAAGAATTCTATAGCAATTGTATTTCTTGATTTTTCTATGAATTGTTTGAGAATAAGGGAAATGAGAAGGCCTTCAAGACCATAAAATAGCACAGGAAAAGGAAGCAGTTGAGCGCCTAAAAAAACTAATTATTTCTATCAAGTCAGCTTTGTAGCTCCGGCTCCACTTTTCTTGTCATTTCCTTTGGCTATGCAGGTTTAAATCACACAGGCTTTCATGCTCAGGGCGCCACCCATTCATTGCAGAAGGGTTCCCATCAGGGGTAATCTTTAATAAAAGATGTAGTTATGGAAACTCCAGGGTGAAGGAAACGTTAGAAAACAGGCCCACTCAGATGTCATGGAACCTTCAAGGTGCTGGTTGGTTGGAAGCTTCATTGTGTTCAACTGCACGGGAGACTTCCTGTTTCCAAAGTTGACTAGGACAAGGAACTCCCATGACAGCTTAATAATAAGCTGCCCCTTGCTGGCCATTGTAGATGAGTCAGGACTGCGCTGCGCCGTGGGAGGAACAGACAAAAGAGAAAAGTTCTACAGGACAAAGATCCTCTTGACGGGGTATGTAGGTAACTGGAGAAAGGTACATAGAACCTTGTGGCAGTGGAGGGCAGAGAGGACTGTTTCGAGAGGATTACTACTGCTGGTTATGATAAAGGCAAAGATAGAAACCAGAAAGACTCCAGGATATCTTAGGTGAGTCTTAAATTTGAAAAGTTACAGTGTAACTAACATAAGGAGAGGGTGAGCAAAAATTTGGAGGTTCCCATGGTATTCCCAAAATCTCGACTATAAATCATTATGCTTAGGGGTCTTCACAGTATCTGATTAGAATCATAAAAGGTGATACCTAACTAAAAAAAATCCATTTATCTCAAAAGAGAAATACTGTTTTCAATTGAGTTTTGGTCCCAATTTGATTAAATCATCTTTGGCCAAGATATTTTCAACAAGAACTGGGGTGATGTTATCTAGGTTTTTATTTTCCCTCATCAGTAATCATCCAGAAAATGCCAGGCAGGAAATTCCTTCTTTCTTAATTCATAAGAAACTTAGTTCTTTCTTGTAATATAGTCTTTATACCTTCTGATTGCTAGGAAGAGAGAGAAAAAGATGTTTTAATGTAAGTGCATATTTGCTCTAAGTGACATATAAAGCAATGAAGGAGTGAACCTAATTTTCATAATAAGACTCAAGAAAATAGAGTCGTGACACTATTTTAACATTGAGAGATTTCTGAAAAATCCAATTTGGATTTTAAAAGACATACAAGGATGGCTAGACATTGAATGTCCTCTTAGATATTTTTTTAATCTAAAGAATTAAAAAGTTGTTGAAATAAACATCCTTCATAGGCTGTCAGAAACCAGTGGAATTTAAAATGCCAGTTTCCCTCTGGATGAAATTTTTGATGAGTGCTTTTGGAAGGTTAGTGATTTCTTTGTCCAGATGAACTGCAGTTTATGCATTTCTCGTAGTGGATATATATCCTTTTATATTTTCTTTTAAGCTTTATATTGCTTAATCCAGTGTGTGTCTTTTCTTGATAATATTGACCTAGTACAAGGTTCTCTTGGATGATCAAGTCTTAGTTGATTTGCCATGCTCCCGAAACTGTGTATGACCTTGTTTCTGACCTCTGTTTCTAGTCCAAGTTACCAGTTACATGGTTGTTGATAGTAGCCAACTAGTATATGGTACTTCATAGTTTGCAAAGGACTTCATGTTTCATTTAATTTAATCTTTATAATAACCATATGTTATAGCTAAGGGTAGAGTTTTCTTTTTAATGAATAAGATAACCAAGTCTCACAGTAGCGGATTATTCCAAGGTTAACCAGCTAGAAAGTGAGAGAATTGCTCTTTTAACTCATGTTGACAGGAGTTTTGTTGGTTTTTAAAATTTGTGTCTTTTAATTCATCTGCTCATCCATCAAACATTTATTGAACATCTATTATATCCTGAGTATGATGGCTGACACAAGTGCAGCATGAATGAGACATCATCCTTGTCCTTGGGGAATGTAGTCTAGGAAAAGAAAGACAAAAGCTGAAAGTATGATAGATGTGTGAATCACAGTCCTGAAGAGGAAGTCCATCAGTCTACTTCATGATTTACAGAGTAATTTATACTTTGTCTCTACAGAAGGACACTTTTTTAGGTGATTGTAACAGCTTTTCCTAATGTACCTTAAGTTGTACTGGAACGAATTGAACTGGATAGCAGGCAGAGAAGAGATTTAGAGAAGTCTGTTGCATTAAAAGGTAGATTTAACAGATCTACACTACTGTATATAAAATAGATAAACAATAAGGACCTACTGTATAGCATGGGGAACTATATTCAATATCAATAATGGAAAAGAATCTGAAAAATTGATATAATCTGAATCACTTTGCTAAATTCTGAAACATTGTAAATTAACTATACCTCAATTTAAATATTTTTAAAAGGTAGCCATAAAGGCACAGCAGGAGGCCATGATGACACTCCCAATGTGGTTCATCCATACTCTGTCTGCATCTTGATCTTTTTTCTGTCATTGTGCAGTATTACACGTTTAGTATAATCAGTTATTTTTCTGTTTTCTCTCCCCAGTGGGCTCTAATACTTGATGTGCCACATCCAACCTGTGTCCACATCCACACTTGCGTTTTATTCTTTCTACTCAGCCATTATCTTTCTTCTCCCATTTTTAAATTATAATACCACATATTTCTGTAGTATTTTATTTTTTAATTGTAATCAATTGTTATTTCCCCAATACATTTTTTTTTATACCATACAGCATGGTGACCCAGTTACACGTACATGTACATATTCTTTTTTCTCACCTTATCATGCTCCGTTGTAAGTGTCTAGACATAGTTCCCAGTGCTACACTGCAGGATCTCATTGCTAATCCATTCCAAACGCAATAGTCTGCATCTTTTAACCTCAAATTCCCAGTCCATCCCACTCCTTCTCCCCCCCCCCCTTGGAAACCACAAGTCTATTCTCCAAGTCCATGACTTTCTTTTCTGTGGAAAGGTTCATTTGTGCCATATGTTAGATTCCAGATACAAGTGATATCATATGGTATTTGTCTTTTTCTTTCTGACTTACTTCACTCAGTATGAGAGTCTCTAGTTCCATCCATGTTGCTGCAAATGTTATTTTGTTCTTTTTATGGCTGAGTAGTATTCCATTGTGTATCTATACCACATCTTTGAAATCCAGTCACCTGTCGATGGACATTTGGGTTGTTTCCATGTCTTGGCTATTGTGAATAGAGCTGCAGTGAAGATGCAGGTGCATGTGTCTTTTTAAAGGAAAGTTTTGTCTGGATATATGTCCATGAGTGGGGTTGCTGGGTCATATGGTAGTTCTATGTATAGTTTTCTAAGGTACTTCCATGCTGTTCCAGACATATCTCCAGCTGCCTCCTTGAGATCTCCTTTGGATCAAAGTCATTACAAACCTAATTTTTCCAAACTTGCCTTCCACGTGCCCCTCCCCTGCTGCAAATTGCTTCCCCTCAGTGTTCCTCATTTCAGTACTTGGTACCAGCATTTAACCAGGTGTTCAGGCTTGAAACCTTAAAATCATTCTTTTCTAGCTCTAGCCCATATCCTGTCAACTCTTACTTTTAACTTATGTCCAGATTCTGACCACTTTCCAACAGACAGCACCCTTATGGAAACCCCCATCATCTTTTACTTAGTAACCTCTCAGTTAATATATGTGCTCCCAACTTCACAGCCAGAGTGATTATTTTAAAGTGGAAATGATGCTGAAAAAAAAATCATTATACAAATTAACAAAAAAATAAAGTGGAAATGAGTCACATCACTCCTCTGCTCATCACCCTCCATGGCTCCCATCATACTTGGACCAAACTCCAGATTCCTTTCTCATGGCCTCCAACCCCCTCTAGCTCTAGCCCCGGTAAGTCTCTGACCTCGTTTCTTTTACTCATCCCCCAGAACCTCACCCTTCCTGGAAATCACCAGATCGTTTCCCAGTGCAGGGGTTTCTGTGTTTGCTGCGCTCCCTTCTTGTAACATTCCACATGATCAGTCTCAAATTTATTCTGATATTTGTCCATTGTCCTCTCATCAGAGAGACTGATTCTGACCAGCCCATTATATAATCTCCTTCATGATTCTTGATAACTTTGACCTTGTCCATTTGTATTCTTGGCTATTACTGCTCTTGGATGTTAAATTTTATGACTATTCATTTACTTATTATCTTCTCCTTGAGTCTAAGCTCCATGGGTACAAGAACTTGTTCTGCTGTGTTGGTGGTCATGTCTTGAGTGAGTGAGTGAGTGAAACTTACTCCTCACAAAAATAGGACTGATGAAGTAACAATTGCTACTGATCTTTTATATTTTGGGCACCCTTTCCTGGCAAGTTTGTCTATATTATATTCTTTTTAAATTTTATTTGAAGTATAATTGATTGACAGTGTTGTGTTAATTTCTGCTATACAGCAAAGTGATTCACTTATACATATGCATATATTCTTTTTATATTCTTTTCCATTATTGTTTATAGTAAATCTTACATTCCTTTTTTTTTAATCTTTAGGGCCACACCCGTGGCATATGGAGGTTTCCAGGCTAGGGGTCTAATTGGAGCTACAGCTACTGGCCTACACCACAGCCACAGCAACTCGGGATCTGAGCCGCATCTACGACCTACACCACAGCTCACGGCAATGCCAGATCCTTAACCCACTGAGCGAGGCCAAGGATCAAACCCACAACCTCATGCTTTATAGTCGAATTCGTTTCTGCTGTGCCACAACTGGAACTGCGTATATTCTTGATTAATTTAATCTCTCACAACAACCTTGAAAGTTAGGTGTTATCTCATAGATGAAAATACTGACAATAACAGGGATTAGTAAAAGGAGAGCTGGACAGTTGGGATTTAAATTGAGTGAATTTACCCTAAAAGTAATGCTTTCCACTTAATTCACATTATTCAGTGCTATAATATTGATAGTTATGTAGATGGACAAGTTATTATTATTATATAATTTATTATACACATATATTTAGGATTCTATTCTTATCTAAAACTTATTATTATATATCTTCTACCTAATAGATGAAAATATTGAGGATACAGTGATAAGTGAGGAATTCCCGCTATGGTGCAATGGGACCAATGGCATCTTGGGAGCTCTGGCGCATGGGTTCATTTCTGGGCCTAGTGCTGTGGTTTAAGGATCTGGCATTGCTGCAGTTATGGCTTGGGTCCCAACTACAGCTCAGATCTGATCCCTGGTCCAGGAACCCCATATGCCACAGGGTAGCCAACAAAGGAAACAAACAAAAAGGTGATAAGTGAATTGCCTGGGATAACAGCTAGGAAGTGTTGAACACGGGTTTCAGATCCTGGCTTTCTGATTGGATTTCAGGGGCTTTTGTTGCACAACTACAAGATTTCTTGTGTTTCTCTGGGTATCTTTCATGTTTTCCATCCATTATATTTGACCCCTTGTAAACTGGCATTTTTGAGCTCAACACTAAGCTTTTCAAAAGCTGGCCCTGCTATTTGGATCATGATTTTGCTTCATGTACAAAGTAACCTTTTGGTGATCTTTATAATTCTTGTGTTAAGCTGAGTGAGAACCACAGAAAAGGTGAAATTTGCTGTTTTGCTTGTATTCGCTTTCTAGGTGCAGATGTACAACCTGAATTCTTCTCCGAAATAGTTTAATGCTCAGGTGCAATTTGTTGGTTCATTGATTCATTCCCAGGTCAGAGTAAAGCACTCAGCTGAAATATTTAGAGATAGTATGAAAGGTGAGGTGATTTATTGAAAGCCTGTGAAAATATGGAAGTTTGGTGCTGGATGGTAATCTCCATTTTAACTAGAGAATTACATTTCTAATTAGCAGGAACAAAATTTAATAGGTTTGCCAATGACAGAAATAAATTGGAGGCCGAAATTGCAAACTCACATTTCATCATGTTTTCAAAAACAAGTCTATGAATCCATAGTCAAATGTTCTGTCTATACTTTTTTTTTTTTTGCTTTTAAGGGCCACACCTGTGTCATATGGAAGTTCCCAGCCTAGGGGTTGAATTGGAGCTACAGCTGTTGGCCTACACCACAGCCACAGCAACATGGGATCTACACCACAGCTCACAGCAACGCTGGATCCCTGATCCACTAAGTGAGGCCAGGGACTGAACCTGCATCCTCATGGATACTAGTCGGCTTCATTTCCACTGTGCTACTATGGTAACTCCCTGTCCCTACATTTTGAGCTATGAAACCCTTGCATAAACTTGTAAGTGAGGAGATACATATCAAAAACATATCCCAGAAATAAGATTAAAATAATTTCTATAAATAATATTATTTCATACTCTGCTATTGTTGAAAATTGTTTGATGTTTATTTTCTTAGAGGTGGTATACTATATATCTTTCCAGGCAGCTGCTGTTTATTTTTTGATTAGTCTTAAAAATTTATCCTTGTGCTTGCAGTAATAGAAAAAATACACTTGCTGAAGGTCATAGACTTGTACCTGTAACAGAGGGAGCAAGAGAGAGAGTGTCTATCATTTATCTACCTACCTACCTATCTGAATGTAATACAGAAGTATCCTAAGGAGTCTGAAATCACTTTATTTTGAAATAAAGAGTTTTTGATATATAGATTCAGATCTTGAAAATTGCCTCTAAAATTACTTCTCTATCTTTTCTTGGCTTTTCTGCATTCTTCCTTAGCATACCAGTTTTTCATTATCCTTCCTTAAAATGTTGTGATGATTCATACGCAGTTGTTTTCTCATGAAGACTTCAACATGGTCTATGCCATCTGAGTCTGGTGTGCATCTTTGGGAACCTCTACTGCTTTCCCCCAGGTCTCTGCTGTTCTGCAGAGAGAAGGATGACTTTGAATGTTCTAAAGTGTGCATGCCATCTCAACCAACATATGCTCTATCATATATGCATATTTTTATACTCAAACATGGATCTCATTTGCTCTGCAGGGAGGAAGAGGATGACTCTGAATGTTCTAAAATGCACCTGCATCTCAACCAAAATATGATCTCTCATATATACACATTTTTATACTTAAATATGGGTCTGATCTGCTCTGCATCACTACTATATATTTCAGAATAAAATGATTAAATACACTGAATTTTGCATAGAAGCATAATATGTCAAAAACAGCTTGTACAATAGGTAAGACTCTCTGGTGTAATTGCAGAATGACTCCTGGGAGTTACCCATCTGGCACTCGTTTGGTCTCTTAATACTTTATACCTGAGCATCAACCAGGTGACAGGGAGATGTTATTGAATATTAATTACTCTGCTTGTCTCAGGGTTCGATGTTAATGCTTTATGTGCAAACACGAGTGCTAGTTTTCCTTACTAGCTGTTTCCGTGATTGTCTTCCATGGTGTAGATATGAGAAAGTCAGAATGACAGTCTCATACTCAGCCCATATATTAAGATGAGTTTTAACAGATTTGTCTTTATTTACAAAGCCATCTTCAATACCAAGTAAGAAATTGAGATCCTTTCAGGGCTGGAAACACAGGTGTGGATTTTATACATGCCACTTTCTAAGTGGAAAAGAGAAAACGATCCATTTATGTTGACATTACTATTGGTGACTGTGTCTACCAACCCTAATCTCTATTACCCGTGAAACAGACACTGAGAATGTCCGAAATATGTTTAGTCTTTCTAGATCTGAGTTTTTACTTGCAGGTCAAATTCTCTCATGATGAAGATGAAATTAAATGCTTGAGTTTTATAAGCTGCTTCCACTGTTATTCTACATATAACCTCCTATGTTGTCCAGGATGTATTAAGCTCTTCATTTTCCTTTTTTTTTTTTTTTTTTTGTCTTTTTAGGGCCACATCTGTGGCATGTGGAGGTTCCTAGGCTAGGGTTCCGAGCTATAGCTACAGGCCTACACCACAGCCGCAGTAACACCAGATCAAAGCTGTGTCTGCAACCTACAGCACAGCTCAGAGCAACACCGGGTCATTAACCCACTGAGCAAGGCCAGGGAATCGAACCTGCGTCCTCATGGACAGATTCATTTCTGCTGAGCCGCAATGGGAACTCCTCTTTGTTTTCCTTTATTTATTTATTTATTTATTTATTTATTTATCGTCTTTTTTTTTTTGCCATTTCTTGGGCCGCTCCCGCGGCATATGGAGTTTCCCAGGCTAGGGGTCTAATCGGAGCTGTAGCTGCCAGCCTGTGCCAGAGCCACAGCAACGCGGGATCCATGCTGCGTCTGCAACCTACACCACAGCTCCCGGCAACACCAGATCCTAACCCACTGAGCAAGGGCAGGGACTGAGCCCGCAACCTCATGGTTCCTAGTCGAATTCATTAACCACTGCGCCACGACGGGAACTCTTGTTTTCCTTTATTTAAAAAAAAAAAAAGTCCAATTAAAAAAATCACAACTGTTAAAATATTTCAGAAACTTATTTTTCTTTTTTTTTGTCTTTTTTTTTTGCCTTTTCTAGGGCCACTCCCACGGCATATGGAGATTCCCAGGCTAGGGTTCTAATTGGAGCTGCAGCCGCCAGCCCACACCACCGTCACAGCAACGCGGGATCCGAGCCACGTCTGCAACCTACACCAGAGCTCACGGCAACACTGGATCCTTAACTCACTGAGCAAGGCCAGGGACTGAACCCACAACATCATGGTTCTTAGTCGGATTCGCCAACCACTGTCACAACGGGAACTCCGAAACTTATTTTCAAGGATTTATAACCTAAGAACAAAGACGTTTCCTCATCTCATAGTCTCTGGGAAGTGTTTTTTTTTTTTTTTTTTTTTTTCCTTCCTTACTACTGTCTATTAAGAAATACAGTTTGCCATCACAAAGTTGTTGGTTATATTTATGGGGGCAGTTTCAACATTTTTTTACATGTTTTGAAATAAAATTTCACTAGTGAATAGATGAGATATATCATATCATGATATTTCATGTAGTCTTATGAATACATGAGTCCTGACCTACCTCAGTTCTTCTCTAGTTGGAATTAGATTGTGGGATTGTATCTGCCTCCATAAATCATTTGTATGCTATGTAGTTGTGCTGTTTAATATACCAGTGTGTGTGTGTGTGTGCACACGTGTGTGTGTGTGTGTGTGTGTGTGTGTGTGTGTGTGTGTGTGTGTGTGTGTGGCTTTCCTGTGGTGCTTTAGCAGCCCTCCTACATGGTCTACATGCAGAGGGAGGAGCAGCCAGCCAGGTGGGTAGAACTCTATTCCCTGACAGTGTTTAGAATTGCCTGTACATGGTGATAATAGAAAGAAGACCAACTCTTAATGGGTTTGTTTGGGTGTTGAAGCGCCCTGCAGAGAGGGTCACCTTCTTGCCTACCCCTGGGGCCATGACCCCCAGCCCTCTTGGTTCACTGCCACTCCTGTTTCCTGGGTTTTAGGGTAACAAGATAAACTTGGGAATGTGGTAATTGAAAGCAAGGTGCTCTATTGAATTCTTTTATCAAATATTTTAATGAGTTCCAAAGGATATGGCAGATGTTAATACATTCATTCTTTCTACAGTAGCCTGGTAATATACATTTAAACTAGTATTTTTCCCTCTCTAAAATGAAAGTTTAAAAAGTCCCTTCCTCCTCTTTTATCCATATTGATCTCTGTCTTCTACTCTGCCTTTCTCTGCCCTTTCTTAAAAATCCATTCAGTAGCACTACTTTGGACAGCCCTTTCTCAGCGTAAATTTTAATTATTGACTCGATTTTAATTACCTACCAGTGATACAGCCAACCTTCTCTTTCTCATCTCCCCCTTGTCTACTGTTCCAACATTCAAAGAAATTTGCTTGTTATTTTATGTAAGTTTGGTTTTCATAGGATTTTCATTTGGTTTTTATTTTGAACACAATTCAGTCTGCCTATAGTAACTTTATTCACTTTATCTGTAGCCACATCATTAAAAACATACTCGATAAAAGGAAAGCAGAGGATTAGTCAGTTTGAGGGTAGATTTCTCCATTTCCCCAGCCAGACTGTTAGTACAGTGATTTTTTTATTATTATGAGAGGCAGCACAGAATAGTGATTAGGATTCTGGGTTACAGCAGTCAGGTGGACCTAGATCTAAATTGCATTGATCCACTTATGGGTAACCATGGGCAAATGATTTACTCTCACAGTGCCTCTATCTCTCACCTGTAAGGTAACCATAAGCATAGCACTCATAAGTATAATAATGGTACCTTACTCATAGAGCTCATCATTTATTCATTGTCTGTTCGGTCCGGATGCTGTGCTCTGTGTTGGGTAGAAGCTGATAAACAGAACTGACGTGGACATTCCCTTAATGTGTCATTAAGGGACAGCACCTGGGACAGAGGTGCCAACTGGCTGTTGGCTCCCCCCAGGGAGGAGGTAGTTCTAGCATGTAACACATGGTAACTCCTTTCCCTTTGAAAGGCATGGAAAGAATTCATTTATTGTTTTCTTCTTGAGATGTCCTTTATGAATAACTACTCTGTGCTGGGTCCTAGGAATACGGCATAAACAAGGTAGATAAAGTCTTCATGGGAGTTCCCGTCATGACTCAGTGGTTAAAGAATCTGACTAGGAATCGTGAGGTTGTAGGTTCGATCCCTGACCTTGCTCAGTGGGTTAAGGATCCAGTGTTGCTGTGAGCTGTGGTGTAGGTCGCAGACGCAGCACGGATCCGGCATTGCTGTGGCTGTGGTGTAGGCAGCTATAGCTCCAATTAGACCCCTAGCCTGGGACCCTCCATATGCCACAGGAGTGGCCCAAGAAATGGCAAAAAGACAAAAAAAAAAGTCTTCATGGAATGTACATACTTGGAGAAAAGGATAGTTAAATAAAGCCGTTAGAGGGTGTGGTCCATGTTATAAAGGAACAAGAGTGAGGCTGGGATGGGGATAAGGAGAGAAAAAGACCATAAGGTAAGACCTCAAGAATGGGAAGGAGAAGGCTTTGCAAAGGTCCCATGGAAGAACATTTCTGGCAAAGGGAAAACAAGCAAAGGACTCAAGACGGAAAAGGGCTTTCTGCATTTGAGGAACCCCAAAGTCACATCAATATCTGGATTGTAACAAGCAAAATGGAGAAAGATGCGAGAGACTATAGCAGAGGTAGGAGGAAATAGATCATGTGGGGACTGGTGGACCATGAGAAGGTGAGTTACACGAGGCCTGGCATGTTGGAGGGCAGGTAAAAGGAATACAGTTAGTAGATAGAAATACCAAAGATGGTGCCCACGCATCTGATTTTAATTACTTTGGCTACTTACGGAGATAAGGAACTATGGGGGTGGCAACAATGGGGGGAATTAAAGAAAGATTTACGTTTTGGGCATGCTAAGTTGTAAGGAGAGTATACACGTATGAAATATCATTATTTCTGGCTCCTCATAAGAATAAGGCTTTATTCTTGTTTTATGTTTCTGTTTTTTTCTGTGACATTTAAGAAAGGCTCTGGTGGACTTGCCACTGTAGCTCAGCAGGTTATGAACCCAAGTAGCATCCATGAGGATGTAGGTTGGATCTCTGGCCTCGCTTAGTGGGTTAAGGATCTGGTATTGCCATGAGCTGTGGTGTAGGTAGCAGATGCAGCTCGGATTTGGTGTGGCTGTGGCTGGCAGCTGCAGCTTCAATTTAATCCCTAGCCTGCCTGTGCAGCCCTAAAAATAAAAATTGAAAAGAAGAAGGAGAAAAAGAAGAATAAAGGCTCTGGAGAAGTTTCCAGCTTTTATTGGTGTTAAGTCTTAGCTGGCAGCTAAAATCTCAGTGCTGCCTGCCTGTGAGGGGACCAGAAGAATCTGACTTTGGTCAGGTGGTTGGTGACTGTAAAATTGTTGGGGAACCCAAAGGCTTTATTTAGGGCTTATTGGTACAGTAAATTTACTCCATGCTGATGGAGTTCCTGATTTAGTGTACTAAAGATGAAAGAGGTAAATTTCTTCTTTCTGAGAGGTGTGATCTTTTCTACTAAACAAGGACTAGAAAGACGTGGATACACTGTTTACATAGTCAGAGGAAGCATTCTGCCTTCTCCCTGATGTTTGCATAGCTGCCTCTTATGACTCTGGGAAGTTAAGTGAGCGGTCTGATGTCTTGATCATTTCTGATATTTGGGTGTTTCTCTCGGGCTCCCCTTCAGCTGACACTACTCAGGCATGTGGCTGATGCTGTCCTCAGAGCCCATAAATTCTTCCATGCTTAATAGTCATCAGCACAGAGCAACTTCTATAGCTGTATTATGAGTAAAAAAGACTTTACTGTGATCTCACATATTTTTTCCAGTGGAATGTACCATGATTTATTAACTGTGAACTATTGCATAAAGTGCAAACTTTGCTGCTGGTTCTTCAGTCTGTGAATCCCTATCAAATACCAGATAACACTATGATCAATGACCAATCTCTTCACTTCTTTCAAAGTCTGTGGTGATTGGTCACTGCACATCTGTCCTTTGTCACACACACAGACAGCGAATGTGTGGTGTTACTTCCTTGATGAAGGCCTGGGGCATTTTATGCAAATGGATACATGGGAATTGGCTAACAAAGATGGAGGTGCAGTAAGAAAATGAAGAGTAGTGATGCTGGAAATGAAATGCCAGTTGAACATAAATGGAGTTGTAGAAGCAGTGTCTGAGTATGGGAGTGTGAACCTGTGGCTGCTTGAGAAAGGAGCGATGGGCAGCCAGAGAATGGAGTGGAGGTGAGCTTATTGACATGAATGAAGCAAACGGTTGTGACAAAAGGATGAAGAAGTCCCAGAATGGAGTTCCCATTGTGGTGCAGCAGAAACGAATCTGACTAGGAATCATGAGGGTTCGATCCCTGGTCTCGCTCAGTGGGTTACGGATCCGATGTTGCCATGAGCTGTGGTGCTGGTCATAGACATGGCTTGGATCTGGCGTGGCTGTGGTGTAGGCCCATGACTTAGCTCCGATTGGACCCCTAGCCTAGGAACCTACACATGTTGCAGGTGCAGCCCTAAAAAAAAAAAAAAGAAAAAAAAAGAAAAAAGTCCCAGAGGAAGTGAAAGTGGCAGAAAATTCACATTGAAGAACTCTTAGAGGCATTCCATGACATTGAAAATGCTAGAGAATTAGAGAATGGTCCACATGTAGGGATATGACCATTCACCAAGGCATTTGACGATATGCTCATTCTATGGGAAAGTTAAAATGAGAAGGATAAGGCATGTGCTGTTCAAACTGCTCTTAGTAAGTGTGTTTTTTGTTTGTTTGTTAATTTTTAGTTGCACTCATGGCTTATAGAAGTTCCAGGGCCAGGGATTGAACCCTAGCCACAGCATTGACAATGCTGAGTCATTACCTGTTAGAACACCAGGGAACTCCTCTTAATAAGTGTTTTACAAAGAAATAAACACTTGAATTATCAATGTTTCTAGTATAATGATAGCATACTAAACAAATATTAGTTTCACTCTTTTCATTTTACACCTGATAGTAGAGAGAGTTTTTAATGTTCAGACAAGAAATTTTAAAGGTCAAGGAATAATTCATATACAATTTTCCCCAAAGTTGCTTATTTGCCTGTTTTTTTTTTTTATTAGAGTATAGTTGATTTCCAGTATTGTGTCAATTTCTGCTGTACAGCATAGTGACCCAACCATGCGATTGGGCATAGTTCCCTGTGCTTTACAGTAGGACCTCATTGCTTATCCATTCTAAATGTAATAGTTTGCATTTACCGTCCCCACATTCCCTGTCCATCCCACTCCCTCTGCCCCACTCCGCTGGCAACCACAAGTCTACTCTCCATGTCTGTGATCTGTTTTTGTTTTGTAGGTAGGATCATTTAAGACACATTTTACATTCCACATATGTGATGCCATGTGGTATTTGTCTTTCTCTTTCTGACTTACTTCACTTACTAAGAGAATCTCTTGTTGCATCCATGTTGTTGCAAATGGCATTATTTTGTCCTTTTTGTGGCTGAGTAGTATTCCATTATCTATATGTACCACATCTTAATCCATTCATCTGTTGATGGACATTTAGGTTGTTTCTATGCCTTGACTATTGTGAGTAATGCTTCTATGAACATAGGGGGCATGTATCTTTTTGAATCAATGTTTTGTCCAGATATATGCCCAGAAGTGGGATAGTTGGATCATATGGTTGCATGGTCATATTTATGGTCCTGTGCTAATGTGTAGACTGAGGACTGCCTTATTTTTTAAATGAGTAAATACAGACTCAGTGTGAGGCCACAAATATGGGCTGCTTTGCTTTGAATTGCCTCAGCTCACTTGCTCTGAGAAATCCATCTTTGCTATAAGAAAACAAAATAGTATAGTTAAGACTTTGGCCATATGCCAGAAGAGTTAGACGTGGTAATGGAATAAATGAGATAAACTTGGACCATTTATCACAATTCCTGAAATGTAGGAGGCCCTCAATCAAAGCACAGTGTATCCAGACTGGACCATTTCTCTCCAGCTCCACTGTTAATGCTCTGGTCTCAGTTATCATCACATCCCCTGAATGGTTGCACTGATTCCCACTAGGTCACCCCACTTCTTCCTTGCCTCCCTGCAGCTGTGATTAGTTCATGGCACAGGCTCCCCAGTCCCTCCATAAAAGCCAAAGGTCTGACACTGAGCTCAGGGCCTTTCTTGATCTGGCTCCGTTATCTCTGACCTCATGTCTCACCATCCTCTGCCTGGCTGACTTGACTCTAGCTGCAGTGACATCCTCTCTGTTTCTTGAACATGCCAAGGACTCTTCTCCCTGCCAGGCTTTCACTGGCCTTCGGCTGGAACGCTCATTCTGCATATACTCACACAGCTAATTCCCCTTCCTGCTTCAAGTCTTGGCCTCTTTGAAGCCTGACAGTTCTGTTCATAATTTCAGCCTCCCTTACCACAGCAGCACTGTGATCTCCTAATCCCATTTCATTTTTAAAAAACATACTTTCCCCTTTAACATAATTTGCAAATTTATTGGGTTTTTTTTTTTTTTTTGCCTCTCTCTTCCCTTCCAGAATGTAAGCCTAATAAATTCAGGGATCTTTGATTATTTAGTAAATTGTCTCAAGAGCTTAGAACATTCCCTAGCATATATTATGTCCTCAGAAAATCTTTTAAGTGATAAATCAATGTTTGAAAGAAGCTGTTGATGCTGTTATGTGATAATTATTTTCCATCTTGTACTATTCCAGAAGACTTGGCAGCTTTTGGTATAGAAATGATGCCTTATTTACTTATCACAAAATTGCCTGGAATGCATTATTGTAGTGCTGGCTTTCCCCTTATAAATAATTGATCTCTATGCTAAAGAGCTTAAGGTCACATGAAAAATACGGGAGCATTTAACAAAGGAAGTCAAGCCAGCATATACCTATGGCGCATTTACTCTGTGTGGTGGTCTAAATTGGATGGTGATCTGAGTCTCTTGGGTTTTCATTAGACACCTGGTTTTCCTGAGATTTAATTTGACCTGCTTGACAGACAGCAGTGGGTACAATGCAGATGGTGAAGCTTGTTGGAGCTAACTTGTAGGAAAGGTATCAATATTGTAACTGAAGGAGAGAACCAGTTACAAAACGTCCAAACCTGAATAAACATTTTGAAAGACAAGCTGGATAGGAATCTAAGGAAAGTACCTGGTGTGATGTGAGGGACTTTTTAATGACCCGAGTTATTAAGAGCATTTTTTGACTTTTCAAGAGAGTGGTGGGCTAAGTAGCTTACATTGTATATGAAAAGAATTGTAATCCAAGATTTCTTATGTTTATGTGGAAATAGGGACAGAATGAAGGACTAGATCACTTTTTGTCCGGTGATCCAATTGAGTTTTATATCGATGCTATGGATACTTACAGTGCGTTACAATTTTTTCATGGATTAATAGAATCTGTGATTTTTTCCTCCAGTATTGCCCTATTTCTTGGTGCATGTAACTGTGAAATTACTTATCAGGATCATACAATACTCACTTTAATTAGAGATTAAATAGGATCTCATCTTGACAGTCCTAACTAGCAACTCCTCTGTCAGCATGGCAGCACGTGTTTCTGAGTAATCACAAAGTGGATTATGATAATCATTTATTGTGTGTGTTATATTTGCCAGGTACATGATTAGACACTGTACTCTCATAATTACATAAATGAATATATAGTGACAGCTAGGGAAAGTGAGGGAAGGAAAATATTACTATAGGAACACAAAAGAGAGGAATTGCATAGCCTGGTGGGTCACGGAGGACCTCCATCTGAAGATGCTTGAACTGAGATTTGAAAGATGTTTGTGTCTTATCTAGAGAATGGAGAATGGGATTAGTGGTATGTGCAGATGTCCTTTGGCAGCATAGGAGTGGAAGAGGGTTGGTTGGAGGAGACGATAGGCTGGTATAGACCATGTAGTAAAAGGATTTAAGCCAGTGAACAGTAAAGTGCAGCTGAATATGTGTCCTCAAGAGTGGAGGGGGTTTGCAGGGTCTAAACAAGAAACTATTCCATGGATTTTGAAGATGTCTAAACAAGAGATGATGGTAGCTAGGGTGGTGAGAAACTGATGGATTTGAAAGACACATTGATGGAGTAGACTTCATAGGACTTGGTGACTGTAAGCTGGGTATCACTCTTACTTAAGCACTGTCATTTATCGAATTGTTGATGAAGTTCCTTCTAAAAGTTTTCTTGTAATTTATTTTGTTCAGAATTTATAAAGGTTAAGAACTTGGTTTCTTCAAATTCGTTTTATACAGTAGGGGTAGATATAGTTTCGGGTGTTTCCAGAAATGGCAAGATGTTAGTAGCTTTTTATCATGCTAGTCATTCATGGTTATTTAATGAACAGAATTTGAAATTTAAAAAATTGAACTAGCAACATAAACACCATTCATTTTGGTAGCATTTTGGTTATGGAATGTGATTTCTTATGAATTAAAAGTTTTTGTTCTAGGTATTAGGCATAAGACATAGGAACTCAAAAAGTATACTAAAAGGTGGTGAGTATTTAAGGGTGATTTTAGTTTTTAAGGGCTAAGCCACATCAGTGGCACATGTGACCAATATATGAAGGCAAGAAATCAGAGTTAGGTATCTGGATCTGAGGGCCTGGGTAGCAGTGACTAATTCAGAAGAAGCTTTATAACCCTCAAAAGACATATTTTAATATATTCTTATTTTTATTTTTTATGTATTTTTTTCCTTTTTAGGGCCACACCTGTGGCATATTCACAGGGTAGGTGTTGAATCAGAGCTGCAGCTGCAGGCCTATACCATAGCCAAAGCAACACCAGATCTGAGCTGTGTCTGCAATATATACCACAGCTCATGGCCATGCTGGATCCTTAACCCGCTGAGCGAGTCCAGGAATCAAACCCGCATCCTCATGGATACTAGCTGGGTTTATAACCACTGAGCTTCAATGGGAATTCCCAGTATATTCTTATTGTTATGCTACTTGGGCAGTGTTATTTAACTCCGTGGATTTCATCAGTATAAGCCAGTGTTTAGTTTTTCTTTTTGAATTGTAAAATAGGTTTTGTGTGTGTGTGAGTGTGTATGTGTGTGTGCGAGTGTGTACATGTGTGTGTGTGTATGTTTAGCAGTATCTTACACATGTGTGTTTGTGTTGACAGTAACCAGATTTAGCGCACATGAGTTATAATAATTAAAAATAAATCTACTTGGAATTCCCACTGTGGTACAGTGGGTTAAGAATCTAACTCAGCAGATAGGTTCACTGCAGAGACATAGATTCTATCACTGGTCCAGCACTGTGAGTTAAAGGATCTGGCATTACTACAGCTGTGGTGTAGGTCACAGCTGCAGCTCGGATTCAGCCCCTGGCTCAGAAATTCCCATATGCCATGGATGTGGAGATATATATATATATATATATATATATATATATACATATATATTTATATATATATAAATAAAACAGCAAAGCTACTTTGCAAAATTTTGCAAATGCATAGTCAGTAAGCTGTAAAACCACAGTGGTTCTGGAGAAAAACTGTGCTTTGAGATGAAGGATGGGTTAATTAAAGGGAACTGGCAGGTGTTTGTGACTTGGTGTTTGGTCCATCAGTGCTCAGTATATTTTACCTAGTGTCAAAAAGGACCTCTTTGCCTACTGGAATGTCAGATAAAAATAGCTTCCAGATAAACCGGGACTAGTCTAATAAGTATGTCAGTCTGGGTACCATCAGTCAAAGTTGGATCATGATTGAATGTTGTAGTCACAGCCTCACTTGGTGGTGGTGGTGGCAGAGCTCCCTGAACTCAGTGTGGCTTCATGGCCAAGTGCTCCATCACACAATGTCGAGACACTAGATTGGAGGGAAACTGCAAAGTGAGTTAGTTTTATTACTTTAATAGAGTAGTTCACTACATTTTTTTGTTTGTTTCTTTCCCTTATATGGTTGGTTTGTACCACATATCAATGAGCAACTCTACATGTGCTCTCATTTCTGGTTGTGTCCAAGGTACACAGACTTACTTTAATATTCAGCTGTTATTGATTGCCTCCGAACTCTTATAAAAAGATTTTTCACATCTTTTCTGGGATCTGTATCCTTTCTGGGCCCATTCTGGACCCCCCTCATACTTGAACGCTTATTAGAAATGCAGAATCTTTGCAGCGATGTGGATGAACATGGAGATTATTGTACTAAGTGAAGTAAGTCAGACAGAGAAAGGCAAATATGTGATATCTCTTACATGTGGAAACTTAAGAAATGATACAAATGAACTTATTTTCAAAAAAGAGATAGACTCACAGACATAGAAAACAAACCTATGGTTACCAAAGGGGAAAGGAGGGGAGAGGGATAAATTAGAAGTTTGGAATAAATGTATACACACCACTGTGTAAAAACAGGTAACCAACAAGGATCTATTGTATAGCACAGGAAACTACATTCAATATCTTATAACAACCTACAATGGAAAAAAAGAAACTGAAAAAGGAGTGGGCCCTGGTGGCCTGGGTTCATTCCCTTGTCTGGGAACTAAAGTTCCCACATCAGTCTGCTGTGTACCAAGGCCAAAAAAAAAAAAAATCTGAAAAGGAATTTATATGTAATGTGTATATGCATATATGTATCTCAGTCACTTGAAACTAACACACCATTGTAATCAACTATAAGTCAAAAAAAAAAAAAAGAAATGCAGAATACACCTGAGACCTTGCATTTTATGAAGACCTACAAGAGAGAGGATGCATGTTAAAGATGAAGAAGTATTTATCTAGATAACAAGTATAGTAACAATCATTGGAACCTCTGGAAGCAGTGTGGGGCTGAGGGCCTTTACATTCACATAAATTAGGTTTAATGATCAGTTTCTGGAAATAAGTTTGATCAGCCCTCTGTGAGGATCAAGGTGCTTTGGGCTTCATTTTCTTCATCTATATGTGTGTGGATAGTCTGTATATTCCAGGGATATTGTAAGGATTCAATAAATTAATACCAGGACTGGCAAATACTATGTATATTTGTACTATGGTACTATAAATGACATATATATATATATATATATATATATATATATATAGTACCATAGAACAAATACTATATATACAGTATAGATATATAGTATATATATATACACACACGCGGTTCTAATACTATGTATATATAAAACACTATATATATATATATATATGTACAGACACTATATGTATGTATGTATGTATGTATATAATACCCTAGTACAAATACTATATATATATAGTACTTGTGTATAGTATTTTCTATATATATATATATGTATGTATGTATATAATACCCTAGTACAAATACTATATATATATATATATATATATATATATATATATATATATGGTATTTGTGTATAGTATTATATATATATAGTACCATAGAGCAAATACTATGCAAAATAGTACCATGGTTCAAATACTATGTATAGATAGTATATATATATATAGTGGGCCTCCTCTTCCCGGGGGTCTTACTGGGTAATACCCTGCCCTGTACCCTGCTGTTTTCTCTTATTCTTGTTCCTAAAATGTCTTTAATTAGTACATTAGAATCATTATTTATTAACTGGTATTTAGATAGTCTCCAGTATCCAGAAGAGCCTGCCATACCCAAGAGTGTAGTTAACCTACCAGAGTTAGCTCCATAGCGTAAGTGAGCAGTGATAGTAAAAGGCTGTAGCATTTGATCAGACATCGAGCACATCAGTGCAAGTCAGTTTTTTGTTATTACCTACTTAGAAAACACAATTACCTTTGATCTTGCAAGTTATACAAGCTACAAAGATGCTTCATTATTTTTTATTATAGCCATTCTGAACATGAATTAATATTCAGATGTACTCATTATGTGAAAATAATGTTATTTTTTTTAAGCAGTTGACTTAAAAAATGTAACAATTGAATACTCCCTGGAAATTAATGAGCACCTGGGGGGATAGTTGGAAGGTAATTATTAAGAAATTGGACTTGGCTGTGACTGGTGCTATGAACTACCTATTAGGTATTTATTGCTGCTGTCACTTAGGAAAAAAAGCAAATACATAGTGTGATAAGCATTTTTAAATTAGAGCTGCACTTTTTTGATTGATGTAGTGTATTCTTCAGATGAACCCCAAAGGTTTGTTTTTGCTTTTAAATATTTATTACATCTCATCACCTCCACCCTACAGTTGTACCATGATGAGGGCCTTCTAGGATATACTTATACACCTCTTCACTCTGATGTTAATCAAGAGGGTCAAAGAGTATATTTGGTTGTTGTTTTTTAACTACTCTGTTAAGTGTTCTGTTTCTTTGAGGTTGAAATGTCAAAATATAAATGGTTGGACTTTTTAGGCATTTGCCACTTAGAACCTGTGAAAGTGAGATGCTTTGTTAAGAAAATAATGATATCTTCCATTTATTGTTGATATGGCACCTTTTGTATGTCAGTCACTGTGTGATTTCTTTGGTCTCAGTTCCTTTGTCAGTCTGTTGGTGGCAGAGCTGGGGTAGGCACCCAGCTATTGCTAGTTCTGAAGCCCTTGCTTCTTGCTGTGCCTTTGCTGTCTGTACTGAGTCAACTCTTGCACCATTTTTCCTTTGTGTAGTTTTCCTGTAATCTTGCTTAATGAATTGATTGGAAATCAAGTATTGGATTTCAGAGGATGGAACTAACAGATCACCTCTCTGTCCATTTTTAAACAATCTAAAATTGTTTTCAAGATGATCAAGTCACCAGTGTGTGGTTGAACTACAATGAATTTCTGGGTTGACTTGAACCCATAAGTTCTGTTATTGACCCGATTTTCTGTGTCAGTTTTGGGATGGTGTGATGGTGTGTGTGTTATCTGCTAGTAGAATCTATTCTATTCTTGATGATACTTAATGTCCTAGGAATATGACAGAGCATTTCTTGGTAATTTTGATGATTAAAATAATGTATAAAATCTTTTATTTTACCATTTTCCATGCAGTCGCCTCTGGGGATCAGTAATGGTAGTGAAAAAACTGGTGATTGCCTTGTGTGGCAGTAACTTTCCCCTATTCCACCTACCCAGTTGTCTTCCCCCCCCCCAAATAAAAGGACCCCAGGAATTGATTCTCTGGCTTTGGAGGGGATCACTTGTTCTTACATTCTTTTTTCCCTGATTTTAAAATGCACTAAAAAAACAGTCTTCTAGGTCTGATTTAGACTGTCCAGGTCATGCTAAATCTCACTTTTCTCTCTCTTTTTCTCTTTCAGGATGATGAAGTGGTACTGCAGTGTACCGCAACCATCCAGAAAGAACAACAAAAACTATGTTTGGCAGCAGAAGGATTTGGCAACAGACTCTGCTTCTTGGAGTCCACTTCGAATTCCAAGGTGGGATAAAGCGTTTTCAGGCTATTCAAATATTCAGGTTTTACCAGTGGCAGTGAAGTTATTCACAGGCACCCTGCTAATTTTCTATGGAACATGAAAACTAGGAAATAGGAAAAAAAATTCACTATTCATTAAGAAAATTTTCAGCTGAGTCCCTGCTCTTTGCCAATACTCAGGTGCGATTGTTGACAGGACTGGACAAAGTCCTTGCCCCTGTAATGTTTACATCCTAGTGGAAAAGTAAGTATGTAAATAAGCGCTGTAATTTCATAGCTGAAGAGGGCTGAGAAGAAAAGCAGAGTAACAGGGTGGAGAATGGTGCAGGACAAACTCACTCTTTCACAAAGGACTTTGAGGGAAGGCCTTTTTGAGACAGAGACATTTGAGCAGCATGAAGTGAGGCAACAGGACTAAGTTCTTGACCATTCCAGAAAGAGGACCCAAGCAATGCAAGGGTTTATTAGGAAAGGGCCTTCAGTGAGTTTAAGGAAGAACCAGTAGGCTCGAGCACTGTGAATGGGGGCGCTAGTGAGGGAAGGTGAAGGGCCGGGCCTTGATTAGTGGTTGAGGTTTTTCCCTAGGCGAAAGGGAGGCCAATAAGTCAGGTGAGTGATGCACTTTGATTTAGTCTTTAAAAGATTGTTTTGATTCTTCTCTGGATCAGAGGATGTAGAAGCAGGGAGAACAGGTGGATGGTAACTGCAGGGTGACTGCTGGGTGTTCACATGAGAAGCAGTGGTGGTGGGGAAACGTGGGTGGATTGGGAATATACATGGAGGATTTAGAGCATGTGTGGAGAGATTAGATTTAGCATAGAAGCAAGGAAAGAGAGGATGTGGAGATGTCTGTGGGGATAGAAAATTAACAGGAAAATAGTCAATAATCTTTTGCATGGTACCTTTTAGTTTTACAGAGTCCTTTGATATGTATGATCTCATTTAATTGTCACAGTAGAAGTATGTATTATCACTGTTACATTCACTGTATACTTGAGGACTTGGAGGGCTAGTAGGGGGAAGGTACAAGACCAAACATTTCATGTGATTGAAACATCAGTGTTGGCAATGGCTTTTCATGCTTAATGCAGGTGGTACATCAGAAGTAGTCCCAATCTGTGAAGGTGGCCAGACCATCACAGCCTGTGCCCTGATACAAGCTGCAAGTCCACGAGGGCCTACCTGCCTTGCAGCACAGCTCCATACCAGGGTGGGGGTGGCTGAAGGGAGAGATCAACTGCAAGGATGAAGAAGGCTTGGACACGAAGCAGTGTCTGAGCAAGGCGAGGGCAGCTATTACTGGCACTTACCCAGGTGAAGCATCAGTTGTGGAAAGACAACTTTCTAAACATCTATGGTTTGCAGCGAAAACAGTTCTAAGAGGAAAGTTTATAATGATATTTAAGTAAATAAGATACGCCTCAAATAAACAACCTAATGTACTCCCTAAAGTAGTTAGAAAAAGAAGAATAAAGCCCCAAATCAGAAGAAGAAAGGAAATAATAAAGATCAGAGAGCAAATAAATGAAATAGACAAAAAAAAAAACAGTAGAAAAGATCATTGAAATCATGAGTGATTTTTGGAAAAGATAATAAAATTGATAAGGTTTTAGACAAGGTTATCAAAAAAGAGGCAGTGGATTCAAATAAATGAAATAAGAAATGAAAGGGAATAATTAACAAACAATATTATAGACATAGAGAAAATCATAAAAGAATACTATGAATGGTTATTTACTATCAAATTGAACAAGTTAGAAGAAATGAACAATAATCTAGAAATATGCAAATGTTACAGACTGAATCAACAGTAGGCGTGCAACCTGAATGTACCAAACACTACTAGTGAAAATTAATTTGTAATAAAAAACCTCCCATCAAACAAAAGTCCAGGACAAAATAGTTTCACCAGGGAACTATCAAAGACATTAAGAGCAGCTAATACCTGTCCTTCTCAAACTATTCCAAAAACTGGATAGGACAGAACACTCCTAAATTAATTCTGTTTGACCACTATTACTCTGATACCAAAGCTGATAAAAGATGCTACAAGAAAAAAAATTATAGGCAAATACCTTTGATGAATATAGAGGTCAAAATCTTAAATAAATTACTAGAAAACTGAATATAGAAATATATAAAAAGGATCATATACCATGACCAAATGTGATTTATTCCAGGGATGCAAGAATGGTTCATTATTCATAAATCAATCAATGCAATATATCATATTAACAAAAGGAAGGCTAAAAATCACATGATCTTCTCAACAGCTGAAGAAAAAGCATTTGATAAAGTTCAGCTTCCATGATAAAAACTCTCATCAAAGTTGGTATAGAGGGAACTTATCTTAGCATAATAAAAGCCATCTATGACAAACCCACAGCTAACATCCTGCTTAGTGGTCAAAAATTGAATGCCTTTCCTCCAATATCAGGAAAAGACAAGGATGTCCACTCCTAACAGTTCTATTTAATATAGTAATAGACATTCAAACCACAGTAATCAGACAGGAAAAATTACTAAAAGGCATTCAGATTTGAAGGGAAGAAGTAAAACTATCATTATTTGCAGATGGCATGGTACTCTGTGTAGAAAACCCTTAAATGTCCACGCAAAAACTATCAGAATAAATGAATTCATTAAAATTGAGGATATAAGATTAAAAAATATATAGAAATCCAAAAAGAAAACAAAAAGACAACTTACAGAATGGGAGAAAATAGTTTCAAATGATGCAACTGACAAGGGCTTAATCTCTAAAATGTACAAGCAATTTATACAACTCAACAGCAAAAGAGCTAACAACCCATTTGAAAGATAGGCAAAAGACCTGAATAGACATTTCTCCAAGGAAGATATACAGATGGCCAACAAGCACATGAAAAAATGCTCAACATTATTGATTATCAGAGAAGTGCAAATCAAAACTGCCATGAGATACCACCTCACACCAGTCAGAATGGCCATCATCAATAAGTCCACAAATAACAAATCCTGGAGGGGGTGTGGAGAAAAGTGACCCCTCCTGCACTGTTGGCGAGATTGTAAGCTGGTACAACCACTATGAGTACAGTATGGAGGTACCTTAGAAATCTATACATAGAACTAACATATGACCCAGCAATCCCAATCTTGTGCATATATCCAGACAAAACTTTCTTTAAAAAAGACACATGCACCCGCATGTTCCTTGCAGCACTATTCATAATAGCCAATTCATGGAACAACCCAAATGTCCATGGACAGATGATTGGATTAGGAAGATGTGGTATATATACACAATGGAATACTACTCAGCCATAAAAAGAACAAAATAATGCCATTTGCAGCAACATGGATGGAACTAGAGACTCTCATCCTGAGTGAAATAAGTCAGAAGGAGAAAGACAAATACCATATGATATCACTTATATCTGGAATCTAATATATGGCACAAATGAACCTTTCCACAGAAAAGAAAATCATGGACTTGGAGATTAGACTTGTGGTTTGCAAGAGGGACAGGGAGGGAGTAGGGTGGATTGGGAGCTTGGGGTTAATAGATGCAAACTATTGCTTTGGAATGTATTAGCAATGAGATCCTGCTGTGTAGCACTGGGAACTATGTCTGGTCGTTTATGATGGAGCATGATAATGTGAGAAAAAAAAATGTATACATGAATGTGTAACTGGGTCACCATGCTGTACAGTAGAAAAAAAAAACATATTGGGAAAATAACAATTAAAAAAATAAAAAAATACAGAAATCTTTTGTTTCTCTGTACACTAATAATGAACTATCAAAAACTGAAAACAAGAAAACAATCCCATTTAAAAATCACATAAAAAGAATAAAATACCTAGGAATAAACTTAACCAAGCAGGTGAAAGACCTATGCTCTGAAAAATATAAGACCACAATGAAGGAAAATGAAGATAATATAAAGAAATGGAAAAAAATCCCATTCATGGATTGGAAGAAATAATATTGATAAAATTTCTGAATTTCTGAAGGCCCTATACAAATTTGATTAAATCTCTATCAGAATATCTATGACATTTTTCACAGAGATAGTATAAATAATCCTAAAATTTATATGGAATCGTGAAAGACCCCACATTGCCAAAGCAGTTTTGGGAAAACCAAAGCTACAGGTGTCAAGCTCCCTGACTTCAGATTATATTACCAAGCTACCGTAATCAAACCAGCATGGTACAGTCACAAAACCAGACACATAGATCAAGGGAACAGGATAAAGAGCCCAGAAATAAACCCAGGCACCTATGGTTAACTCATCTATGACAAAGGAGACAAGAATGCACAATGGGGAAAAGACTGTCTCTTCAGTAAACAATGCTTGGAACCCTGGACAGTGATTTGTAAAATAATGAGATTAGAACATTTCCTCACACCATGTACAAAAACAAACTCAAAATGGATTAGAGACCTAACTGTAACACCTGAAACCATAAAATCTTAGAAGTGAACATAGATGGAACACTCTTGGTAGTACTCTCTGTGTTAGTACATGAAAACTAGTATTGTAAAACTGTATTTCAATTAAAAAAAACTATGCATAGTGATGTATGTCAGTTATATCTTAATAAAACTTAAACATTTTTGGAAAAAAACCAAAATGGTTAATGCTTCACAGGAATACTTGACTATCTAGTTGTGGCTGCTGACATAGTGAACTGACCATTTTAACCATTTTTGTTCTTTCTTGTCACGCTCCCTTCTTCATCTTTTTTTTTTTTTTTTTTTTTTTTTTTTTTTTTTTTTTTTGCAGTGGCTGCATCTGCATCATATGGAAGTTCCTGGGCCAGGGATTGAATCTAAGCTGCAGCTGTGACCTAGGCTGTATCCTTTAATCCCCTGCAGTGGGCTGGGTATCAAACTCATGCCTCTACAGCAACCTGTGCCACTGCAGTTGGATTTTTAACCCACTGCACCACAGCTGGAACTCTGTTGTTCCCTTATTCTTTTTTGACTTATTTGAAAATTTGTATTTTGGATGAGATACTGAAATTGTTTGTCAAGCATAGCGTAAGATAATAATTGAAGTCCAGTAAACCAATCTGAACTGTTTTTTTCTTTTTTTTTTAAATTCTTACAACATAGATACTCTTTTCTTCCCCCTTCTCTGATTACTTGATGATTCTCCATTACATCAGTTTTATTTATTTTTGTGTGTCTCTGTTTTCTTTTGTTTTCTCTTACTTGCATGTCTTTCTCTTACTTTTCTGCCCAGTAAAGTTCTGCTTGTTCTTCAAAGCCTATCTCAAACAGTCCCTCTGTTTTTGTTTTTGTTTTTCACCCCAAGTTCCCTTTTGTTTTTCTGTTTTTATTAAGTGATTTGTTTAGATCTCTATTACTATATTGTCCGTTGGACAATATAATCTGTATAATACCTATACCACCTTCTCTCCCTGAATAATTAAGTACTCCCAGATACATACACCAGCTTCTCCATTCCCTGAAGACCAGAGGTTAGCTCTTTTATTTTCTTATTCCTTTGTATAAAGCACAAGTAAGTGAGTCATAAAATTGAATGGATTATTAAATTGGAATGGGAACCAGTAGTCTTAGGGAAGTTTTTTCTAAAATAGACTTTGAAATTTTCTAAAACAACAAAGTAGATCTAAGTTCATGTTTAAACTCTCTAAGCCTGGGTACAGATGTGTTTCATGCAGGGTATATCTGGATTTGATGTTCATAGGTATAAAATGGGAGGTGGCCTTTTATTTCTGCCTCAAAATGATGTCTCCTGCATTTATCATAAATTTTGAGCAGAATTATTGTTGGCAGTGAGTAGTCTGTCACTCTAAATTATATATGTGCTCTTGGATATGATCCCAGAAATATCTTAAGCTACGGAATCTTTTAATCAAATGCAAGACTTACTTTTTCAGAAAACTGTTTCCTATTCCTTGGATACTTATTCAGGTTGATCTCTGCCTGACAGAGAATGTTTCATAATTCCAGCATAGATTTTGTTTCAGAAAAGGTAAACATGAAATTGGATGGTATGTTTAATCAGTTATTCATAACTCATAATTATGGTTATTTTCTATACACTTTTTATATGAATGACTTAGTTCTGTTTCTGTATTTTAGAATTGGAAATTTAGGCTTTTGCTTTTTGGAGTTAGTCACTCTCAGACTCACCATGTTATTATTTGAAATTTAAGGAGAAATATGAAGTTATTAGGCATAGTATTTAATCTTCGAATCTCTATATAAAAAACAGCTGTGAGGGTGACAAAACCTGAAACCCACAGACAGTGTAATATCTAAAACAAACCCAGTTACAAGTTATTCCCACTTCTGGTATCAGTGGATCTGTAGGAGGAAATTCAGGGAAAGTGACCTGATTTCTGTTGTCTCTAAAAACTGATGGCAAATATTCACTAGAAAGCATGGTGGGTTAATGTGAAAATAACAGCTAAAACTAGGACGCAGCAAAGGAACTATGATAAGGATGAATGTTTCTACAGCAGTCTTGGCTTTTGGGCTTTTTAAACTAACCAAATAAAGCTCTTTTCCTGATGAAGCCCTGCTCTGAGGAAAAATCATCGGGAATCAAGTTCAGATTGAAGAAGGTGGATGGGGCAAAAGCTAGAAAAAGGCCAGGTAAAAGCAGGAGAGGGGAACAGCCAATAAATTTCCTAATCAAAAAGCCTTGTTTTTAACACTCCATAAAAACATCAGAACAGGCTGTACCAGGGCATGAAGCTACAAAAGCTATGCTCACCCACCTTCCTTTTTGAAGGGTACAAGAAAGCTCATATTAATTTTTATCTGTTTATTTGGTATGCTGTACTGCCTGTAGACATAATTCTCCTTATTTCTCTCTTTTATATATGTATGAGCATATATTTATAAGTTCCAATATATATAAATATGTTTATAAATATATACAATATATATGTTATATATACATATGTAATTATATATAATCATGTATAATTTATATAATCATGTATAATTTATAAATAATCATGTATAATTTATATATACTATATAAGTAGAACAATCTAATTTAATAATTTACAGTTTCCTTTATGTACAGTTTATATATGTATATGTAATTTTCTATGTCAAAGAAATAATAAGGAACAAGATAATATGTATAGGTAATAAAGGCTCACCAGACTTAAAACTTTTAAACCAGGAATTCAAAAACAACCATGATTATTATGTTAAAGACTCCAATGGATAAAGTAGACACCTGCAAGAACAGATGGGCAATGTAAACAGAGAGGTGGGTGGAAATTCCAAGAAAGAATGAAAAAGAAATGCCGGGGATCAAAACCACTGGGAGTTCCCATCGTGGCGCAATGGTTAATGAATCAGACTAGGAACCATGAGGTTGCGGGTTCGGTCCCTGCCCTTGCTCAGTGGGTTAACGATCCGGCGTTGCCTTGAGCTGTGGTGTGGGTTGCAGATGCAGCTCGGATCCTGCGTTGCTGTGGCTCTGGCGTAGGCTGGCAGCTACAGCTCCGATTCGACCCCTAGCCTGGGAACCTCCATATGCTGCGGGAGCGGCCCAAGAAATGGCAAAAAGACAAAATAAATAAATAAATAAATAAATAAAATAAAACCCCAAAAAACCACTGTAACGGAAATTAAGAATGCCTTTGATGAGCTTATTAGTAAATGAGACTTGACTGAATAGTTTCTGAGCTTGTGAGTATCTCCACAGAAATCTGCAAAGCAGAAAAGCAAAAAGCAAACTGACTGGGAAAAAAACCCAAAACAGAATGGTATATCCAAGATCTGTAGGATAACTACAAAAGTTCTCTAACACCATGAAGAAAGGAATAGAAGAAGTATTTGAGACAATAAAGACTGAGAATTTCTGCAGATTAATGTCGGACACTTATCTACAGACCTCGGAAGTTCAGAGAAGACCAAGAGGAATAAATGGAAACTCTTCCTGTTTCTAGGCATGTAATTTTCAAGGTATAGGAAATGAAAGAATAAGTCCTGAGGGAAACAAAAGGAAAAAAATAAACTTACCTATGGAGGAACAAAGATAAGAAGTATATCCAACTTCTCAAAACACAATCGCAAGGAAGGAGAGACTGGAGTGAAATACGTAGTGTTGGGTGTGGGGGGACCTACCAACCAAGAATTCTGTGTCTTGCAGAAGTACCCTTTGAAAGTGAAGGAGAAATAAAGACCCTCAGAGAAATAAAACTTCAGGAAATTTTTTGCCAGTAGACATTGCTTGTAAGAAATGTTTAAAGAAGTTCTTTAGCAAGAAGCAAAAGAATATAGGTCAGAAACTAATCTTTATCAGGAAAATAAAAGCATTAGAGAAGGAATAAGTGAAAATTAAAACTTATTTTTCTTGTTTTTATGGACTTAGATTGTTGAAAATAATAACAATACTGTATTCAAATATAAATATATAAATATATGTGTATATATATTCTTTAATAACTTTACAAACAGCACCAGTTTCAATGGATTATTAACTTGTAAATTCTATCAAACATTTAAGGAAGACACTATACTAATTCTTCATAATCTTTTCAGATGGTAAATCAGAAGGAATACTTATAACTCATTTATGAGACCAACATTACCCTTTTATCAAGACATTGCAAAAAAAAAAAAAACCAAAAGCACACAGACAACATCTCTTTAGACACAGATATAAAAGTCCTCAAGAAAATATTAGCGGAGTTCCTGTCATGGCTCAGGGGTTAATGAACCTGACTAGTGTTCATGAGGATGCGAGTTTGATCCCTGGGGCTTGCTCAGTGGGTTAAGGATCCGGCATTGCCATGAGCAGTGGTGTAGGTTGCAGACGCGGCTCAGATTCCATTTTGCTGTGGTTGTGGCAGAGGCCAGAGGCTACAGCTCCAATTCGACCCCTAACCTGGGAACCTCCATATGCTGCGAGTGTGACCCTAAAAAGATGAAAAAAAAATAGTAAATACAACACAACAATGCATAAAAAATTGTATACCGTTATCAGATAGGATTTACTCTAGGTATAGAAGCTCTCTCAACACTCGAAAATCAGTTAATGTACCCATTACATCAACAGACAGAAAAAGAAAAATCACATGATTATATTAATAGATGCAGAAATCGTGTTTGACAAAATCAGCACTCATTCATGATTAAAAAAAAAAACTTTTAGTAAACTAAGACTAGATGGGGACTTTCTCAACTTATTCATGCTTTTCTACAGAAAATCCACAGCTAACATACTTAAGGGTGAGAAGCTTGAAGCTTTCCCCGAAAATATCAGGAACAAGCCAAGAATATCTCCTGTCACCACTGCTTTTCAACATCATACTGGATGGCCTAGCTAATGTAGTGAGACAAGAAAAGGAAATGAAAAGCATACAGATGGGGAAGGGAGTAATAAAACTATCTTTGTTCATAGATGACATCATCTATGTAGAATACATGAAAGAATCAACCAAAAAACTTCTAAAACTAATAAACAATTGTTGCAAGATTGTAAAATAAAAATTTAATATGCTAAAGTCAATTGACTTCCTCTATACTAACAATAAACAAGTAGAATTTGAAATTAAAAACACAATAGCATGTATATTGACATGCCGAAATGGAATACTTAGGTGTAAATCTAATAAAATATTATGAGATCTGCATGAGGAAAAACTACAAAACTTTTATGAAAGATATCAAAGAAAAATTAAGTAAACAGAGGGATATTTCATATTCATGGCTGGGAAGACCGACTACTAGTAAAAATGTCAGTTCTTCCTGACTCGATCTGCAGATTCAGGGCAACCCCTATCGAAATCTCAGCAAGTTGTTTTTTGGTTCTTGACACACTTATGCTAAAGTTTACTTGGAGAGGGAAAATACCCAGAATAGCCAACACAAGACCAGATGGAGAAGAACAGGGTTGGAGGACTGACACCATGAAGACTTGCCATAAATCTACAGTAATCAAGACAAAGTGGTGCTGGTGAAAGATTCGACCAAGACATCAATAGAATAAAATAGAGAGCCCAGAGTTAGTCCCACAAGTAAAGTCAACTGATCTTTTACAAAAGGAGCAAAGGCAATCTGGTGGAGCCAAGACAGTATTTTTAACAAATGATGCTTGAACCACTGGGCATCCACATGCAAATAAATGAATCTAGACACAGACCTTACACCCATGACAAAAGTTAACTCAAAATGGATCACAAACATAAATGTAAAATAAAAAATTACAAAATCCCTGGAGATGGCGTAGTAGGAAAGATACGTGAACTGGAGTATGTTGATGATTTTTAAAGTTCCAACAGGAAAGTCATGATCCATGAAAGAATGAATGAATAAGACTTCATTAAAATTAAAAAACGTCTGCTCTGAGAAACATGATGTCAGAAGAAGGAGAAAGTGAGTCTCAGATTGGGAGGAAATTCTTGCAAAAGACTCATCAGAGATAGAACTATTTCCAAAATATAGAAAGAACTCTTAAAACTCAAAAGTAAGGAAACAATTTGACTTAAAAAAATTGGACAAAGACCTTAATAAATACCTCACCAAAGGAGATAGAGGTTTCCTCTGCTGTCTGAAAGTAGAGTGTTCCTCTGAAACCTTTCATAAGGCAAAGTGACTAAAAGCAAAGAAGGAGTTGCCTTAGGACACAACTTGCTAGCAGATGCACAGTCTAAACTGAGGTAAAGCAGAGATGCCCAAGGACACAATCTAGAGCTGTAGGTGCCTGAGGCTGCGATGCTGAGTGTAGTTTCTGTGGAAGGGGCTAGGCAGTGCCAGTCTTGTTGCCCAGAGCATGGGCTGGGTCTGTAATAGCCTGCTGCAAAACAAAAGCTGAGTGCTGTATCCTCTTTTTGCCTTTTCTCATAAAAGCAAAAATCTTCTGGTTTCTTTTGATTAACAAACAGATACTAATGTAGGTCTTCCCTAAAAGCCAAGTAACGTAAAGCAGACTTTTGAAAAACCCGGGATATCTGTATACAGATTACAAATAGGCAAAGGAAAGTTGTTCCACATCGATCATATGTGATTAGGGAAGTGCAAATTAAAACAATGAGATAGCTGCTATACAGCATAGAGAAATCTATCTAGTATTCTGTGGTAATCTTTTTGGGAAAAGAACCCGAGAGAGAATGGTTATGTGTATATGTATGAATGGGCCACTTTGTTGTACAGCAGAAACTATCACAACCTTGTAAATTATATACTTCAATGAAATTAAAGAAAAAAACAACACAAAATGACAAGATACCACAGTACCCAATAGAGTGAGCAAAATCGAGCACACTGACAAGAGCAAATTCTGGCAAAGTTGTGGAGCAATAGGAATTCTTATTCATCATTGCTGGGAATGCAAAATAGTTCAGCCACTTTGGAAGACAGTTTGGAGACTACTTACAAAACTACATATACCCTCACCGTACAATCCAACCATCATGCTCTTTGGTGTTTACCCAAAGGAGTTCAAATTTTATTTTATTTTATTTTATTTATCTTATTTTATTTGCCTTTTGAGGGCTGCACCTGCAGCATATGGAGTTTCCCAGGCTAGGGGTCCAGTCCAAGCTGTAGCTGCCAGCCCATGCCACAGCCACAGCAATGCCAGACCAAAGTGGCATCTTCGACCTATATCACAGCTCATGGTAATGCTGGATCCTTAAACCACTGAGCGAGGCCAGGGATCGAACCCACAACCTCATGGTTCCTAGTTGGATTCTTTTCTGCTGCTCCATGACAGGAACTCTAAGGACTTGAAATTTTAAGTGTCCACACAAAAACTTGCGCATGTATGTTTATAGCAGGTTTTTGCATAATTGTCAGAACTTGGAAGCCACCAGTGTGTCCTTCAGTAGGTAAATGGATAAATAAACTCTAGTACATAAAGACAGTGGAGTTTTATTCAGTATTCAAAAGAAATGATCTATCAACCCATGAGAAGACATGGAAGAAACTCAAGATGCATATTACTGAGTGAAAGAAGCCAATTTAAAAGGCTGCATACTGTAGGATTCCATTGATATGACCTTCTGGAAAAGGCAAAACTGTGAAGACAGTAAACAGATGAGAAGTTGTCAGGGATTGGGGTAGAGTAATGAATAGATGGGGCACAGATAATTTTTAGGGCAGTGAAAAAATTTTGTATGATGTCTAGTGATGGATACATGCCATGATACATTTGGTAAAATCCATAGAAAGTACAGTACCCAGAGTGAAAACTGTGAACATTGGGTGATTAGATATGTCAGTGAAGTTCATTTCTTGTAACAAATGTACCAGCTGGTGGGGGTGTAAATAAGGAGAGTATTAGTATTTCTAGGGGCAGAGATTACATGGGAAAATCTCTGTACTTTCCATTCAAATTTGCTGTGAATCTGCCTATGTTATAAAATAGTGCTTTTAAATAAAAAGGACAGCAACAAATGTTAGGTGTAGGAGAATATACTCATAATAAATGGCCCCAGGAAGAAAAGCAAAGTGCAAATAATGCTTGCCTCAAATACACATTGAAACTGCAGATTGAATACCTACAAAATCAACTTCTTAGTTGGCCAAGACAGATATCTTGGTAAAGCTATTGGTGTTTAAAGGTATAGAAAAAATATCTTTTGAATCCAGGCAAATAGAGCAGGTCAGTTTTAAAGGAGAGAAAGTAGCATTGTCATGAGACATTTTTAACAACAATGCTTTATGCCAAGTGAAAAAGGAGTAAAATGTATAAGTTACTTAAGGAAAGAAATATGAGTCAAGGATTCTAGCCAAGCCGCCTTTCCATGTAAAGGACAAGTTATGATGAACCTAGGAAAATTTAGCGGTATTTTTTCCATAAGCCCTTCTTTAGGGGTTTACTGGAGAATGGACTTGAGACAATTCCAGCAGAGGCTGGCATGGAATGGTGGTGAACAAGCAATATGTGTTTATCTGAAGAACTGTCACTCACAAATGGTTTAAAGGAGAAAGTATCACATGTAATGGTTCTAGGTTCTGACAATGTAAAGCCAATAAAACTACCAAAAATAGGAGAAGAATGGGGAGAATTTCTAAAAATTACATTAAACTTTCTGTTTGCCTTATAGTTATACTCTGAAAGTAAAAGACATCAGTAAAGTTAAAGGCTAGGAGAAAAGGGTGAAAGCAGACATTTTTGTCTATACTTAATACTGCTTGGAGAACACATAGTAACAAAAAAAGTGGGACTTTAAAGGGATTATTTAAGGAGACAAAATGTCCTAAACAAAAGATCTATACCTGTCTCTGTTTTCTTTTTTGTCTTTTTGTGGCTGTGCTCACTGCATATGGAGGTTCCCAGGCTAAGGGTTGAACTGGAGCCACAGCAACACCAGATCCGAGCTGCCTCTGCAACCTACACCACAACCCACGGCAATGCCAGATCCTTAACCAAACAAGCAAGGCCAGGGATCAAACGTACAACCTCATGGTTCCTAGTCGGAGTCATTAATGCTGCGCCATGATGAGAACACCTGTATCTATAGCTTTAATGCAGATATTACATAGATATAGATATGAGAAAGAGAGATTTCAATGTTGCACAAGTAAAATAGGACATGGTGAAGGACAGCTATATATATTTATACATATAAATATATATGGATGGATTTATATATATATATTTATGTATATTTATATAGAGAGACAGATTTATATATATATAAAATCCATTGGTGGTACACACATAAAAATGTTTCAAGTTAAAATAATATGTTATAGATAAAAATGAAATAATTTATATTCATTTTAAACAAAAATACATATTTTAACAATATAAGAGAATTGAACCCCAACACATTAATCATAAATAATTGTAAATGGACTTGACTTGCCTATTAAAATAAGAACTTGAGACTTTATGATTGACCAACAAAGAAAGTCAAACCTGATACTGCGTATACTAAAGCTAAGAGAATCCAAAAAGTAAAAATTGAAGGATGGGCAAAGATATACCTAGAAGTACAAATAAAAAAAGCAGGTGTCTTGATTTTACTACTTGACAAGGTATAATTCAGACCAAAAAACTTTAAAAGAGATAATGAAGGACATTTAGTAATGGTAAAAGTTTATACTTCACAATGTGGATAATATAGTTGTATGCACCTAGTAACACAAACAGCTTTCACTAACTAGAGTAGATGTGAAGAGAAAAGAGAAACACTTAATCATAGGAGATAAAACACACCTCAAAGGGAAAAAGTAAGTAAAATGCTTAATATCAAAGGTTAATGGGGAGTTCCCATTGTGGTTCAGTGGGTTACGAACCTGACTAGCATCCGGATGCAGGTTTGATCCCTGGCCTCACATAGTGTTTAAGGATCCAGCATTGCCGCAAGCTACGGCATAGGTCGCAGATGTGGCTCGGATCTGAGGTTGCTGTGGCTGGTGGCTCTGTCTCTGATTCGATCTCTAGCCAGGGAACCTCCATATCCTGCAGGTGCAGCCCTAAAAGGATGAAAAAAAAGATAATAATCTTGATGTTATAAAGATACATCAAAATACGAACATCAGAAATAGAGAGTTTACAGTTTTTAAAAAGTTCCCATACAACATTATGAATATTGGCCATGTTTTTGGCCATAAAGAAGAGCGCAGTAAATTCCAAAGAATAGCAATAATAAAATGTGAGTCTCAAGAAATAAAACTAAAAATTAATTTTTTTCTTTTTTAAAAAAAGCTCCGAACCCATAGAAGTTTTTTCTACTTGAAAATTACAAAGCATTATTAAATACATGTTGGGTCAAAGGAGAAACATCAACTAAAATGGAAGAATTCCTTGAACACAGTGAAAATGAATACATGATGTTTTAGAATATGTGAGCATAGCTAAGGAAATTACCAGGGAAAAATTTTTTGCATTAAATGTATGTATTAATAAATAAGAAAAATAAAATAAATGAATTAAACAAGAAGAAAAATAGGAGAATAACAAAGTAAATGAAAGAAAGTAACAGAATGGAATTAATAAAGATAAAAAGGAGATTGATGAGTTAATTTAAAAATTGATCCTTTGAAAAAAATCAATAGACTAATTAAGCAAGAAAAGGGAAGAAAGTACAAATATTCAAATATTAGAAGTTACATAAGGTTATGAAAGGGAAAACAGTCAAAACAGAGATAAGTAAATCCCAAGGGACCAGTTGCTCTATTATATGCATGTAGATTTGGAAATCTTCATGAAATGAATCATTTCATAGAAAAATTAAGTATACTACAGAAAGTCTAAACAGACTAATTACCATAAAATAAAGTATTAAAAAAAGTTCCTGACAACCAGTGCACCACTACTTAACTGTGCAGCTTAAATTATTCCAAAGATAGGAACAGAAAGAAATCTCCCAAATTAATTTCAAGTATAACATGGATTCCAAAATTAAAAAAAATTTTTTGGAAAATGATAGAATAATTTTACTTGTGCATATTAATATAGAAATCCAAAAGAAAATATATTTTAATAGGAAATAAATTTGAATTAAAATTGCATCATAATCAAGTAGAGTATATTCCAAGAATCCAAGAGTGCCTCAAGATCAAAAATCCTTCAGTGTAATTCTTCATATTTGTAGCACTAAGGAGTAAAATCCTTTGGACGTCTCTGAAGAGAGTGAAAAGTCACTTGACAGAATTTAAAATCTGTGTTTCAAGTAATAACAAAATAGAAATTGATGGGTAGCTCCTTAACATTTATTTTACAAATGCACACATATACCACTCACTTAAATTCAGAAGTCAGCATCTGTAGTTCCTGCTCTGGCTCAATGGGATCAGTAACATCTCTGCAGAGCCAGGACATGGGTTTGATCTCTGGACCTGGATCAGTGGGTTAAAGGATCTAGCCAGAAAAAAAAAAAAAAAAAAAAAGGTCAGCCTCTTATTGACCTTGAAACATTAGTGGTTTGAATTGGATATAAGTTAAAGAGGAATGTTCAGTATCTTTGCTGTGCATGTGTGTGCTGGGGGTACAAACCACTGTTAATAGGTATTCTTAGTCGTAAGTTTGGATGGGAAGAGGTTAACCTATCTCTAGTTGCAGATGATTTGATCTAAGGATCCCAGAGGAGTCAATGGAAAAACTGTTACCAAAAATGGACTTATGAAAGTCTATAAAATTGTGGATTATAAAATCAGTGCATTAACAGGCTTCATATATGTACACTAGTTAGAAGGTACAGTGAGAACATACATATTTATGGAATGATAACTTGTGTTCACATACATACATACTCACACACACAAAATCAAGTTAACATCAAGTTCAAAAGGAAACAGTGATTGTCTTAGGCCAATCACTTTTCAGTAGTCATGAAATAGTCCCTCAAAATAAAAAATTCAGAAAAAATAAGATTCTTGGGTTTCCTGCTGTGGCGCCAACAGAATTGATGGTGTCTCTACAGCAGCAGGGACACAGGTTTGATCCCTGGCCCCATGCAGTGGGTTAAGGATCCAGTGTTACCACAGCTGTGGTGTAGGTCATGGCTCTGGCTCAGATTCCATCCCCGGCCGAGGCACTCATATGCATAAAAGAAAGATAATAGATTGTTGTTTAATGATTTTATTGCCACATGCATGATTTTCCAGTGTTACTCTTTGTGGACTCAGGACAAATATAGTAAGATTTAAGATTTGTTTCATCCATCGCCTCAGTGGTTCCATATTTCTAAGACTTGTTCATACCTCCCATACTTATAAGACAACAGTTGATTTTCATCAGGCCTCTAAAATGGAAGTTGAGCCTTGAAGATAGAATAATATCAGAAGAAACTCTATTTCTTCCAGTTTCTTTGGCATCACTTTAATTAAAAGCAAAATGGAACATGATAGAGCAATACTTTATCTTCAGTGACTTCTCATTTCAGGATATTATTCACCACATAAATAATACATTAGTATATTAATGATGCATAATAGTTGTGACATTCCAGATGAACTGCTCTTTTTATTCAAGTGAGAATTTTTGAATAATAAAAATGTCAGTATAAGATAAATGCTGGATGATGTAAGAAAGATTCACTTTAAAAATAAAGTTGATGAAACATTGAAATATCAGATACTTTCTCAGTGTTTTTTTCTAAAATTAATTGAAGTAATAAAACACAATTATAGGAAAATATATATTAACATTATTGCTGTTTTGTTGTTCTGTTTGCTTTATGAATTGTGTGACTCACAAAATTTTGGGCAGAAGGGAGGTGGAAGAAAAAACCAATGTGTTGGGAAAGAACATAAATTATTAATAGCCAAATTTGTTTTTCAGAATCATTGTGTTTTAGTTATTTAATTATTTTTTTCAACACATTAAGAGAACAAAGTACATCTTAGGTGTGGCAGAAAGGAAATATCCTAATGATGTATGAATATCCAGTCTATAAAGAATAAATGATTACTTACTGGAAGTTCTGATAGAACAGAAGAGTTACAAGAAAATGTCTAGTATAAGAAAAAGAATATATATATCTTTAAAAGTACTTTAATATTTTTAAAAATATTTTTTGAAAAAAATTTTTAAAAAGAAAATATCTAATAATTTTTAGCAGAATAGAGCTGTTTGTTAAATTATAATTTATAAGCTGTGTGGAAATAATTCTTAGTGTTCTAAATGCATGTTGATGCTGCAACCTAGGGAGCAGTGGGTAGTGATTCAAAAGGACAAGATGACATAATTGAAATCCCCAAAGTAGGAAGCATTTTTATGGGATACCTGAATTATATCTTAAGAGCTAAAAGCAAATTCTTGGAATATTTTAAAAATTTTAAAGAATTCTCATTGTAGTCAAAGATGAACTTCTGACCAGTATTTCTTTTTTGATATAATTAAAAAAATTTTTATTGAAGTATGGTTTAACTTATAAGGTTGTGATAATTTCTGCTGTACAGCAAAGTGATTTAATTATACATGTACACACATCCATTCTTTTTAAGATTCTTTTCCCACATAGATTATCTATCACAGAATATTGGGTAGAGTTTTCCGTGCTATACAGCAGGTCCCTGTCGGCCAAGCATTCCATATACTTAAATGTGAATATGACAATCCCAGTGTTTCTTGAGATGAAATGAAAATTTTTGAAAACATGAAATCTTAGACTGCAAAGGAATTAATTGAATCTGGGAGAGACAGCAACTAATTATAAGGCAGATGGAACCAGTAGGAGAAAAATCTACGTGGAGTTCACCTCTGACATACACAGGTTCACCTTAGACACTGTGAAGAGACTGGCAGTCACTTCACTCCATCCACCCCTCTGCCTGTGAACCATGGGCTGTGCTGACAAGTGTAGTGAACAAGCAGTCCTTTGTACCCTCACCGCTCTGTCATGTCAGTTCAGACTCCCACCACATGGCGTGGGCTTTGGTAGGCAGGCAGCTGGAAGTGACCCACTGTGTTCTGGAAGCTTTCATCCTCATAAGTAAAGTAGGAAAGTCACCCACAGAGATAGGAACAGAGTCACGGAATTACAGGCTAGGGAAGGAGAAGCTGCAGAGTTAGAAGGTTACAATTTTCTACTGTACAGCGCTGAATTAAGGGAATGCCTGTAAAAGACCAAAGACAGTGCTAAGGTATTGATCCCCATCTTTCTAGATCTGAGAGTATGACTGAACCATTCCTGGAGCAAATGCACTGCAGCAAATGGTCATCTTATACAAGGGTTGGCACACTTTTTGTGCAGAGCCAAAGAGTGGATGCTTTTGCCTTTGTGGGTCCTATTTTTTTCTTATTAGAACTACTCAACTCTTGAAACATTGCATCATGAAAACAGCCATAGGCAGTATGTGAACAAATGAGCATGGCTGTGTTCCCCCAAAGTTGTGTTTATGGACACTGATACTTGCATTTCTTAGTTTTTTTAATGTGCTATAAAATATTATTTATTCTTCTTTGATTTTTTTTAACCACTAAAAAATGTAAAAGGCACTCTCATTTCATGGGATGTACAGAAACAGGCAATGGACCAGATTTGACCAGTGGACTATATATGTCTATCCCTTGTGTAACATATGGAAAATATTTTATTCTAAAGGAGAAGCTAGAACAAATGCCATAGGAGCACTGATTAAAGATATTATAGAAGAAGTATTTTTCTGATTGCAAGTTAGATGTACTCACCCTGTCCTCTACTGGGGAAAGAAAACCTCCCCTCGTCACTAGTAGGGAAGAGAGCCCAACATGAACCAAACTCAGTGTCAATTGATACAGACTTGAGTGGGTCTTCTAAGGGACAATGAGGGATTACGGAAAGTGGGGCCTCAGTAGAGTCAGGGAAGTGAAAAGTGGCAAAGGGTTGGTTGAAGTAAATGCTGATGAGGCCAGCTGTGTCTGCTTGCTGGCAAGTACGGAAGCTAGGATTCTGTTCTCCCAGGAAGACTGAGATACCGGGTGCCATCCTTCCTGATGATGACATTTCAAAGGAATGGCTTTCAGGGACTTAAGAAAGATACTCTTGAGTTGTAGAAGATGCTAGTATATCTGAAAAGGACAGATGAAGGAGTCACAGTTGTGCTCTAAGAAAGGATGGCTGGACCTATTGTCAGGTGTTGGCTAGAACAAACCAAATTCTTTTGGCAGCCTTGAACTTTCCATGCAGACTCTTTGGGGAGGGGGCTATAGTTATTCTAGGGTTTTAGCCTTGAGCTGTTAGAAACTGTCTTAGTATTTAAGTCTTTTTTAAAATGGTTTTTACTTTTTTCCATTATAGCTGGTTTACAGTGTTCTGTCAATTTTCTACTGTACAGCATGGTGACCCAGTTACACATACATGTATACATTCCTTTTTCTCACATTATCAGGCTTTGTCATAAGTGACCAGACATAGTTTCCAGTGCTACAAAGCAGGATCTCATTGCTAATCCATTCCAAAGGCAATAGTCTGCATTTATTAACCCCAAGCACCCCACAGTGTTTAAGTCTTAATGTCAGTTGGCAGGGGCAGGGGCAACAAAATTATTTTGATTGAGAGTCTGCAATTTTTATAGGCCAAGGTTCTAGTTGAAAAGAGGGTTTAGAGGCGCCTGAGGAGAGTTTGGTCAAGGAGCGAATCTTTGTCATTCTGTACCGATTTGTATATTTAGACGTGCATAAACTTCCCCAGAGATATAATCAGTCCAGCCTGATTGAGTTTGCTGAAAGACAGCTTGCCTTTGAATAGATTTTGTTCTCTCTCTTCCTGGAACATCCTTGCATAGTTCTTCACCTAATGGAAGCCTGATCATCCTTCAGGCAGCTGACAGATACACCTCCTTTTGTGAAGCCCACCTGCATTTATATGCATCTCCACTCTTCCTGCAAAAGTAACTTTCGTTTACTTTCTCCCTCCTTCCCTCCCTCCTCCTTTCTTTCCTTGCCTTTCCTTTTTTTTCTCTCTCTCTTTCTCTCTCTCATTCAAACAATGAATTCCTTCTTTTACTGCACCTCTTGCTGCTAAATCACATGACCCATTACTTTACATTTACTTTTTGAAACTATGATGCAAAAATGACTGGGGGAGTTCCTGTAGTGGCTCAGTGGTTAAGGAACCTGACTAGTAACCATGAGGTTGTGGGTTCCACCCCTGGCCTCAATCAGTGTGTTAGGGATCTGGTGTTGCTGTGAGCTGTGGTGTAGGTCGCAGATGCGGCTCAGATCCAGTGTGGCTGTGGTGTAGGCAGGCAGCTATAGCTCTGATTGGACCCCTAGCCTGGGAATCTCCATATGCTGCGGGCGCAGCCCTAAAACAAAAATGAAAAAGACAAAAAAAAAAAAAGAGGCTGGGAAAACACCTGCAGGCAGAGGCAGCACATCCCATTCATCTTTTTTTTTTTTTAATTTTTATTTTTTTTCCACTGTACAGCATGGGAACCAAGTTACACAATTCATCTTAAATGTGTATCTTATCATACATTTTTGAAGGAAGTAGATGATTCATAAATGTTAGTTGATTTTTAACTGATTTTCCTTCTGTAGACTGGATACTTGATTAATATTGATGTATCTGTTTTGACAGCGGGCCAATTCATTTGCCTTTTTTCAGTGATACCTCTCAAAGAATGCATAGACATTGTCTTCCTGCTTCAGGGAATTGATTTAATGTCTTTGGTATTACCAGAATAAATATTCATATTCGTGACAACTATAAAAATGCTTAATCCAGATTGATAATGGAATTGGTACTGTGCATTTTCAGCAGTAATTAATTTACTACTTTGCATAAAGGATAAGGTCAATCCAAAAAAGGCTACTTAACTATAGGATTCCAAGTATATGACATTCTAGAAAAGGCAAAAAACATCTAGATGGTAAAAAGACTAGTGGTTGCCAGATGTTACAGGAAAGGTGGGATGAAGAGGTGGAGCATAGAGGATTCTTAGGGCATTGAAACCATCCTGTGGGATATTGTAATGGTGAATACATATCATTGAATGTTTATTAATACCCATAGAATTTACAGCACTAAGATTGACCAATAAAATAAACTATGGGCTTTGAGTGATGATGTAATGTTTCAGTGTAGGTTCACTGATTGTAACAAATATGCTATTCTGGTGGGGGAAGGCTGTGGGGTGGGGGTGAAGCAGGTATGTAGAAACTACTTTCTGCTCCATTTTCTGTGAACCTAAAACTAGTATAAAGATAAACTCTACTTTTAAAAATGTGCAGCAAAAAACTCTTTACATTTTGTCAGTAGGGAAATTGATAATTAAATTGTAGTATATGCAAACAAAGTTATTCTGTACACAGTGAAACTATAACCATACATATCAACAAGAATAAATCCCCAGAACATGATGTTGGGGGAAAAAAAAAATCAAAGAATTACAGATCGACATATACAGTGGGATACTATTTATATTATGTTACAATATGAAAAACAGTTATGTAATTAGTATTACAATTTGTCAATGTTGCCGCAGCCAGCTGCACTGTAGGTTGCAGCTGCAGCTCAGATTCAATCCCTGGCCCAGGAACTTCCATATGCCACAGGTGCAGTCATAAAATAAAAAAAAAATTAAAAAAGAGGATAGAGATACGTAGTAAAATTCTGAAAAAAAAAATGCCCTTGAATGATAAATATCAGGAGAATCAGCAGAATGGTTACTGCTCTTTCAGAGGAACAAACAGAATAAAATCAGGCCTGGGTACCTGGTTGACTTCACATGAGTAATAATAATTTATTTTTTAACTGGGTATTAAAGCATGAGTGCTTATTATAATACCTTCATACTATTTTGTATTTCTAAAGTTCTCCATTAGAAAATAGCTTATGGGAAGTTCCCGTCGTGGCTCAGTGGTTAACGAATCCGAGTAGGAACCATGAGGTTGTGGGTTCGATCCCTGGCCTTGCTCAGTGGGTTAACCATCTGGCATTGCCAAGAGCTGTGGTGTAGGTTGCAGACGCAGCTTGGATCCTGTGTTGCTGTGGCTCTGGTGTAGGTCGGCGGCTACAGCTCTGATTTGACCCCTAGCCTGGGAACCTCCATATGCCGTGGGAGCGGCCTTAGAAGTGGCAAAAAAAAAAAAATAGTTTATGGAAAATGATGCTTGATTTGTAGCTAGAACATTTTTAAAATAAGCATTAAACACTCAAGTAATTAATTTGGGAAGTTTCGATGCTGTGAATAATACCTTTTTGTCTTGTGAGATTTACATTTTCAAGTGTATGCCTTAAAAGCCTATAGCAGAAATTGTTGTAATTCAGCGATTAATATTGGGGTAAGATAGTGAAGTTGATGAACAGGAATATAAGAATAAAAAGGAGTTGCCATCGTGGCTCAGTGGTAACGAACCCAACTAGTATCCATGAGGAAGTGGGTTCTATCCCTGGCCTTGTTCAGTGGGTTAAGGATCTGGCATTGCCCTGAGCTATGGTATAGGTTTGATGCGGCTTGGATCCCACATTTGCTGTGGCCATGGCTGTGGCATAGACCTGCAGCTTGCAGCTCTGATTCTACCCCTAGCTGGGAAAAAAAAAAAAAGAAAAAGAAAAAGAAAAAAAGAAAAAGAAAGAAAAAAGAGCAAAGACTAATTGTACTAGAGAACTATACTTCAATTACGAGAGCTAATTGGTTGCAGTTTGAACTTAATAATCAGGGCACTAGAAACTAGCATCTACCACCAGTCTTTTAGTTCATAAGCCTCAATTTGCATAAAACATATGACCTATGTCGGGTTTCAGGATTCATCCAGTTTCCCATACTTAGGGAGATGTTGATTGTTCATGACATTCCTTTTTAAATTTTCCACAGTCTTGCATTTTTTTTTTCAGTTCTTTCTTCCAAGAAACCAATCAGTTGCACCTGAAATGAAACTGATTTGCTGTCTTGGTTTAGGAAAAGCTAAGTTATCCTTTTGTAAGAAAAAAATATAAACCCCCAAATCTCAACACTTTAATTTCTGTAATTGTCACCTGTCCAACACTGCTTAGGGGGTTCTACTCTAGCTATTCACTCAAGAGCCCTAGGTAATTAACATTCCATGTCTAGGATGACTTTAATTTCTACGGTAGGGGAAGAAAAGAGTATGGGGAACTAACTCCCTTTTTTTGGTGCTTTATTCCCAAGAAGATACAGGTCATCTCTGCTTACAGCTAATTGCTGAGAATAATGGTCTACTCTAACTGTAAGGGAGCTGGGCAGTTTGCGGGATCAAGTGTGTGTTGAGTAAGTAGTGTGTACTTCTGCCACTTGGGTTGAAACTCTAGATCACACTTATGCCTGTTTAGAAGATCATGGTCAAAAGGAACTGAGTTGGGTAAAGTGTAGGACAGGATATACAGTGGTGTTCTAAGCACATATAATTTAGGAAATTTAGAGTTTTGAAGATTTTTATTTAAAGATCACCTGGCTCAATAATTTCGTTTTATAGATGAATAAAATGAATCTAGTGACTCACTCAAAGTCGTACAGATGGTTCATGGTTAATTACCATCTCAATTAATGGAAGTGGGAGTTCCCGTTGTGGCGCAGTGGTTAACGAATCCGACTAAGAACCATAAGTCTGCGAGTTTAGTCCCTGGCCTTGCTCAGTGGGTTAAGGACCTGGTGTTGCCATGAATTGTGGTGTAGGTTATAGAGGCGGCTTGGATCCTGTGTTGCTGTGGCTCTGGAGTAGGCTGGCGGCTATGGCTCCAATTAGACCCCTAGGCTGGGAACCTCCATATGCCATGGAAGTGGCCCTAGAAAAGGCAAAAAGACAAAAAAAAAAAAGAAAAACAATGGTCAATATATAGAGAAAATAATAGGATTGTCTACAGGGACAATCTAAGAGACTGTGCAGATTTACTATTAGGACTAATAAAATCATTCTGCAAAGGATTAATATAGGATTAATATACAGCGTATCACTCTATTCCAGCAATAACCAGAAAACTCAATAGAAAAATGTTATTGACAATAATACCTGAAATGATAAGACATGGAACCAAATGTAAAGTGGATGTATGAAAACTGGTGAAAATGTCAGTGTTATTGACAGATATAAGGGAAAAAAAGAATGAAAAAGAGTGTATTCTTGGAGTTCCTTTTGTGGCTCAGTTAGTTAAGTACCTCACATAGTGTCCACTGGGGATGTGGGTTTGATCCCTGGCCTTTGTATTGTGTAAATTTTTGAATAGTTTGTTAATTAATTAATTGAACAAATGTTAATTGAACATTGAGTAAGTTTTAGGCTTTAGGAATTGACTGGTAAATAAAAGCTCTACTGTTGTGGAGCTTTCATGCCTGGTGTGGAAACAGGAAATCAGGCTTTATTTACATATGTTAAGTGCTATCTAGGGTTCAGCACAAGATGCCAATGGAACCTATGGGAAGGTCACCTTGCACTTTTGGGTAAAGTGATGCCTAAGTCAAGTCCTAAAGAATAAGCGCATTTATTTTGGGGAAAAACCTAGAGATTCATAGACCATGGTGATAGAGAAAGCCTATTTACTAGAGCTACATAGAGGACAGGTCACCCCTCAGAAGGGAATAATACATGTGTTTGAGTTATCTTTCTTTGTGTATGCTCTTTGGACAAACAAATATAATAATAGCCTCATTACAGAGCTTACCTACTATGTAAGATGCATTTTTAAGATTTTAAGTTAGTTTCTATGGATAATTGAACACATTTGGAATGATTTTGAATGGAATCAACTTTTGAGCTATGGTTTTAAAAATACATTTTATATCTGTTGAATGTTTAACATTTTGTTATTCTGTACTCAAGAAGTTGACTGCTTGCATTGAATGTCTCCATTTTTATTTCTGATGAATAAAGTGAAAATAGGTAACATTAATAAGCAATTAAGTTAGTTTAAAATCAATAAATTAGGGCAGTAAATTTACTAATATGCTATGATGGTGGCTCTCCTTATATATCTGTCTTTTGTCTTTTTTGTTTAGGGCAGCACCCATGGCATATGGAGGTTCCCAGGCTAGGGGTCTAATCGGAGCTGTAGCCCCCAGCCTACGCCACAGCCACAGCAACGCCAGATCCAAGCCATGTCTGCAACCTACATCACAGCTAATGGCAACGCCAGATCCTTAACCCACTGAGCAAGGCCAGAGATCGAACCTGCAACCTCATTGTCCCTAATCAGATTTGTTTCAACTGCGCCACAATGGGAACTCCTCTCTGAATGTAAAAAATGATGAGCCCTGTGTTCTGAAAACTTGATTCAGTCATGTTCAAAAGTTTTTTTGTTCATTTTTGGTTTAGGGTTACTCTTAAGTAATTTTCCATCAATGCTAATAAAGGCAGTATTAGCAATTTCCAGACCTATCAGAATAAAGTATAGAGGCTTTTAGGAATAACTTTCATACTTTTTTCCTACTTGCTTAACATTTGATGAGTAAAATGTGAGTTGAATTAGAATATAAATATTATTTATCAGAGTTGGAGGAAATTGTGGCCCTTTAGTGTTTTAAAGTATGTAGCATCAAGAAAGCTTACTTTACCAAGGAGCTTTCTAAGGCAGCATATGTTGATCTTGCTTTGGTGTGGGAGGCACACAGATTGGCAGCATGGTATTTGTATTATGAGTTCAATTAATGAACTAGAAGGTAATAGGGCTTTGACATCATAGTAGTTGCAATTTGGTGTCATTTAAGAAAATCGGGGAGTTCCTGCTGTGGCACAGTGGATTAAGGAACCAGCATTGTCTTTGTGGTGGCGTGGGTTCTATGCCTCACACGAGATAAAAGGTTAAAAAGATCCTACATTGCTATAGCTGTGGCATAGGTCTCAGCTGCAGTTTGGATTCAATCCCTTGCCCAGGAACTTCTTCATTCCACAAATGTGGCCAAGAAAAAAATTCTTTAGATTTCCTGCTGTGGCTCAGTGGTTTAACAGTCTGACTGCGGTGGCTCATGTTGCTTTGTAGGGCTGGGTTCAGTCCCCCACATGGGAGTGGTTTAAAGGATCTGGCATCACCTCAGCTGTGGCTCAGATTCATTCCCTGGCCCTGGAACTTCCATATGCCACCAGGACAGCCATAAAAAAAATTAAATAAAATAATTTATTTTCTAAACACTTTATTGAGTGCCTGCCATGTGCTGAGCAATGTCCAAAATCATGATGGTAGAGCAGTGATCGAGACAGAGTTTGTCGTCTTGTGATCCTTCATTCTAGTGGATGAAAATACAAAATGAGTCATTTAGTTAACAATTAGTGTTACACGCTATGGAGGAGAAAGTGGTGATAAATGACAGACTGACTCCATTAGATTGGTTGGGTAATGGAAGCCCCTCTGCTAAGTAAGCACTGGGGAACCAGCCATTGGATGTGTAGTGGAAGGAGCATTGTAGGCAGATAGAAACGATGGTGTAAGGATTCTAAGGTAAGAATGACCTTGGACTATTCCAAGGACACAAAGAGGATAATGTTGGAATCTAGCAGTGATGTGGGTGAGTGACATGAGAGGTGGTCAGAGAGAGAGCTAAGGGCCAAATCTTCAAGGGCTTGGCAAGCTAGATAAGAGATTTAGGTTCTATTTTCAAGTTCGATAGAAAGCTGTTGGATGGTTGTAAGCAAGTGTGTTACATGATTTATGTTTCTAATTTTTGTACCGGTTTCTGTGTCAGGAAATGACAGAAGCTTGGTATGGTAGTAAAGGCAGTAGTACTTGGATTCAGAATCTTTGCTTGATTGGATTTAAAAGGTAAGGGAAAAAGAGGAATCAAAGATTTTTTTTGGATTTGAGTGTTTTGTTGAGATGAGGAGGCCTGGTGGAAGCCATACAGAAAGGATGGCTTTAATATTAAGAATTCTGTTTTGTCAGTGCTGGGTTTATGATGTCAAGTAAAGATGTCCAGTAAGCAGTTTTTTACTGTCAGCCTAGAGTCCTAAGAAGAGGTCAAATCTAATCACGTAGACTTGAAAGTCATTGAGTTACATTATGGTATTCAAAACCACCTCTTTAAGTGAGTTTTAAATGGAATTACCGGGGAATTTGTGATTAATTAAGAGAAGGGGGTTCAGGTCAAGCAATTCCGAAATTTTGGGCAGATCAGAAAAGAATGGCTCAATAAAGGAGACAATTTTTTGTCTTCTAAGAATAAAAAATCTTTTGGGGACCTTCATTGTCTAAATAAATCAGAAGACTAGTCTCTAAGTTTAATACTGCACAAAGCCATTGGGGACAAAAATGCAAATACTGTTTACCATTGAATTTTAGTGGTGAGTCCATTTTGTTGGTGCCAAAGTTGACAAGTACATGCTGAACACAAAAATAAAATCACACCTTTGGAAATTATTTAAGAAGTGGACATGTTTGGAACAAGTAGGAATGTAAAAGGAACAAAACAGTTGTCAAAAAATACAAAAGAGAGTTCCTGTAGTGGCTCAGTGGTTAATGAACCTGACTAGTATCCATAAGGACGTGGGTTTGATCCCTGTCCTTGCTCAGTGTGTTAAGGATCTGGCATTGCCATGAGCTGTTGTGTAGGTTGCAGACACAGCTTGGATCCTGCATTGCTGTGGCTGTGGTAAAGGCTGCTAGCTCTGTTTCAACCTCTAGCCTGGGAACCTCCATATGCTACGAGTATGGCCCTAAAAGGACAAATAGACAAAAAAATGCAAATGATAAAAGTAAAGATATAATTATAGTTATATTTCCTATGTAGGAGAAGAAAGAAAATGAAACTGAAAGAAAAATCCATCCCAGAAATAAAAGCACTTGCGTGGAGGAAGAAGATTGATGTGTAAAGAAAAGGAAAGACGACAAAGTCATGAGGCTGGTCTGTAGATTTAGCAAATGAGAGGGAAGTCTGGAGGGTAGTCTTTGTGTTCTGCCCTAACAAACTGCCTGAATAGATGTGGCATAAATTCTTTGATGTGTTTTAACACTGAATAATGGTTTCCACAGAGGTTGAAATCAGCATCCACCATTTTTAAAATACCCCACCTACATAAAAGTAACGTAAAGGTGGGTATTAAGACTTTTTAAGACTTTGAACTTTGATGCACTTGTAAAATCCATGAAGAATATGTATTTCAAATAATTTTATAGCATTTTTAGAAGAATCACATCAGTTGGGCGTATATAGTAATAGCTTGATTCAGAATATGTTCAAAGCAATGTAGCCACCCTTAAATATCAACGACTTCAGCTTTGTAGTGTAAAAATAGTATTTTGAAACTCATATTGCAAATTTCACTGTAAAAGAGTGTTCATGATATATTGGAAGCATTCAAATATAAGTTTGGTAATTGGCTTCCTTTCAAAGACCAGACTTTATTTCATGTGGATATAAAATAGTGACAGTTATGTTGCAGTTGAATTATTCACTCCTTCAGGACTGGGTGGTGCCATTCCCTTAGCCAATCAGAGTATTCTCTGTGGTCACCTGATCATAGGCACACATTCTCATTTGTCAGTTCTACCGCCATCTGGGCACAGGCGCTGCTGTGCTGTGTGCTGGTCTAGAAAGGCGATGAAGAAGGTGAGGTCCTGATTTCAGCACTGCACGGTTTCTGACAGGGATTCTAAATATCCAGGGACTTAGACTCCTTGGAAGTTGTAGCCACAGTTATGAATATATGCATTTTTTATCAGGTTAACAGTGAGGTATGTGACCTGAAATTTTTTTTTAAAAGATGAGGAACCATTGGTGTAGGCTTTGCATATGTAAATACATGACTGGATTGACAGAATGTTGTTTTTGGTTTTGTCCTCAAATTCCCCTGATCTTCTTAGGGAGTCAGGATTCTTAATCTTGGCTCCATTGGCTTCGTTCTCTTTTCTTTGGGATTTCCAAAGAAAAGAGACCTGTGCTACTCCCAAGAGACCTGTGCTACTGTAGCAACATAACAGGGTGAATAAGGCTAATTTTCTAAGTAAGTAGAAGGAAAAATATTTTGGTGATTGACTATTATCTTTTTTTTTGAGTCCTATAAGTATGCCTCTGATAAACTATTCGGCATTTGTAAACATGTGCTCAGAAATATATTTCTCTTGGTTAAAATTGTGAACACTTAAAGTATACTTCATGGAGTTTTGTTTCTTCTTTCTGAGATCTACATAGGTTTTGCCCTAAACTCAGAGTTACTCTTAGCATAAATTCTTAAGATGCTGTTGACTTTTTGATTCCCTCCTCTTTATTCTGTTGCTGGAATTGAGTCTGAATCATTGATCAGAGTGTTTTTGTCCTAACATGGCTTTCAAAATGTGACCTTCTGCTGGAGGTAAGGAGCTAGGAATGACAACACTATTTGAGCATGGAGAAGGAAAGTATAATATTTGAGTAATGAAAGGTTACAATAAAGAAAAGGAATGCTCCAAAATAAGTTTATGAGGTAGGAGCTTTTGAACATGCAACTCCTCAAAGAACTCTGCAATAGAAAATTCTCAGCACTGTAATGACACTTGGTGTGGTGGCCTTCTGATCCAGAAGAGATTTTCTGAGGCACCCCAGGTACTTTCCCCACCTCTCATAGTTTAAAGTCATAAAACGGTACCAGCTGACTCTTAAGTATAATATTCCTGAGTGGTGAGTTACAATGTCTGCTAATAAAAAGTTTTATACTTTGACATGTTCTGTGAAGCTTTTATTGTGGGTCATGAATGTTTAATGTCCTCTTAGGAGCTTTGAGGTGAATATGTTTTCATAGCACGTGTGGTGCCATTATCCAGTGAACTAAACTAATGGCTTTTAATTATGCCAAGAGCAGTGCATCTTGGAGTGGACAAATTCATAACATATTTTAAACTGCCAAGATGGAAGGCACAAGCCAAAGGTCTAACCTGGGATAATGTTTGAAGAATAATTTTCTTTGCTGAGATGCCACCTCTCACTTTATTTTAATATTTTTATTAAAGTATAGTTAATTTGCAGTGTTGTGCCAATTTCTGCTGTACAGAAAAGTGACCCAGTCATACATACATATATACATTGCTTTTCTTATGTTATCTGCCATCATGGTTTCTCCCAAGAGATTAGATATAGTTTCCTGTGCTGTATAGTAAGACCTCATTGTTTGTTCATTCTAAACATAATAGTTTGCATCTATTAACTCCAAATTCCCAGGCCATCTCGCCCATCTCTCACTTTTAATTCTTAGGTTGAGGTGTACAGTTGACTTCTGGCATTCACATCTGCAAGATGAAGGAGAAGGTGTGTTGCTCTTGACTTTGGGAGAGACAGATTTTCAGCGAGGGTTTTTGCTTCCTCTCAGTTTGGATTTGAACAAGTCCTCTGACAAGAAGCACTTCTTTTGCCTTGGCTGCAGCATAGGGAAGAGCTATTACATGGGAGAGGCTTGTTGAGGATTACCAAGAGAATGTGATTAGATGGTATATAGACAGTGACTATTTAAGAGATCTCTTCTCTATTATTTTGGTTAAATGAGGTTTAAAGATAACTAACAGGGCCATTAGGAGATCTCTGCCCGGTTGGCAGTCTGGTGGCTTTTGCTGATGTTTTTACCCTTTGATTACTGTTGTACTCGTTTTCATATCCTGCAACCTCTTAGTCTATTAGACATGGCTATCTGGGGTAGGAGGGGTGTCAGCTGTACTTCCTTTTGTATCCCAGTTGACATGTATGTATATATTAATCTTAGTATTATCTGATCTTTTGGTTCTAAAAGTGGATGAGGCTTAAACAGTACTCTTGTTGCTAACATATTGAGTATAGCCCTGTTCCACTGTAAACTTTCCAGTGATCAGACATGTTCCCCAACTGTCATGAGTTGCTGGAAATTCACAAAATGAACTGAGATCCTCAGTGTTGGGTTCTGCAGAGGGCTCCTGTGAATTTTCCTGATATGCTCCTAGAGGTTGTCCTCAGGTCATAGTACTGGGGATGGGAGATAACAGATGCCAGTAGGGATGCATGTGACTATTTCACATTTTTGGTAAAATAAATACTTATGACCTTGCTGGAGAATCCTAGCTTTACTCTCTCAATGCTGGGGACATCATGACACCAGTGAAATCTATTGAATTTTCTCCCAATCAATCCAAGCCATAATCTGGTTTTTGTAACTGTCTTATAATAGTTGAAGTAAATTTATTGGAAAACTAGAATTCCTGGCACATAGTCATCACTCACTAAATGTTTCTGGAAGTGAATTAGTAAGAACTTCTGTTCCTCAAAAGGAACATGTAATAAACATACACATGTTTCAGGGGATGAGAATGTTGCTTGTGATGCATGGCTGTGATTACTTGTTTATTTATTTACTTATCGGGCCTCGCCTGCAGCATGTGGAAGTTCCTGGGCTAGGGACTGAACTTGCACCACAACAGTAACCAGAGCCATAGCAGTGACCACACTGGGTCCTTAACCCATGAGCTGTCGGGGAGCTCCCCATGTGGCTTTGATTTAAATATAAATTAACTTTGTAATGACAGGTCAATTGCCATATATTCTTTAAACACTGGTAAGTTGAATAATTAACAAGTTTTAAAAATTGTAATCTCAGAGTTCCCGGTGTAGCACAGTGGTTAACGAATCTGACTAGGAACCATGAGGTTGCAGGTTCAATCCCTGGCCTTGCTCAGTGGGTTAAGGATCCCACGTTGCCATGAGCTGTGGTGTAGGTCACGGACGCTGCTCGGATCCTGCGTTGCTGTGGCTGTGGTGTAGGCTGGTGGCTACAGCTCTGATTGGACCTCTAGCCTGGGAACCTCCATATGCCGCAGGAGCGGACCTAGAAAAGGCAAAAAGACAAACAAATAAATAAATAAATAAATAAATAAATAAAAATTGTAATCTCATAATTAAAATTCTACTTGGAGGCCGAAAAAATACCTATGCTGTTCTTTACCTTATACTTACCTGAGAGTTTCCTCAGTTGAATCCACATCTCTCATCTCTGTAAAACTCAAGGTGGCAAATATTAGCATATGTAATTCCTTGTGTTTTCATGAGTGGAATGTTGCCCATAGCCTATTACTTGTTAAAGACTGGTAGACAAAGAAGTTGGGAGGCAGCATATATTGCAGGAACGCCACTTAATAAAGATGGTAGAAAGGGCATCAGTTCACTGTGAGAAAGAATTCATAATCCAGATAATTCCAGAGGTGTCCAAGTTAAGATGTTTTAAAAAATTGAGAAGCCCTTTTTACTGAAAACAGAGCTTCCAGTTACAACTAGAATTTTTCTTATTTTAGCAACCCCCTCATCTTATTAAACAGCCCCCTGTTCTTAGTAGTGAAGTTAATAAAACTTAGGCTGGTCTGATGCCTTTTGTGTCTTCCCAAGGACAAAAGACAAAAGGAGTTTAATTATTACATTAGATAAATAGTTTGTCCAGGGATAAAATGCTTGTGATACAACTAATAACCTCTCCATCCATTGCACGATATCTCACGCTAGAGTGTAGTGTCATCCCATCCTTTGAAGCTATTCACTGAACAGCAAACTGTGGCTCATAGCATTCTAACCCAGGCACCAGTTATAGAAATATGGATGTATTATTGCTATCATATAAATATATTAGTGATGTATATGTTTTGACTTAATTCATGAAACTTTTAGTGCTAAGATCAATGATAATATATCTTTAAGGATATCCCTGATGATTCAGCAGGTTAAGGATTTGGCGTGGTCACCTCTTTAGCATGGGATCCCTTTTCTGGGAACTTCTGCTTGCCAAGGGCATGGCCAATAAAAAATATATGTCTTTAAAAATACCAGGCCTCAAGCTTCTGCTCAAAAACTTTTATTTTGCTGATTGATAAATTTATCTGTTGCCAAACTAGCAAACTTTGAATTAAAAATCAGAAGCTTTGATATATTTGCCTTCTCTTCATCACTAACGTCATAGCTTAACATATGTGTTTAAGAAGATAAAAAAATGTATAAGTGTGACTCACAGGATAAGAAGTACAAAAAGGTATATCCTTTAACCGAGAGTTCTAGGAATAAATGAGCTCAAGGTTCATTTATTACACTGATAGATTCTCAGAAAGCCTTAGAATACAGTCTGTGCAGTCTCACTGTAATCAGATGGTTGATTGTTCTGGCTAACAAGTGTCCCTGGTTATGCTGCTTAAGCCGTACTATAGGGTGATCAGCTAGTCCCCTTCAGGAGGTATCTGCATTCTGTGTTGGTTGCTACAGGGTTACTAACTAACAGAAAGACTGTTAGGCTAAGAATATTGAATCTAAATCTGTCAGGGGGCACAGACATGGAAGGCAGAAAGTCCTTCAGTTAAAATCCCAGATCTATCATCTATATGTTTGTGTTTTTAATTATTTTTTTTTCTGTTGAAAATGACACTGCATTGAACATCTACATACAACTGTCTCTGGGCAGTCTTCAGTTATTTCCTAGGATACATTCCTAGAAATGGAAGTTCTTAGCTAAAGTTATATAATTCTCAGGGCTTTTCATTTTTTTTGCCCTGTGACCCTCCAGAATAGTTTACAGTCCTGTGAGCTCTGTTTGTTTTGTTTTGTTTTGTTTTGTTTTTGTCTTTTTAGGTTTGTACCTGTGACATATGGAGGATCCCAGGCTAGGGGTCAAATTGGAGCCATAACCACTGGCCTTTGCCACAGCCACAGCAGCACCAGATCCGAGCCACGTCTGCAGCCTACACCACAGCTCATGGCAATGCCAGATTGTTATCCCACCGATCAAGGCATTTTCATGGATACTAGTGAGGTTCGTTACTGCTGAGCCACAACAGGAACTCCAGCAAAATTTAAACAGTATATTGTATAACTATATATAAATTTTTGTTGATATTCTGAAGGAAGCCAAGGAAATATTGGGTAAAGGCACATAGAAACCTTCAAAATTACTCATAGTGTTGTATTTTTTTAACTTCCTTGATGGATTTATGGGTGTTCATTTTATTTAAAACATGCATTTCTTTTTATAGGTTCTTTTGAATATATGATACCTTTTCAATAAAACTGTGGTTGGGGCCCAGTCTGTACCTTTGGCCATATCTTAGAGTAAATATTAGTAATAAATAAAAAGATTTCTCTTAACTATTATTTTACAAATGCTGTACTAAGAGGGAAGCAGAAGAGCAAGTATGTGGGTAATGAAATTAATGACTCAATTAATCTGAGAAGAGAAGCTTAAAATGTTTGCTAAGACTAGACTATTGAATAATCATACAGTAGCTAATGGAATTATTTTAATAATTATCTGATTATCTATTTATCATGCTAAGAATTAACCCAATGAAGCTTGTGTCCTATCACAAAATTAAAATATTTCCCTATTTTTTAGCATTCTTTCAAATGTAATGTTTCCTGAAATACTCAGTATTTTAACCCTAGAGTCTATTCCATTTCTTATGATATATATATATATAAATTCTTATAACTATTACTGTACTAAATACAGTTTATTACTATAGTGTGTATATATATATATATATGTATATATGGTGTATATGTGTAACACACACATATATATATTTATAAGTTATTGGAGGGTTTTTAATAGTTACCTGGAGTATGAGCCTTCAGTTCAACTGTATTCTCTGCCCAATATTATTATTCTGTTGTAGTCTGAAGAATAATAGACTTTTATAATATTTCTAGTAGTGGTCTCCAATTTAAAGTTTTGCCTTCTGGGGGGTATACAAGACAATTCAATGGAGTGTGGAAAGATAATATTATAACATTTTTTTATATTATTTCCAGCCAAAAACAGGCAAGAAAAAAACCCAAAATTTCAATAATTGTAACACAGCTTGACTATCCCTCTGTTGATCTGAATGACATTTGGTTATACCTTATTATAACTTGTTGTCTAAAGTAAAGGAGGTATCCTATGAGTGAGTGGGCAGTTAAGATGTGTTTGGTACATTATATCATAACAAGACATTGTTCTACAGTTAAGATGTGTTTGGTAGATATTTGTCTTATTTAACTTACGGATGAATCGAGGTAATAAATGTCTAGTACTTAGAGCAGTCAGAGGCTTAGGGGCGGCACTAGGTGCGCGTTAGCAATCATGGTGATGATGATAATTACTTTGAATAGTTCTATCTAAATTAGCTCAGGAGTTCCCGTGTGGTGCAGCAGAAATGAATCCGACTTCCTAGTAAGCCATGAGGTTGCAGGTTCAATTCCTGGCCTTGCTCAGTGGGTTAAGGAACCGGTGTTGCTGTGAGCTGTGGTGCAGGTTGCAGACGTGACTTGGATCTGGCGTAGGCTGGTGGCAACAGCTCTGATTAGACCCCTAGCCTGGGAACTTCCATATGCCGCAGGGGCAGCCCTCAAAAAAAAAAAAAAAAAAAAAGACAGAAGACAAATTAAATACATAAATAAGCTCAAAAAGTGGACAACTGGCATTAAGATATTCTGTAGAGACACACAAATTGAAAACTATGCTAATGTAAGTACAAATGAAAAAAAATTAAAATGGTTGATATTTTTATTTCAACAAACTCTTTGCTAACTGCATTACAAAATTAAAACAATTACAGTAAGGGACTTCCCTTGTGTCTCAGTGGGTTAAGGATCCAGTGTCACTGGTGTGGCTATTGTTACATCTGTGGTGTGGGATCCATCCCTGGCCCAGGAACTTCTGCATGCTATGGGTGTGGCCAAGAGAAAATGGCCAAAGCCATTCAAATCTATCTGGAAGGCATGTAGGCATTTACATTATTTCTAATTACAAATCTTACTTAACTTATGGGTTAATTGTTCCTTAAATAATAAGCCAATGAAAGTATGTAGTTGTCACAGTAAGACATTTGAGAACTAAACATACATTTATTTGTTTGTTTATTTATTTTACTTTGGCTGCACTTGCGTTATGTGGAAGTTCCTGGGCCAGGGATCAAACTTGAGTCACAGCTGTGGCAATGCAAGATCATTAACCCCCTGCACCACAAGGGAACTTCCAAGGACTAAACATTTAGAACATGATGTTTGAGTATCATGACTTGCAATGTCCCTGAAAAATAGTTAGCAGCTTCTTACTATGTCTTCTTTAATAGTGGAAAGCAAAAAGTCACATTTAGGGAATGACAGGGACAACACATTTTCTTAAAACTAGTTGAAGTAATACTAGGAAACCATGTAATACACTTCGATGCATTCCTGTGCTCAGAAATATTGTTGGAATACATGTGGAAAGCATTGCTGAATAAAAAGTGAAAGTATTAGGAATATTACTGAGCATGGGAGACTGACTATAGAATTGTGTTGGTTTTGTTTCAATGATGAAAATCATGAAGAGCTACACCATTTTTTGTTTGTTTGTTTTTAAGGGATGGCCTGTGGCATATGGAGGTTCCCAGGCTAAGGGTCTAATTGGAGCTGTAGCTGCTGGCCTAAGCCATAGGCACAGCAACACCAGATCCAAGCTGCCTCTGCAGCCTACACCACAGCTCACAGTAACGGCAGATCCTTAACCCACTGAGCGAGGCCAGGAATCAAACCAGCATCCTCATGGATACTAGTCAGATTCATTTCCGCTGAGCCTGATGGGAATTCCCATGAAGAGCACCTTTTAAAAAACATTTTGAAACATTATGGAGAAGATTATATTCTCCATAGTGAAAAATTCTCTTGTAAAAGCAAGGATTTGGGGAGGATGAGTATGGGGTTCATGAAGGAAGATGGGTGAATATGACTGCTAATGGAGTGTCTGCTTGACCAGACATAAAATAAAAATCTTGGGTAAGTTCACAAAGTTAGTTCCTACATAGAATTCATACTTTTTTGCTGAAATAAAGGTGACTCTGTACACCAGTGTCAGATAGAAATGTTTAGATGGAGTTGGAAGAAACAGAAAAAGTAGCTTTAATTGCCAGGCAAAGAGGGGAACACAGGCTAGTGCTTCAAGGACTGTGCCCCCCTTGGAAGGGGTAGTGAGGAGTCTTACAGTGCTTGGGAAGCAGGGAGTGATCAGCTCAGGGGGTGACACTTTCTTGATTGGTGGGTGGTGAGGTAACTGGCAGTCAGTGTCATCAACCTTTGGGTTCCATCTGGCTTGTGGGCAGCATACAGTTGGCTTCTTTCACTAGTGGGGGCTTCAGCACCTGCAAAACAGCTCCAAGGACATGGCCCAATAGTCTTTGAAGAACTGAAAGTCCTTCACTTTGTTAAATGGCTGAATTATTATTACTGTGTTCTTTTTTCTCTCTGTATTTTCTCGCTTTTCTGATTAAATTGGTTCTTTGCCCAGAGTTTTTCTATAGCTAAAAAGGCAGGTAGAGGACGTGAGTGTGGGGCTGCTATGGGAAGCCCTCACAGGGTCCTGCTTGGTTATACTTTCCTTCTTAGGCAAGCTATTGCAGCAAAGAAGTTGAACCAGAATATAAAACCTGAACAGCATGTTAAAATGAGATATGCAATGACTATAACATGGACAGTCTTCTTGTAATTTTGTGACATAATTTGAATTTAATTTTAATGTTTAATTTTACAAAAATTTAACTGTTCCGGAGTCTTGCAGTGATGATAATCATGAGCTTTTCATGGCATATTCCCTTGGAGATATTTCCAAGGTGAGGATGACATTTTTTTACAGTGAGAAAGCACCTGGTTTCTAAGTAATCTTACCACAGAGAGAACATTTTAAAAATGGATATTTGAGTATATTTCCTCATTACATCAATAAGTTGCTGAAAATGATCTCAGTATGTCGTGTATATAATCTCTAACATAAGCAGACTTTAAAAATTTGAATGTCTAATTTTCTCATTGTTTAAATAATGAGGTAAAGTGAAATCTGAATCCATTTGTTAAAATATAAAAATGAAATACTGTGTGATTAGTGTGAGAACTGATTAACAGCAGGGAAAGTGGAAAATTACCAGCTAAATTTCAACAAGATCCTTTTATAATTGATGGATTAGAATGAAAAATAAGATTCCTTTTCCATTTGGATCTGTGCATGTTTGTGGCATTTTTCAGTTTCAAAAGCCATTAAAAATATTGAGATAAACTGAACTTGAAACCAGCCTTTCATATTATTGTTTCACAAAGTTTGTCTTAAGGTTTCAAAAGTAATGAAGCATATTCAGTCACATTCTATTTGTAATCCAAGTAAAAGTGATTGATTCGTTGCATATAATAACATTTATAGAAAATACTGTATACTTATTAATTTTCATTTCAATCTTTTGTAATACATATATGTAAGTACTGGAGTACAGATCTGTGATGAAAATAACATTTTAGGTACTTTTTTCACAAATATGTATTCAAAATACTTGCTTATGGTGTATGTGGTTGACTGAATTGCTGCCACAGGTAACCATTTCTAATCCCTGCAAACTGTGACTACATTATGTGACAAAGGAACTTTGCAGATATGACTAAGTTAAGGGTCTTTACATGAGGAGAGTTTCCTGAATTTTCTGGGTAAATTCTAACTGTATTCAGAAGTGTCCTCACACAGGGTGGCTCAGAGAGATTTGACTGCAGAAGAGAGGAAAAGGGGATGTATGTGATAACGCAGGTGGAGATTAGAGTCACGTGCTTTGGAGATGGAGGAAGGGATCACAAGCCAAGGAATACAGGTGCCTGCTAAATGCTGGAAAATGCAAGGTACCAGATTCTCCCTTCAGAGCCTCTGGGAAGAATCAGCCTTGCTTACATCTTGACTTCAGTCCAATAATTTAACATTTCTGACCTCTAGGACTGTAAGAGAATAAATCTGTATTGCCTCAGGTGTGCGGTAATTTGTTACAGCAGAATTAGGAAAGTAATATACAGTGAATGGTGGAAGAGGCTTGGAGACTATTAATATCTGCTCCAGTTTTCAACTTAATGAAATGCTCCTGCTCGAGGTTAGGAACATTAACCTTAGATGTTTTATAGCATCGTGTTTTATCTCATTTCCCTTCTTTCTTTGGCTGTCTACCATCATACCACTGATTTCCTGATGACTTTCTGGACCAGATCCCAACAATCCACTTTGAATAAAATTTTCAGAAATTCTTTTAAGAGATTATATAAATAAGTTAATGGGATAATCGAGTTTAGAAATCAAATTCAGAAAGCAAAAAGTATTTCATATTTCATCATGAATTTTCAAAAGCAAAAATACACTTACACATCCCAATTAGGCATCCTTGAGAATTAAGCTTTACTTAAGAAATTGAGATTTTATACTATCCTTTTATTTTTTTATCATTTATTTATATGTACATTTTTTCTACTATACAGAATGGTGACACAGTTACACATACATGTATACATTCTTTTTTCTCACATTATGTGTTCCATCATAATTGACTAGACAGAGTTCCCAGTGCTACACAGCAGGATCCCATTGCTAATCCATTCCGAAGGCAACATTCTATATCTATTTACCCCAAGCTCCCAGTTCCTCCCCCTCCGTCCCCTTCCCCCTTGACAACCACAAGTCTATTCTCCAAGTCCATGATTTTCTCTTCTGTGGAAGGGTTCCTTTGTGCTGTATATTAGATTCCAGGTATAAGTGATATCATATGGCATTTGTCTTTCTCTTTCTGACTTACTTCACTGAGGATGAGAGTCTCTAGTTCCATCCATGTTGCTACAAATGGCATTATTTTTTTCTCTTTTATGTGTATATATACACCACATCTTCCTGATCCAGTCATCTGTTGACAGACATTTGGGTTTATTCCATGTTTTGGCTAGTGAATAGTGCTGCAATGAACATGTGGGTGCATGTGTCTTTTTTAAGTAGACTTTTGTCCAGATACATGCCCAAGAGTGGGGTTGCTGGGTCATATGGTAGTTCTATGTATAGTTTTCTAAGATACCTCATTACTGTTCTCCATAGTGGTTATACCAGCTTACATTCCCACCAACACTGCAGGAGGGTTCCCTTTTCTCCATATCTCCTCTAGCATTTGTTATTTATTAACTTATTAATGATGACCATTCTGACTTGTGTGAGGTGGTAACTTGTACTAGTTTTAATTTGCATTTCTCTAATAATCAGTGATGTTGAGCATTGTTTCAAGTGCTTGTTGGCCATCTGTATGTCTTCCTTGGAGAAATGTCTGTTCAGGTCCTTTGCCCATTTTTCCATTGGGTTGCTGGCTTTTCTGCTGTTGAGTTGTATAAGTTGCTTGTATATTTTAGAGATTAGGCCCTTGTCAGTTGTATCATTTGAAACTATTTTCTCTCATTATATATGTTGTCTTCTTGTTTTCCTTTTGGTTTCCTTTGCTATGCAAAGCTTGTCAGTTTGATTAGGTCCCACTGGTTTATTTTTGCTTTTATTTCTGTTGCTTTGGGAGACTGACCTGAGAAAACATTTGTAAGGTTGATGTCAGAGAATGTTTTGCCTATAGTCTCTTCCAGGAGTTTGATGGTGTCTTGTCTTATATTTAGGTCTTTCAGACATTTTGAGTTTATTTTTGTGTATGGTGTGAGGATGTGTTCTAATTTCATTGATTTGCATGTAGCAGTGCAGGTGTCCCAGCAATACTTGCTGAAAAGACTGTCTTTTTCCCATTTTATGTTCTTGCCTCCTTTGTCAAAGATTAATTGCCCACAGGTGTCAGGGTTTATTTCTGGGTTCTCTATTTTGTTCCATTGGTCTGTCTGTCTGTTTTGGTACCAGAACCATACTGTCTTGATGACTGTGGCTTTATAATATTGCCTGAGGTCTGGGAGAGAGATGCCTCCTGCTTGGTTTTTGTTTCTCAGGATTGCTTTGGCAATTCTGGGTCTTTTGTGGTTCCATATAAATTTTTGAATTGTTCTAGTTCTGTGAAAAATGTTATGGGTAATTTGATAGGGATTGCATTGAATCTGTAGATTGCTTTGGCTAGTATGGCCATTTTTACAATATTAATTTTTCCAACCGGGAAACATGGAATATCTTTCCATTTCTTCACATCTTCTTTAATTTCCTTCATTAATGTTTTCTAGTTCTCGGCATATGAGTCCTTTACTTCCTTGGTCAGGTGTATTCCCAGGTATTTGATTTTTTGGGGTGCAATTTTAAAAGATATTGTATTTCTATATTCCTTTTTTAATATTTCATTGTTAGTATACAGAATTGCGACTGATTTCTGAATGTTAATCTTATATCCTGGTACTTTGCTGAATTTGTTGATCAGTTCAAGTAGTTTTTGGGTTGAATTCTTAGGGTGTTGTATATACATTATCATGTCATCTGCATACAATGACAGTTTTACCTCTTCTCTTTCTATTTGGATGCCTTTTATATCTTTTATTTGTCTGATTGCTGTGACTAGGACTTCCAATACTATGTTGAATAACAGTGGTGAGAGTGGGCATCCTTGTCTTGTTCCAGATTTTGGCGGGAAGGCTTTCAGCTTTTTTCCATTGAATATTATATTTGTGGTGGGTTTGTCATAAATGGCTTTGATTATGTTAAGGAATGTTCCCTCTATACCCACTTTGATAAGAGTTTTTATCATGAAGGGATGTTGGACTGTGTCAAATGCATTTTCTGCATCTATTGAGATGATCATATGTTTTTTGACTTTTCTTTTGTTAATGTGGTGTATGATATTGATTGATTTATGTATGTTGAACCATCCTTGTGAACCTGGGATGAATCCCATCTGGTCCTGGTGTACGATCTTTTTGGTATGTTGTTGGATTCGGTTGGCTAAAATTTTGTTGAGAATTTCATCAAAGGTATTGGCTGATAATTTTCTTTATTGGTGGTATCTTTGTCTAGTTTTGGAATTAGGGTGATGGTGGTGTCATAGAATGTCTTTGGGAGTGTTCCTTCTTCAACCTTTTGAAAAAGTTTAAGGAGGATGGATATAACTACCTCTTTATACTATCCTTTTAAAATGTGTTCCTCACCAAAGGTTTAAAGTTATATGGGTAAACTAAGTCATACTGGATTTCCAGGAGCTCAGGCTTGCTAATCTGAATTTGAGTATACTATGACAAATGTTTAGTTTTATTGAGCATATATCAGTTCAGTGTGAACTGTTTAAGTGGTTAGTGTTGCAGGTGTAAACTGAAAAAATTTGAGTGATTTAATGCGTAAAAATGGGAATGTTTTGTTGAATAGAGAGGAAAGTTTTCCTAAAGTCCCTGGTACTTTATGTTGCTTGCTTTTCACTTCCCATTATGGTCTGGTGTTCTGTCATGAAGAAAATTAAATTGGTTTCTGCAGGAAATGAGATCAGTCTAACAAAGATGCATTTCAAGGGACGCCAAAACTTAACTAGACTCATTCTTTAACCACTTATGTGGATGAAATTAATATAAACTGGGATTAGCTTGTAGAAATATGGATGGTTGTTCTAATGGGTGATTTTATTGTTAAATCTCTTTATTAGGATTAAACCTGGCATCAAACATTCATTTCTGTAATGGTACTTGCCAAATAAAAGATTTAGAAGTGTGTAATTTCATCACCCAAGAATTTATTCCTGTAAAGATCCAATGAATCTTTCAGATTAGTAACCTACATACGAATGGATTTAATATGTATGAATCTATTTCATTGCCTGCAATAGAGGGTCCTGAAGTAATACACTTAAATTCTGTGCAGATAATTTTGATTTTTTTATGTTCCACTTTGTAAAGATATTTTGTTTTCAATCAGCATAAATTAGAATTTTTAGACCATCATCAAAATATAAGGTTTTTTTAATCAATTTAACATATGTTTATCTTTGAAAAATCATAGCTACATTATTTGAAACTCATCAGTTAATATTTTAAAAACAATTTAAAAATATTCCTGGGGCTTATTCATAAAGTTTTTTTTTTCCTTTTTATGACTCCACCTGCAGCATAAGGAAGTTCCTGGGCAAGGAGTCTAATCAGAACTGCAGCTTCTGTCCTCCATCACAGCCACAGCAATGTGGGATCCGAGTTGCATCTGCAACCTACACCACAGATCACGGGAACACTGGATCCTTGACCCACTGAGTGAGGCCAGGGAACAAACCCACATTTTCATGGGCTGGTTTCGTTACTGCTGAGCCACAACAGGAACTCTGAGAGGCAACAGATTCTGATTAACTTATAAAGTAGTGTGAAAGATACATTGCATAGACATGAGATATGTGGCAGTTTGAGGAGATGCTTCAGGGATGAGGTAGTATTTGAGCTTGGAATTGAAGAATGAGTAGAAATTGGACAAAGAACAAAGACGGAAAAATGAAATATGTGAAAAGTAGAGAACTATCTAATTTATTGTAGTAAGTGCTTTATATAGGCTGGAAAATTAGATTGGATCAATCTAATATCAGACAGGGGGGCTGGGTCTTAATGTATTAGGCAATAGGATTTTCTCCCTGCTCCCCCCTTCCAGCTTTATTGAGGTTGTAATTGAGCAACATGTAGTTTTTAAGGTATAAAATGTGATGTTTTGATATATATATACATTGGGAAATGACGGCCACAATCAAGTCAGTTAACATATCCATCCTCTCACATAGTCATGAATGATGAGAGCACCTAACATCAACTTATTTAGCAAATTTCAAGCGCACAATACAGTATTATGAATTAGTGTTACCATACTGTACATTAGATCTGCAGAACTGTTTATTTTGCATAACTGAGACTTTGTACTCCTTGACCAACATCTTTCCATTTCCCTGAACCCCCAGTCTCAGCTTAACAGCAATCACTTTTCTCTGCTTCAATGAATTCAACTAATTTTGATTCCACATATAAGAAAATGCCATCTATTTTTTTATTCTACTTATTTATTTTAAAATCTTTATTGAAATATATTGATTTACAATGTTGTATTAGTTTCAAATGTAACACAAAGTGATTCAGTTAGACTTTTACATTCTTTTCCCTTATAGGTTATTTATAAGATGTTGCTATGCAGTAGGTCCTTGTTGATTACCTGTTTTAGCTATAGTAGTATGTATATCTTAATCCCAAACTCCTAATTTATCCCTCCCCTACCTTTCCCCTGTGGTGACCATAAATTTTTCTTATATGTCTGTGAGTCTGTTTGTTTTGTAAATAAGTTCATTTGTATCATTTTTTTTTAACATCCTGATATGAGCGGTATCATAGGGTAGTTGTCTTTTTCTATGAGAATTACTTAGTATGATAATCTCTAGATCCATCCATGTTGCTGCAGTTGGCAGGATTTCATGGTTTTTATGGCTGAGTAATATTCCATCTTCTTTATCCATTCATCTGTCAATGGACATGTAGTTTGCCTCCATGTCTTGACTATTGTAAATAGTGCTGCAGTGGACGTTGGGGTGCGTGTATCATTTTTTGGGAGTGGAAATGTCTCTTTATTCCATGTTCATATTTTTAACAAAATGAGGGCTTATACTTGACTACATAATATCTTATACCGAGCCCATATTTCCAGCAGTAGCATCGGAAAAATCTTAATTTCAGCCTAGCTTTTTGCTATCATTTTGAATTACAGTTTTCTCAGGATATTTGTCTGAGTTCAACTTACTTCACTTAGCATAATACCAGTTTTATCAGTGTTGTTGCAAATGTCAGAATTTCTTTCTTTTTTAAAGACTAAATAATAGTCCATTCTATATATTTATCACATTTTGTTTTTAAAATAAGCAGAAAATGGTTAGATTTAAATTTGCCGCTTTTTTAATATACCTTTTTGTTGTCTCTGTGTTTCTGTTATTTCCATCTTTTGTTTAAAATGGTTAGTGTGCCATTTTGAAATCTTTTTTTTTTACTGTATATCTTTTCAGTTATGTTCTTAATAGTTACTGAAGCAATTATATATGCATTATTTTATTTTAACTCATCATTGTAACTTTATAGCCTACTTCAGATTAATATTAATTTAATTCCAATGAAACAAACTTTACTCCACATAGTTTCATTTTGTTTGGTTCTTATCATGTATATACATATGCATATATGCATATATATATGATATGCATATATATTAGAACCATATATATATACACACACACAGATATGCTGTGTATATGTGTATATTTGTGATGTATGTAAAATGTGCATTACAGCACACAAGTATTATTCTTTTTCAATAGAACATTTAAAATGTACCTTTTTAGCAACTTTGAAATATATAATATACTGTTACTAACTATAATACTGTGCTGTAGATTAGATACACAGAATTTACTCATCTTAAACTGGAAGCTTGTACTCTTTGACCAGTATCTCCCCTTTCTCTCCACATTAGCCTGTGGTAACCACCATTCTAGTCTCTGTTTCTGAGTTTGTCTTTTTAAATTACATTTCATATAGAATTTGTCTTTCTCTTTTTGATTTCTCTCTTAGCATAAGAACTTCAACCTTCAGTCATGTTGTTGCAAATGACAGGATTTCCTTCTCCGTCATGCTGAATAATGCTCCATTTGCATGTTTGTGCATAAATAAATGTAAATGTATATATTTATGTATATATTTTACGTCTTCTTCATCCGTTTATCATTTATTCATTGACTGACACTTAGATTGTTCCATATCTTGGCTATTTTGAAAAAACATGTTACAGTGAACATGAGAGTGCAGATATCTCTTTGAGATCCTTTGAATATATCCAGAAGTGGAATTACTGGATCATATGATAGTTCTATGTTTAATTTTTCCATCATACTGCTTTCTGCAGTGGCTGTACTGATTTAAGTTCCTACCAGCAGTGTTAACAAGGTTCACTTTCCTCCACATCCTTGCAATTATTTGTTACTACTTGTCTTTTTGATAATAACCATTCTAACAGATGTGAGGTGATGTTTCATTGCAGTTTTGATTTGCATTTTTCTGATGATTAGTGAGGTAGAACACTTTTTCTTCTATCTTTTGGTTGCTTGTATGTTTTCTTTGGAAAAATGTCTATTGAATTCTTCTGCCCATTTTTTTAAATCAGATTGCTTGTTTGCTATTGAGTTGTATGCATTCTTTATACATTTTGGATATTAATCCCTTGTCGGGTATATGAGTTACCTTTTTATTTTGTTGATACTGAATACCTGCATTTTACTTTGATGTTATCCCCCTTGTTTATTTTCATTTTTGTTGCTTTTGGTATCAAATTCAAAAAATTATTGCCAAGACTGATGTCAAGGAGCTTACCCACTGTATTTTCTTCTAGGAGCATTATGATTTCAGGTCTTACCTTCAAGTTTTCAATCCATTTTGAGTTGTTATTTTTGTAGGATTATAAGATAGTAAGTTTCATTCTTTAATGTATGACCATCCAGTTTTGCCAGCACCATTTATTGAAGATATTTTCATTTTCCCATTGTATTTTCTTGACTCCATTTCTGTAAATGAACTGACTATATATACATGGATTCGTTTCTTGGTTTCTGTTATGTTCTATTGGTCTATGTGTCCTTATAGGTCAATACCAAGTTTTGATTACTGTAGCTTTGTAATGTAGTTTCCAATCAAGAAGTGTATTTCCTTCAGCCTTTTTCTTTCTCAAAATAGCTTTTGCTCTATGGGGTCTCTTGTGACTCCATATAAATTTTAGAATTGTTTGCTTTATTTCTGTGAAAAATGAAGTTGGAATTTTGATAGTGATTGCATTGAATCTGCAGATCACTTTAAGTAGTGTAGATATTTTAACTATATATTTTCCAGTCTTTGAGCATAGAATATCTTTCCATTTATTTGTATCTTCTTCATTTTCCTTTAATAACATCCTATAGTTTTCAGTGTATAGATTTTTCACCTTTTTGGTTAAATCTGTTCCTAAGTATTCTAACTGGGCTTTTTAAAAAAAATTTCTTTCTGATAGTTGTTAGTGAATAGGAACACAACTGATTTTTATGTATTGAAATTGTATACTGTAACTTTATTGGCTTAGTAATTCTAAAATGTTTTTGGTGGGGTCTTTAGGATTTTTTTTAATATCAGGTCATCTGCAAATAGAGAGAATTTTACTTCCTTTCCAATTTGGATGCATTTTATTTCTGTTTTTCTTGCTTTTATTAGGACTTCCAATACAATAATGAATAAAAGTGGCAAGTGTGGACATTTTTGTAAGGAAACTGTGGCAGCAATAAATTCTTCATCCTTGCTTATTTTTGGAATGCCTTTACTTAAATTCATGTTTAAAAAATAGTTTAGCTCTATATTGAGTATTTGGTTGACAGTTTTTTCTTTCAGCTCTTTGACTAAGTCATCAACTGCCTTCTGTCCTCTCTAGCTTAAAATGAGAAGTCAGTAATTAACCAGTTTGTCATGAGCAATTTTTTCATCTTGTCTGTTTTAGATTTTTTTTTTGTCTTTGACTCTCAATAATTTGAGTATGATGTGTCTAGGTGTGAATCTCTTTGTGTTTTTCCTACTTGCATGTTTTTGTGCTTTTTGGATGTTTAATGTTTTTTGTCAAATTTTGGAAGTTTTTTTTGCCATTATGTCTTCAAATATATTTTATGTTTTCTTCCTCTCCTGTTCTTCCAGGCCTCCCATTACAAGTATATTGATATTTTTTCCATAGGGTTTTCAGTTCAGTTAATATTTTTACTGTTTTTATTTTCACTTTGTATTTCTGCTTGAATAATTTCTATTGAATGATCTTGAAATTCACTGATTCTTTCTCCTTTTTTTCTAATCTGCCATTGGGCCTCTCTAGTAAATTTTTTATTTCAGCTATTAACCTCAAATCCAGAATTTCTGTTTTTGCCTTGTGTAATTCATATATCTTTATTGATAAGTTCTATTCATTGATTCATTACTATCATACTTTTATTTTTTTTAAACATTTTCTTCTTTTAGTTCTTATAAAGTTTTCTTTGAAGCCTTTATCTAATTCCAACTTCTTGGGACACTCACTGACAGTTTCTCTTGACTTTTTTTTTTTTTTAGTGTAAATTGCACCTTCCTGTTTTTTGTTTGCTTGTTTTTTGTTTTTCATCTGTGTCAATTTTTTCTTAGACTTTTTAGATAATATAGGAACACTTGATTCTGATATTTCCCCACTGAAGGTTGTTAACTGTTTTTGTTTGTTATGTTTGTTGTTCAGTAACTCACCTGGACTAAAGCTTTGAAATGTCTCCCCTTTGATGTGTTGCCATTGATGTCACTGCCCCATTTTTTTTTCTTTTTCTTTTTTTTTTTTTTATGGCTGCATCCATGACATATGGATGTTCCTGGGCCAGGGATTGAATCCAAGCCACAGCTGCAACCTACCCCACAGCTGTGGCAATGCCAGATCCTTTAACCCACTATGCTGAGCCAGGGATTAAACCTGTACCTCTGCAGTTATCTGAGCCACCACAGTCAGATTCTTAACCCACTGTACCACGGTGGGAACTCCTTTTCATTCTTGTACTTATTTTAGCCTGGCTTCCTAAAGGTTGCCCTGTTTCTGCATAGCCTGGAGTTAAGGCAATGATTGAAGAAAGGTTATACTTCAAGCAATAGGGCTTTTATCCTCTGCAAATGGACCTGTATATGGATAGAGGAGCAAATGAGAAGTTTAGGTCATCTGAAATCTATCCTGGATTTACTTTCTGCTGGGTTCTTTGTGTCTTTCTTATATGTACATGCTACTTCAGAGTTAGCCTGGAATGTGTGAATAGTTTGGAACTACTCTACAGGCTTCAATTTCAGTTAGGCGTATACTGAATCAGTTGAAAGAGCTATTGAGTCTCCCTGAAAAGTGTCACTTTCACATACAACGTGTTGTGCATGGCATCTGCTCCAAATCGATTGAGCCCCCTTGATTGTGCCCAGAAGGTGGCACAGCTTCTGGTCCTCACAGCCTACCCCATACCACATTCCTCTGGGACCTCCTCATCAGCTCTCCTGAGAGGAGATGGGAGCTGCCTTGGGAAATAACACCACAGACTCTTACTATTCTTTCTCAAAGTTCAGCAGTTTTAAATAATTTTTTTATGCCTTTGGTTAAGTCTCACAGCTCTGAAACGTTATTGTTGTCAATTTTATCCAGGTTACATTTCAGGGGTGGATTTGCCTATCTCCTCACCCAGCCATAAGGGAGATTCCCTGTAATTTCTTTGAAAAATGTAGTTCATAAATCTTTTTATTTGTCCTGAATTGATCCTAAAAAATAAAAAGTGTCATACCGTGGCTCTAAAAATGTAATGTACACAGGTGCTAGAGTTATCATCCTTAAAATATCCTTGTGTTATTTCTTTGTGTTACTGATAGCCCCTTCTTATCTAAATTATGCCTGAGCCAAGGTGGAATTTTTGGTTATTCAAACTGTATTTATATTCTCTTATCTTTAGCCATATATTTATAACATATGGATTAATAAGACTCTCCAGTGCATTCAGATCACCTAACATTATTTCAGGGTTAAGTTTCACAATTATGGCTTTAGTTTCGGTTCTTCATAGCATCCCTGAGGTATTTACCCTGACTTTGTTTTCTGTTTCTACTCTATACTTCTCTCATCAAGATTCTTCAACCAGAAGATGTTACATCTCCTATTGTCGTGATGACTGTTTTGTCTTCAGACAAGGGAAAGATCTCTATGTCTAAATATACACACAAGGCATTATCTGGGAAGGGTCACTATTTTAATGCCTTACTATACTTTTGCTTTTGCAAGTACATTCCCAGAGGGGTTCATACCAGGTTATGAACGTGTGAAATGTCCCTAAAGCCAAAGTCGTAGAGTTTGGAGTTCATATTTCTGATTGTCTGAGTTCTTTTAGAGCATGTACACTGTCACATTGAGGTTTAATTCATGAATAATGAAATAATTACCACAGATGTATAGGAAAACAAAAAGAAAAAAAAAACCCAGCCAATAATTAGACTACCTTGAGGGGGACATTGTGGCATATGGGTTTTCGGCTAAGCAGATATGCCTCTTAATAGTTTCTCGCTTGGATCAAGTCATTTAATTTATGCCTCACTGTTTATTCATGTCTAAAATGAAGATAATAGTACTTCTTTTTTAGAGTTGTAATGAGAATTAGGTCCTGGCACACATAGAAGGCTTAAAAATTGATGTAGCCTTTGTTATTTACATAATTGTGCCTACACAGTTATTTCTTACATTCTTGAAACTGTGTAGAAATTCCATGCTAGCAAAATTCCTAATAAGAATTCCAGGTGCTAAATGTCCCCATTTGAGTCTACTTGCTGTTTCAGTTTTGAGGTTCCAAATGATATGGCTGAGTTGATTCCAACTTAATTTGTTCAGACTGATACTAAGTAATTAATTTAGCTCTTGCCATTTTAAATTAATTTAGATGAAATTATCCAGCAGACTTCCATAAAATGAGATTTCCACAAAGTGTGAGATGGTTGTTATTTGCATGGTTATGCCTGAGTAAACCTTTACTGTATTACATTGTTAATTAAATTTGAAGCCATTATCTTATTGCTTACAAAATTTGATTTGGAAACCATCACTTTCGTTTTTTACTTTTTGTCCTCCTTTTGACTTTTTGTAGTGCTCTAGGTAACTCAGAACCTGCTGATAGCTCTTATCCACAAGTTTTTGTGAATTATTCACCTCTCTTTTTTTTGTCTTTTTAGGGCTTCATCTGCAGCCTTTGGAAGTTCCTTGGGTAGGGGTAGAATCAGAGCTACAGCTGTCTGAGGGCTCCGAGCTGTGTCTGTGACATACACAATTGCTCACGGCAATGCTGGATCCTTAACCCACTGAGCGGGGCCAGAGATCGAAGCCACATCCTCATGGATACTAGTTGGGTTCCTTACTGCTGAACTACAATGGGAACTCCTGTTCCCTTTTATTTAAGCAGATTATGAGATAAGGTGGTATGGGTACTGTGACACAGGGCACATATGTCAGATGATTAGGTTGACCTGGTTATGATAAAAATTATTTTTTCCCAAATGCTTTTAGGAAATGGACTAATGAATGGTTTCTGCCTAAATATCCTTTTCATAAAACTCCCCATAGATGACTCTATTGATCATTGAAAGTTTCCACTGGGGGATTCCCCAAGCTTAATTACTATCTTTGGTTCACTGGTATCTTGCAGGGAGCAAGACTAAGATGTCATTAACTCTTACATTGGACAGATGCTTGGATTGTACATTATTTTTGTCTTAATTATTAATGTATATTCACCATCATGACAATGCAGTTGCTCTCTATATAGTAATGTATTTTGCTAATGCTAAAAAAACAAACAAACAATGAAAAAAACCTCTTTCAAAAAGGGGACCCTCCTACATTGTTTTTTGGGAATGTAAATTTGTTGCAGCAACTATGGAGGATAGTGAAAATTCCTCACAAAACTAAAAATAGAGTTGCCATATTATCCAGCAGTCCTACTCCTGCCCTGTATATCCAGACAAAACTGTAATTCAAAAAGATACATGAGCCCCTATGTTTATAGCAGCGCTATTTAAAATAGCCAAGACAGGAGTTCCTGTCATCGTGCAGTGGTTAACGAATCCGACTAGGAACCATGAGGTTGCGGGTTCGGTCCCTGCCCTTGCTCAGTGGGTTAACGATCCGGCGTTCCTGTGAGCTGTGGTGTAGCCGCGGCTTGGATCCTGCGTTGCTGTGGCTCTGGCGTAGTCCGAGGGCTGCAGCTCCAATTAGACCCCTAGCCTGGGAACCTTCATATGCCGCGGGAGCAGCCCAAGAAATAGCAAAAAGATGAAATAAAATAAAATAAAACAAAATAAAATAAAATAGCCAAGACATGGAAACAACCTAAATGTCCATTGATAGAAGAATGGATTAAGAAGATATGGTACATATATACACGAAGGAATACTATTAATGTCATTTGCAGCACATGAATGGACCTAGAAATTATCATACTAAATGAAGTAAGAAAGAGAAAGAGAAATACCATCTGATATCAGCCATGTGTGGAATATGAAATAAGACACAGGGGGACTTATTTGTGAAAGAGAAACAGACTCATAGATCTAGAGAACAGACTTGGTTACCAAGTTGGAGAGGGGGTGGGGGAGGGATGGTCTGGGAGTTTGGGCTTAGCGGATGCAAACTGTTGTATATAGAATAGATAAACAATGAGGTCCTATTTTAGAGCACAGTGATCTACAGTCAATGTCCTGTAATTAAATTATAATGGAAAAAAATTAAAAAAAAAAACAACTAAACTTTTTTCTGAATGGAGTGACACTTTGCTCCCAAGTAATATGTGGGTACTTGAGCAATAGCAGTGGTTCCAGTATTTCCATAGATTTATTTATTTAACTTTGGTTTTGTTTATTCATCCATTTAAAATCAGGTGTTTACCCAGCTCTAAACTCTCTGAATTTAATGATGGTACACCATAGCTTTTTTATTGGCAGATTTCTCAAATCTGAGCCCATTTTCCTGGAACATCATTGTGATATAAGATTAGAAATTATGTTCTTTACATGCAAATTAGGTAAGTGGGCCATGACCTAGAGTCTGGAGAGTTGGTTAAGCTTTTATTTTTGAGATTGTGACTGATTGATAGGTTTGACTTAGCAGTATTTAGAAGCAGAAGGTTACAGCCAATGAATAATTAGTAGCACATGTGGTTTTTTTTTTAATATATTTCCATAGTATCTTGAGGCTTAATTCATAGCTGACATCTCTTCCGGTTTCCCTTTGAGTTTTTTACTTTCAGAATACCATGTACTTATGTTCTCACCTATAGCGGTTCCCATTTAAGATATGTGTGGACAGAGCTGACCCAGTACAATATTCCTGCTATGGCATTAGAAGGAAAGAGGTCATGCAGGGTGGAATGTCAAACTAGCCTACTTCCGGGCTTGCTTTCACACATTTGAGCCATCTGAGAGTTATAATTATTATAAAAATAAGATAGATTGGCATATCTACTTAATATTATGTTTAAAGAAGACTGTATTACAAAAGATGTATGCCAAGGAGAAAAAAGAATGCTGAGCAGATCTTACACAAGCCTGTTCATTCACTAGGGATTTTCATAATTAGCGGCTAAATTGGCAGAGCTGTGGCTCTTAGTAGTGTTGATATACTGCTAATTACCACTTGTTAAACCTGCTAAGAGATCCTTCCTCACTTGGACCTATGTTAAGAATGCCAAGTAGAAAGACTAGAGTTTTTCTGAAGAGATTCAAAGGCTTGAGACCTGGGGAAACCTAAATAGATTAGTTTAATCTGTTATAGTCATATTTAACTTTGTCTTTCAAAAAGCTGATCTCAAAGAAGAAAGAATTTATCCTGTGATTGACACAGGATAAACATCTCCTTCTCTCAGGCAATCTTATGTTAATCTTTGGTGCAAAGTGGAATAAAGAGGAAAACAATATGACAAGAAAAAATACCCAAAATTCTGAACTCCCACGGAAAAATGTGAAACTCTGCAATAATCACATTTCCAACCTGGGGAAATATTATGATTAGAAGATATCAAGAAAGGAAAATGTGAATGAAGATTTTCTTTTGATCCATCTCATTATTACTTTTCTATAATATTTCGTATAAGTCAATGGGATGCAGTATCATAAATGTATTCGAATTATAGAACAGATACACATTTTAAAGGATGTTATGCCCCGTATCATTGGAGTGAATGATGGAGACATGCCTGGTTCATGTCTCCATTTGCCAACTCAAACAAAAACAACAATGACGATTTTATTATTTGGAGAAATTGCAGCATGATATCTCCATAGTTTGTGAACACATTGACCCTCAGTGGTTATGGTGTCTTGCCAAAGGCCGCTCAGCAGATGGGTGGCTGAGCAAAAACGCCCATTTCTCAACTTCAGATCATCTGCTCCACTCCAGAGTTTACTGTCTTCACAGTATGCTATAGAAGACCAACTTTTCTCTTACTTTATATCTCTGTGAGGCTGAGCTTTCAAAGTGAGATAGGTTGTTTTTAGGTAGAGAAAAATTATATTTAATTGGCATTTTCCGGTTTATAATGCATTGATTTTCTTATTTGAATCTCAGAATAATTCTTTGAAGTATGATAAACGATTTCCCATTGTGACTCAGCAGGTTAAGAACCTGACTAGTATCCATAAAGATGTTGGTTCGATCCCTGGCCTTGCTCAGTGGAGTAAGGATGTGGTGTTGTGCGAGCTGTGGCAGAGGTCACAGATTGTGGCTCAGAGTGACCGTGGTGTAGGCCTGCAGCTGCAGCTAGAATTTGACCCCTAGCCCTGGAAATTCCATATGCTGTAGGTGCAGCCCTTAAAAGAAAAAAACTGAAATATGGTAAGTATTTTGCCATTTATATGGGGAAGCTCAGACTGATTTAAAGATCCCTTGGCTGGTTATGCATTAACTCTGAACCCCATGTCCTTTGGTTCAGTGAACCTACCATGTTCTTATGCTGTCCGACTATCAATATGTAATATCTCAGTAATTTTCAAAATACATTTTGAAGTATCTCTGTGTTACCCCAAAGGTGATTTGGTGCACAATTGAAAAGCAATGTAAAAAAAGTCAATAAACTAGTCTTCATATTAGAAACCTAAGATGACTATAACAAAAACCAAAGCAGAGATCTGTCATTAGGGCTCGATGTGCTGTGTCTCTGTATGTGCATTTACTTAATTTTTCAGAAATAGATGAAATCATATTTGCAGTCCACTCGTCAAACATTGAACATTTTCTTTTGTTAAGTCATCATTTTTGGCTGGTCAAGTAGGGTGAGAGGGTGACAGAACATTGTAAATCAACTATAATAAATATTTAAAAGAAAAATACTGTTAAACATTATTAAACAGTAAGTAAAAAAAAAATAAAGTACATATTATGTAAGGGTTTCTTTTATGATTTGGGACACACTTATTGTAAGTGCAAGTAAAGTTCTTTCAAAATGAAGTTCTGAAAACTAATTTTCTCAGTCATGGTCCTTTAGTTAAAGATGAAGGAAAAGATGGTACCTTGCAGAAATGCTTATGAATGGAGTTCCCACTGCAGATGCTTACGGAATGTTATGCTTTAACTCTTGTGTCTGATATTAGGCATCATTTTCATTTGGGGCCATTTAGTTGGTCTTTAGTTAGTGGATGAGGCCCTTTATTGTCCACTGACAACTTTATTTGGGGAAAGCAGAAACAAAAGTCTTAATATAAATGCTGTAGTATGGTTTAGGTATAAAAATTTCAGGGTTATTTGAAGAAATATACATCTACATTAACAAGTACTTTTAGTAGTTTACTTTCAAAAGTAATAAGTTTTGGTAATGATTCTATTGCCTAAATCAACCACACCATTTTTTTTCTTTAGAGCAAAAGAAACAGATAATACTACAAAACTCAGATTTGTAGTTTCGGGTTTTACATAAAGGGGTAAACTTTTTTTTTTTTTTTTTTACTGCTCAGCTTTTCTATACATATTTATGTGTGTTTTGATGGGGGCAGGAGAGCGATAAAGATAGGTTAGAAGAAAAATGGGTTGAGGTTCTGATAGGGAAATTCTTTTGCTGATTGTCTATTCATTGATTTATTCCTATTAACCCCCATTGTCTGGAAAAACAGGCATATCACTGTGAAAAAAATGAAATTTGTTTAGCAGCATTAATTCATTTCAAATCCATGTGGCTTTCAAGCATCTTTAACATAAATGTAAGATATTCCAGCGATTCATACTTCAACATTTTGATTAAAATGAAACATGAAACAATTTAAAATATACCTGGTATATAAACTTTTAAGTATTACCAAAAAAATGCCTTTTCTTGAAAATACCTAGAATATTTTAGATGTTTTAAACAGGTGCATAATTAATACTTTGAGTTTTCAAACACTATTTCTCTAAGATAGAATCCATTTAAGAACTAACTTTAGTAGTTCCTGCTGTGGCACAGTGGGTTAAAGATCCAGCGTTGTTTCTTCAGCAGCTCAGGTCACTGCTGAGGCACGGGTTTGATCCTCAGGGTTAAGGATCAAAGGTGCAATGGGTTAAGGATCTGTTGTTGCCATGGCTGTGGTGTAGGTTGCAGCTGCAACTTGGATTTAATTCCTGACCTGGGACCTTCCAAGGGTAGGGCAAAATATAAAAAAAAAAAGGAAGAAGAACTAATTTTAAGAAATGAGTGGGGCTTCAGAGTTATCACAAATGGAGAAAAATGACATCACCTTGTTTATTTTGAGTTCTTGTTATGTTCTTGACACTATGATAAACTCTTTACTTATATTACCTCATTTACTTTTCCACAGCCATCCTATGAGGTTGGCATAAGTATTATCCCATTTCCTGGAAGGAAACTAAAGATTAGAAAAGTTAAGTTCATAAGCAGGCTGGGATTCTTGCTTGGGTGATCTGTTTATAGAATATAGTATCTTAACTATTATAATTTACAGATTCTAAGAAATTCATGAATATTGGTCTTGAATTGGTTCAGTGGTGTGCTGGCAATGGCTCTTACAGATTCCTGAGAGTTAATGATTATATATCTAGCAGTTTTTTGAGTTGATTTATAAACTTTGCTACTTTGAAATCAACCATCATTGGTGTATTTGATCCACAGAAATGGGCAAATCAGGACTTTTTTTTTTTTTTTTTTGAGAAAGTGGCTCACTAGCACACTATGTAGTATATTTCTCTGCCAGTGCTGTTTGTCAAAGTGTAGCTTCCAGACTCACAGTTTAAATGGATATGAATGGAATCCTTAATAGATTTTCCCAGTAACATTTGTCTTAGTGTGAGAAATTGTTATTAGTATAGCTAGAACTGAGAATATTAAATTTAAAAGCATTTATGCTGAATTTCATAGTGAAAGAGAGTCCCTTTCTTAGCTTCCAGTCTTTTTATCTGAGGACTTTGGAAAGAAAGCCTCTGTATGACTGACTGTTCTTGATGGGAATAATCAATAAACAATCTAAAATAAGAATAGAAAAGAGTTTTCTTTGAGCCAAACTTAGGATTATAGCCCAGGAAACACAGATTCAAAAACACTTGACTTGTGGTCTGCTAGAATACAAAATGGAAGAGACTTACATAGGCAAAAACTGCAAGGTTAAATAGGTTGTTTGTTAATTCTAATTGGAGCTGGCAAGAAGTAAGGGTGCTTGTTAAGCAAGGGTTAACTGGGGTCTGATATGGTTGCATAGTTACGAGAGAGACCTTGAGACCATAAGGGTGCAGCTGGCAACTACTAGCAGATATTGTATTGAGAATGGCTGGTGATGTCCCAGAGTTTGATAAACTTCACAAAATTCAAATTCTCAGAAATAGAGGAATATGTCTGAGACCACATCCACAATGGCCATCCACCTTGACAGCCTGAACCACAGTTTTATATGCTGTCAGCACAAAGGACAGACATCAAACACAGCAGGGATATGTCCTTTCAAGGTATCAAAAGAGAAAGATTAGCATGTACACAACAAGTCAACATGACTTTTGAGTCTGGGAAGGGAACCTCATCTTTTTTTTTTTTTTGTCCTTTTCCTATTTCTTTGGGCCGCTCCTGAGGCATATGGAGGTTCCCAGGCTAGGGGTCGAATCTGAGCTGTAGCCCTCGGCCTACGCCAGAGCCACAGCAATGCAGGATCCGGGCCGCGTCTGCAACCTACACCACAGCTCACGGCAATGCCGGATCCTTAACCCACAGAGCAAGGCCAGGGATTGAACCCGCAACCTCATGGTTCCCAGTCGGATTTGTTAACCACTGCGCCACGACGGGAACTCCGTAACCTCATCTTTGAATGAGTATGAACATTGACATTACAGGAAGTGGGTGCATTTATCCCTATCTTCAAAGTGGGAATTCTGAACAACCCTGTATGTGCATTCTTTCTTTTTGTTTTTGGTCTTTTTGCCTTTTCTAGGGGCACTCCCATGGCATATGGAGCTTCCCAGGCTAGGGGTCCAGTTGGAGCTGTAGCCACCAGCCTACTCCACAGCCACAGCAACACCAGATCTGAGCCACGTCTGTGACTTACACCACAGCTCACAGTAACGAGGATCCTTAACCCACTGAGCAAGGCCAGGGATCAAACCCACAACCTCATGGTTCCTAGTCGGATTTCTTAACCACTGAGCCACGACAGAAACTCCCATGCATTCTTTAAAAAGATGTTAAAGCAGATGTACAATGCATATTTGTCAGGCCATTAAAGAGGCAGTTATAGTTAGCATGAGGTTTATGCCAAATCATGTATAATCCAGAATGAATTCCTTTTACCTCAAAAATGCCTCAATTTGTGAAAATTTCTTCTGTTACTGTGGGGTATAAAAACAGTAGCTACACCCAGATTTGAGATGTTCCTTAGACTACTAGCTGAGATAGTCTGAGGAGGAATGGAAAGATGTTGGGCTGGGAGGCACAGTAGCCCATGATAGGAGGGTAGAGGAATTCAGAGAAGGAAAGTTCGTTGAAAAGTAAAACAAAGCAAAACAAAACATGGGTGTCAGAAACGTTCGTGGTACACGAGTAAGCTTAGTGTTTACATGCTTCTTTTATCCATAAAATAATTTTAACTTGAATTTTGGAACCCTGGTACTTAATCTTTCCTTGAAACTATAAAGCACCGTTCTCTGCTGAGAATTATTTCATTGGTAGTGGTTCAATTTAATAAATGCTGAAACACTGTAAGTTGTAATTTTGATGCATTGCATCAGGTTATCATTTTTCTTCCTAATGTTCAAGAAGGAAAAGTATGTCAAGAGGACATAATCTTACTTGCATTTTGTGTTTAATGTATTTATAATGTTCTTATGTTTGGAAAAATGCTCTTTTAACATCTTCCCATGCCCAGCTGCATTGCCTACTGGGTCCTGCTTATTTAAAGGTAAAGCATTTGGGCATGATAATGTATGTGTCCTGATTGGGAAATTTCTCTCTAACTTGACAGTCAGTTCTTTTGTTTCCATCACCCCTTTGGTAGTTAGTTCTGGGGATTTTTGGAATTTATGGGGTTATTATTGACTGGAATGGACATTTGTGAAAAGAAATGGAAAGGCAAAGGAATGAGTGACAGAGCAATATACACCCATCAAATAGAAGCAAAAGTATTGCTTCTGAAGTTAGAGGCCAAGTGTGATATTCGAGTTGAGGAAAACAAAGAAATTGTTATCTTTGTGGATAGTGAGAAGCCTGTGTAAATAAATATTTTATACAAATTCAGGTTTGTTTGTTTGTTTGTTTTTTGTCTTTTTAGGGCCGCAGTTGTGGCTTATGGAAGTTTCCAGGCTAAGGGTCTAATCAGAGCTGTAGCCACCAGCCTACACTACAGCCATAGCAATGTGGGATCTGAGCCGCCTCTGTGACCTGTCTCACAGTTCAAGGCAATGTTGGATCATTAACCCACCAAGCGAGGCCAGAGATTGAACCCACGTCCTCGTGGATTCTACTTGGGTTTGTTAATCACTGAGCCTCGATGGGAATTCCACAATTTAATTTTCTATTTTCTTAACTTCATGGTTAATTTGAGGAAAGTATTCCCTCCCTTTTTTAAAATTCAGCTGACTACTTGGTATATTAGAAATGAATGCTTCAGAGTCAGAGAAATCTGGCTTTTTAGACCTGAAAAATTGAATAATTATGACTTTGGAAAATTAACCTTTTTCTTATCCACATGATAATAGTAATAATCCTTACCATAGACAAACACAGGAGTTGTTGATAAAACTCCATGTGTTTTGTTGAGTAGGTGCTTAATAATTGGTAGCTATAGTTATCCATAAATTAAAAAGTAGATTAAGTGTGAGCAGTGTAGACAATATATTTTGATGATTTGGGAACTCAGAGAATCAACAGGCACTCTTTCTTTTTCTATGAAAGAAACTGAAGTATAGCAAGGTAAAGCATTTGGGCATGATAATGTGTTTGTCCTGATTGGGTCTGGATACTTGTTGATGATGATGAAGATGATGGTGATGATACTGATGATGACAACCCTTTCCCTCTCTCTGCACAGAATGTCCCCCCAGACCTCTCCATCTGCACCTTTGTGCTGGAACAATCCCTCTCTGTCCGGGCCCTGCAGGAGATGCTGGCTAACACCGTGGAGAAGTCAGAAGGGGCAAGTACTAGATTTATGTAGACTTGGAGTATTTTAACGAACTCAGCTACTATATGAATGTTTTCTTTCACAGGTTTTGGAGATTTTCTTTTCTGCTGGAATAAGTCAGTGCTTTTTAGTTGTGATTTCCTTAAGTTTGACTTTCTGCTTTACCCAGCAAATTTGTGATGTCTTAAAGAACTTTAAAAAAATATCAATCCTTGGGATGATGTGTGTCCTTAAAAGTTTTGCCTATGTCAGTAGTTAAAACAGAATCTTCTTTTTGAGCATTTATGTGTTTTCTCACATCTTCAGAGCTCTTATTTTTACTATTTCAATTAATTGCTTTATGCATGGCTATCATTAATCTTTGTTTCATTCCCAAGTGCATCTAACCATCTGACTATGTTCTAAGCTTGTTTATGGCAAGTAAAATTTCATGGCACTCTTATATATTTTAAGTAATGAAATTACAGTGATACAGCTTTAGTCGGTTGTAATTTTGCAAATAGCTAATCGTTGTGTTCCGAAAAATAGAAATTCTTGTTCTGTCTCTTAATGAAGACATTTTTCTTTGAAAACTTATTTGGTAATTTATGTTCCATTCTATGCTTTCTGGGCAACTACACATTCTTAGCCATTTCATTAAATTTTAGAATTAAGCAGGAGAATGGTCAATTTTTTTTCTTGTTTACTTGTTTGTCTGTTACTGTAATTATTGTAGTACATGGTTTAATATTTATTTCCAGAAATGAAACTGAAAATTTGTATTTGCCAGTACTGATCCATGTGTTGCTGTTATTGTTAATCATTATTCCGGCTTGGATAAGTAAAGAGATTAAAAAATGATAGCATATGGTTCAACAGAAAATGAGTGATCAGTTTTGATGTACTGTATTTTCATTAGTCTTGTTTTTTCAAATTTTAGTGTTACATAACTTAGGCATTTAATTGGTTTGTGCATTCATTTTAAATTAATTTAAAAATGTAATACTATACTATGTATGTATGTATGTATGAAGGAGAAACTTTAGTGGTTTTTTAAATTAGATTAACAATTTATTTTTAAAATGATTCAAATATGTTATGCATATTTTAATTTTTGAAGTTCATTTTTGGTAACAACAGAGTTTGAAATTATAGTGTTAAACTACCTAAAGTTTTAAAAACTATTTTCTATTTTTCACTGCAAAGCTTTTAGAGTAGGCTTGAATTAAAAAGGAATAAAATATTTCTCAATTCAACTAATTTCTTTCTACCTGGAATAACCCCTCCTTATTTGTAAACATCAGTGAGGCATAGCAACTTTGAAATTCAAATCTGTCTTTACAAAGAAAAATCCGTTTTCTTCTGCAGAAGCGTCTAGAAATGTATGTATTGTCATTCCGCTTATCTTTGTAGATACCAACTTATGATTAAATTGCTAAAAATTTAATTTTTATATTGCTAAGCTGCCTTTTCTAAATTTAAACTTTTGTAAAGATGTTTTACCTCCCCACAATTCTGGCATCGAATTAGGGAAGCTCTCAATTTTCTATGTGTATAAGAAGTATTGAAAATACTATTTTTGGACTTAGTGTGTTAAAGATACTTGTTAGAATTTCTGGACCTCCCCCCCCCCAGGCACTTTTATTTAGACAAATCTTATTTTGAGTTGTACCTCATCTTGAAAGTTTCTGTCAGAGATACAGTGGTAGTTTATATGATGTATGGGACACCATTTATAAAGCCTAGCATAGCTATCATAGGTGATTAATTGGAATATAAAAATTGAGAAATGCCTGTTACAGGAAAGGAACCCAATTTCATTGAGCCAAATCCCACTCTCAGACTAGTAACTTTAGGAAGAAACCACTGTCATATAGCCCTAGGGGATAGTATATTGGGCAGGAAGATTCTTAGACTGCAGAGAAGTTTCATCATACCTAGGAGTGATATTCAAAATATTTCACTGTTAGTTTGGTACAGGCATCAATTAATCTGAGTCACCCTTGGCCAGAATACTCTAGTCAAGGTCCTGAAGAGATTTAGGGGATGATCTGAGCAAGGTGGGGGAATCCTGGAGGAGTCAGGGTGGGGCGGGTGATCCAAGTTAGGGAACATTAAGGACTTGGGTCTGAGTTTATTTACTAGGAGGGGTAGTTTTCCACTCGAACAACCATCTTAATCATGATAATGCAAACTGGCTAAAGAGCATGTCCAATTACATATGATCAGTGGAGGCCGTGGCCCCATACGTATCCACATCTTCTCTACTAGTGCCTCATTTATCTCCATTGAATTCATCATGGGAATCAGTGGCAAATACTTTTTTTTTTTTTTTTTTGCAGCGAGAAACTTTATTGTTTCCATTTGGCCAAGACTTGGGAGAAGGCTCCAGGATGGGTTAAAAAGGTGCCTTGTGGCTGCAGAAAGGGGCTTCTGGCAGAAGCCAGGCACCAGAGGGGCTCCTCAGAGGCCCCTGGGCTCCAGAGGCTCCTAGTGGTGCTTGAGTGTGTTTTGAAGAGGTACTCACTCAGCCCAGCCTGGGAACCAGACGGCTTGCAAAGGTTGGTCAGGTGGTCGCCTGTCTTCTTGATGAGCTTCACCTCCTCATCCAGGAAGTGACTCTTCAGGAAGTCACAGAGGTGGGGGTCTGCAGGGACCGAACCCAGGGCATACAGATCCAGGAAGGCCTGGTTCAGGTTCTTCTACAGAGAATGGCAGCTTCCATAGCATCCTAGGTTTTACCCCATTCATCTTGAGATGGCTTCTGCACGTCCTGGAAGAGGGTGCAGCCACCATGCGGCCATCACGCTGGTTTTGCATTTTTAAGAGACACTCCATGCCCCTGTGGTTCTCCTTGGCCAATTTTTGGAAAAAGTGGCTCACGCCCACCATAGCCACATTGTCGCTGTTGAAATAGAAGCCCAGAGGGAGGTAGGTATAGAGACCCGAAGATGCATGTTGATAAGGTGACTGATGATGGCCTCCACCTAGGTGGAATAATTCTGATGGATCTGGGAGCTCATGATTGATTAGTAATAAGGAGTTAGGCTCAAAAAACGGTGTTGGCTGGCCCCGGGGACTGAGGATAGCTGAGTGACTGATTCTGAAGGTTGCAACTGGAAAAAAGGGTAGTTGGAGGCTAAGCAAGGGGCATCCCTGGGTCTGTTCTGTCCAAACACTGTTGAAGCAAGAGACAGATCTGCAGGACCACTGAGTGCACTCTGTAGCAAATACTTTTGTCAAGCAAAATTGTCATCTCTAACAATAAATTATATTCGGTAGAATTACTTTCAGAAAGATCCACTTTTACTTGGATGAAGCGTGCCCACAGGGTGATGCTGATTTTCATGAAATCATTTCTTTCCTTACCAATTAACAGCATAACAAAAATAACCTTGTACATTACCCGATTACACCACTCTTTAAAGATCAACTTTAAGAAGCCTTATTCTTCTTTTAAAAGAAAATTCTTCCTAAAATCTTTATGTACTTCAATACACTGAATGATGCCAATACTGTTTAATGTCACCAATGCAATCATAAAGCGATAGCAATACAAACACACTTGATGATTGTAAGGAAAAAATTTTCATCTAGAACCACACCTTTTCTTTTTGTGGTTATCCATTTTGCTCATGTTACTGGGTCCCACTGGATAACTGAATGGTTTGCCTAAAGCTGCAGGAAACCTAGCAGGAAATTCTCAACATCTTCTGTATCAAATTAAGATGGTTAATAACCAAAGGAAACATGTAAGATGAAACAAAAAATATTACCTAATTTTATGAAGTTTTGATTCCACAGAGTTGATTATTGTGGCTGTTAGTAAAATAACTAACATATATGTGGCCTAAGAAGCATTTTGAAAGGTTTCATCTAAAGGGATTTTTCTAAAAATAGCTCTCTAATATTAAAAAATGTGTGATAAGACAGATCTAGTTCTGATATATGTAATCCCATTGAATATCATTTAGCTTTTATTCTTAGTCAAAGCATATCAATGGTAAATTGGCCAGGGCCTGTTTAGATTTATCTGGAGAGCTGATCACAGAACTTTTAAAATCCTGAGGGTAGAGACCATACACATAAAGAGAAAATGACTGAGGGGTAGTACCCATCCCTTTGGCCGAATTTGGTCAGAGCTTCTGGGTATGCATATCCTTGCTTCTGTTAATTTTTCAGTTCTCTTGGGTTTTGTGTGATTCTGGATAACTTGTCTGCTTCTGAATCCATCTCTGTCTCTCTCCTCTCAGTCTTCAGATTTATTTTGCACACCAGTGACATGACATAGGGCTAAACACAGGGCTTTGTAGCATTTGAGAATTGTTTAAGAATACCACCTGTGTCATGTATTCACTCTGTGGCTTTGGGGAAGGCCAGTCTTTATCATCAGGTTTAGTGATTATTAAATGATGGTGTGTGGGGAACATTTATCATATATTAATAGTGGCTATTTTTATTGTTTTACTTATTCTTTTTCTCATATCTGTATACTCCCTTGGCTGGACTGTTATTAATACCCGACTGCCTTTTCCCTGGCCTTGGTAGTTTCCTTCTCTGTGACCTTGGCTGGTCCAGAATTCCTCTTTCTTCTACTGCAAAATCTCAACCAAACAGTTCTGTCATGAGATATCGCAAGTTTAATGATGGTACAGTTATGTTAAAATACGAAGTCAGTGATAGTGTTCGCATATTTCCATGTGTGTTCTAGTTATAAAATTTAATAATTTAGGTAAGCCTATGCTTTTGTCTGTTTGTTTTATTAAATCTTATTTCATTCACAAGCATTTTTTTTTTTCATTTTTGGCTGCCCCATGGCATTTGGAGTTACCAGGAATCAGGTCTGCAGTCACACCCTAAGCTGCAGCTGTGGCAATGCTGGATCTTTAACCCACTGTGCAGGGCTGGGGATCAAACTCATGTTCCAGCGCTCTCAAGACACCCCCAATCCCGTTGTGCCACAGCGGGAACTCCTCACAAGCATTTTTGATGAACACTTCATACGGTTTTATTTTTGTAATGTCTCGTTTAAGGATTCCATTTTCATAGAAGCACAGATAGAAAGTGAGTGTTAACACAGTAGAGTGGAAAGAGCTTTTGTAACTGAACTCAGAAATTTCAGAAATTCTTACTTTTTCAAATAATATTTTTAAGTTATGATTTGTTGAAAAAGCATTGCTTTGATTTAATGCCATGAGTATATTAGGTAACCAATGCCTGGGTACTATTTAGAAGAGTGTACTTTACAATTATAACATTGGCTATCCTTTCTGTCTTTTGATTTAGTAGTTTCTGGGAGAATTGAGGACCCTGTCCCTTTTGACTTTGTCCTGTAGCCACTTGACTTTTGGTGCCTTGTTGTTAGACTATTAGTAGCTTGAACCAAGAAACAAAAACTAAAATTAAACCAATACATGCCCCTTATTATATCCTGCTTTTTGATGGGGATATAGGTTGAAATTTATAATTTTTATTGTGATTGGTGTCATTCATTCAATTTATGTCATATTTTTCTCATTAATGTAGGTAAATGGTAGTTTTCTGTCATTTAAATTACAAATGATACTTTAAATAGCTATAAAATTCACAATATAGTCTTATAAATATTACTTGTTAAGAATAAATCATTCAGTTCTAATCATTCATTTATCAGCAGCAGGATCCTGCTGTGTAGCACTAGGAACTCTGTCTAGTCACTTATGATGGAGCATGTAATGTGAGAAAAAGGAATGTATACATGTATGTGTAACTGGGTCACCATGCTGTACAGTAGAAAAAAAATACATGTAAGTAAATGATTAAAAAATCATTCATTTATTTAATGCAAACTTTGAACATTTATAAGGTTCTCTAGCTGGAAAGATGAATAATAAGTAATTTTTGTTATCAGTTGATTCGCAGCGTAATGCAAGAATAGAAGGAAAATTATAATGCAATAGGTTGTGTGTTATCATAGAAGTGTCGATATTCTTATGTTATTACCACGAGGAAGGGATTGGGTATGTGGAACTTGTCCTTCCTTTGAATTTTCTTTGGATTTTCTACGATCATTTCTAAGACAAATAGAAATGACATTAAAATTATTAATATAAAAACCATTTAAAATTTTCCTCCAAGGAACAATTTGATCTCATTATTCTTTAAAATTCTGTTACAAGATAGTATTTGTCAAGAAGACAATGCATAACATATCCAGAGATATTCTTAATATGATTTTTTTATGTTTCAACTTATTGAAATGATTTTTTATTTTACATGGAATCCTAAGAATATTTAATATTTCTAAATTATGTACTGTCTTGTAATTAATGTTACAAAATACTACACTGATTTAATTACTAATCTATTACTACATCTCTCTAGAGAAATATCAGAGTCAGACATATTCACTTTTCATAAGAAATGAAGTTATAGAATATGGGGTACTATTAATATACTTATGCAATTTTTCTAATAAAACCTCTGCCTTTTAAAAGCATATAATCTGACAGTAATAAAAAAAAACTGCATCAAGAGACAACCAGCTAAATTTACTGGTAAATGAGGTTTTTAAAAAATACATTTTTTACTTTTTTTTTGTTTGATTTTTAGGGCTGCATCCATGGCATATGAATGTTACTAGGCTAGGGGTTGAAATAGAACTATAGCTGCTGGCCTATGCCTCAGCCACAGCAATGCCAGATCCAAGCTGAATCTGTGAGCTACACCAGAGCTCACAGCAATGCCAGAATCCTTAACCCACTGAATGAGGCCAGGGATCGAACCCGTGTTCTCATGGATACTAGTTGGGTTTGTTACCACTGAGCCATAACTGGAACTCCTCAAAATACATTTTTAAACATTGAAGCACCATAAACGAGTTTTTTAAAAAACACATTTATCAAACAATGAAGTATAAATTTGTCAAGTAATTGCATTTAAGATAATTATATATTTATGCAAGTACAAAAGTTGAAGTTTAAGAAGATCTGTGCTGTTTTTCATCATGGTTTAGAGCAAACTCTTTGAGTTAAATTCATGGTAATCTTACAAAAGCTCTTTCATGTTTCTGTACCTTGGTTTTCTCATTTATAAAATGGAAAAAATAATAATTTCCCATTCAGTGTTGTGAGACTCTACTAAGTTAATATAACTAAAGTATATAGATGATTCATGGCACACAGGAAGCATTATAGCTCCACTGTATGTTATTATTATGATGTTTGTTTGGGGAAGTCAAATGTTTTATCCAGACCAAATATTCAGTCCAAAAAAAAAAGAAAAAAAAAACCAACAAAAAAACAACATATTTGATCCAAATATTAAAAACAAAACAGCCACAAAACCTCCAATTACCTGAAGGCTCCGGAGAGTTGAACAAGAGCTGGTAATTCTAGAGAGGATTCAAGAGCTGGTAAATGGAATTGGTGCAGATGAGTTTTCAGTTTTTAAGGCTTTTAGCCTGAGAGTTGACTGAAATCAGTACTAATATAGTAGCTAAAACTCTGAAAGAACCTGCACAGTCTTTCTGAAGACAGAATTCACTCCCTTTGGGAAGCCAAAGAGTAATCCTGGAAAAGAAAAAATCAGAGAAAGAGAGCTCTGAGTTAGGTGCCTAAACTCTTCCCAAGTCTCTGGCTGACATTAACTATGTCGGTGGGAGACAGATGCCAATTTAGTTACCATGCTAAGAGCCATGCTACATTGAGATGTGCACTGTCACCAAGCATAGTTTGCAGTTTGAGTGCCACCAAATTGATGGCCTGTTAAAACAAAAACATCAACATTCTTCAGTGGCATATAGCAGAATCCACAATCTCAACAATAATAAAGAACAGGATACAATTCAAAATTGCTTGACACATAGAAACATGCAAATGTGACCCAATCACAAGAGTAATGACTGCAAAGAACAAACCAGAGATGATCTCACCAGATAAGGACTTAAAGGAGATTTCATGACTGTGTTTAATGAAATCAAGGAAAAGAAGTTTACAGTAAACAAAAAGATTCAAGGGCGTTCTCTTTGTGGCTCAGCGGTTAATGAACCCAACTAGAATCCATGAGGATGCGGGTTCAATCCCTGGCCTCCCTCAGTGGTTTAAGGATCCGGCGTAACTGTGAGTTGTGGTATAGGTCATAGATACCACTTGGATCCCTCATTGCTGTGGGTGTGGCATAGGCCAGCAGCTGCAGCTCTGATTCAAGCCCTAGCCTAGGAACTTCCATATGTCACGGGCACAGCACTAAAAAGCAAAAAAAAAAAAAAAAAAAAAAAGAGTCAAAAGCTCAGTGTATAAAAATTATTCAAGGAAACAAAATGAAATTTCTAGACCTGAAAACTATAATATCTGCAAAATTCCCACGTCTAGCAAACGGTAGAACTGGGATCTGAGTTCATGTCCACTGGGCTCTGAATTCAATACTTTTAAGCTCTTCACTATGGAGTATCCATGTAACAATAGAACAGTGGAGGAGCCCAAGGGGACATCAGTATTAAAGCAGTGGAAAGAGGAGGAGAGTCCTCTCAAAGGTTCCGGAACGAAAAAGTCCAGGAGATGAAAGAAAAACCAGATAAAGTATTTCCAGAAGACATGTGTGTTAGTTTCCTTGGCCACCATAATTATTTACTCCAAGCCTGACTGTAGCTATTTACTCCAAGCGTGATAGAGTAACTTATAACCTATGAACTTGTTATTTTAAGTTTCTGAGGTAAGAATTACAGCATTAGTTCATTGGGCTAAAGTCAAGGTGCCAGCAAGACTGCATGACTCTGGTGGCTCAAGGGAGGAATCTTTTTCCTTGCCTTTTCTAACTTACATTCTTGGCTAGTGGCCCATCCTCCACCTTCAAGGCCAGCAACATACTGTCATGTTATATGTTCACAGATTCTGTGGATTAGGATGTAGATGTCTGTGGGTTGCTATTATTTGGCCTATCAAACCATGGAAGTACAATTTCTGTAAGATGTGGTTGACAACATCAGATGAAAATCAGAGAAATCTAGTTGAATAAGGACTGAAAAGTGTACTTTGGTTTGACAGGAGCCTCGTTTTTCTGCAAACCAATCAATATTAATTTTAGTATTTCATATATATATATATATATACCAATTCATAAACTCACACACATTTTACATTTAAAAGACTTTATTCCCTGAAGACTTTTCTGAGCTTTTAGTATTTATTGGTCATTCCAAGAGTGGTCCTTAATAGTTTTTATACTTGATATATTTAATATTCTCCTATGTCCTTATCCTTCTAGTATTTTGGTATATGTTCAGTGGCACTACATCCAGAAGACTTATTTGTTCAAGCTTTTGGGCAGGCAGACCTAGGATAAAAAATTAAAAGAGTTAATGCTGCATCCATTCTGGTTGACTTTTATTTTCATATTGATTTTTTTTCCCATTTCCTTTCTCTTTAGTAAAGTGAATTTTGGGGTAGTGTGGAGGAAAGAAAGAGTTGGTAAACCTTGCTTGTGGATCATATAATATAGACTGTGTTCCACACATTAATAGAAATGGTTTCTCAGATGGCTGACCTAATGATTCTCTGGGGGAAAAAAAAATGAAGTTGGCTTAAACACATTATATTGTTCATTCATTTGCAAATGTTACTACTCTGCACATTCTATGTCTCCATTAAAATACAGTCTCAGACAATTAAGATATAAGATTATGATTACATTTTTAAAAACTGTCAGGACAGTAGATATTGTCCTCTAAAGAGACCACAGCCGAAGACTGAATAGGGCCACTTTTTAATAAAGACGAATAATACCACACTCACAATTTTTATTTTTGCGTCAGCCAGATACCTGCCTGGACTATGGTGGTAAATCAATAAAATTTATATTTTGTTATTGTTTAAAGTTATCAGTGACACATAAGGCAAATCAACAAAGTCCCACATAGACAAGTGGAACTAAAACAAACCAAAATGTATCCGCACTGCAAAGGAAACAATTAACGAAGTGAAAAACAACTGAAGGAATGTGAGAAAATACTTGCAAACCATATCATGTGATAAGGGTTTAATGCCAAAATATACAAAGAACTCATACAACTCAATGCCAAAAAAACAAGCAATCCGGTTAAAATTGGACAATAGACGCGAATAGATACTTTTTTCCAAAGGAGATGTACAAAAGGCCAATGTGTACATAAAAAGATGCTCAATATCATTAGTCATCAAGGAAATGCAAATCAAAACCACAAGGATATATCCCCTCACACTTGTTAGAATGGCCATCTTGGAAAAGACAGGCGATATCAAATACTGGAGAGGGTATGGAGAAAAGGAAACCCTTGTGCACTGTTGCTGGGATTATAAATTGGTACAAAGCCACTATGGGAAACAATATGGAGGGGCCTCAGAAATTAAAAATAGATCTATCATATGATCCAGCAGGTTCATTTCTTGGAACGTATCTATAGCCTCAGGAAAGAAAACACTAACCCCCAAAAGATATCTATCTGCATCCCATGTTCATAGCCGAATTACAATAGCCAAGACATGGAAACAACCTAAGTGTTCACTGATGGATGAATGGATAAAGAAATTTTGGAATATATGTACAGTGAAATATTATTCATCCATAAAAAGTGAGGAAGTCCTGCCATTTGTGGCAACATGAATGAACCTTAAGGGTATTATTTTAGGTGAAATAGGTCAGAGAAAGACAGTACCGTATGATCTCACATATATGGAATCCAAACAATAATAAAAATAAAGTTAGAAAAAAATGAGTGGGGGGAATTGGAGGAAGGTTGTCAAAAGATTCAAACTCGTAGTTATAAGATAAATAAATAACATGTACAGCATAGTGACTTTAGTTAGCACTGTGTGTGATACAGGTTAAGAGAGTAAATCCCGAGTTCTTATCAGAAGGGAAGAATGTCTTTGTCCTTTGTTACTTTCTCTTTTTATTTTAGCTACATGAGATGATGGAGGCTAACTAAAATTATTGTGATAATCATTTCACAACATATGTAAGTCAAATCATTATGGTGTACACCTTAAACTTATATGTGCATAGATGTCAATTATATCTCAATAAAACTAGAAGACAGTGATTAGGGCCTACCATGCATGCAATATGAAAATACCTGTAAATTTCCATTTAAAGTATATATCCAGAGAAAACCATCACTCAAAAAGATACATGCACATCAGTGTTTGTTGCAGCACTATTCATAATAGCCAAAACATGGAAGGAACATGAATGTCCATCAACAGAGGATTGGATAAAGAAGATGTGTGGTACATGTATATAATGGAGTATTACTGAGCCATAAAAAGGAGTGAAATGATGCCCTTTGCAGCAACATGGATGGACCTAGAAATTACAATACCAAGTGAAATAAGACAGAGAAATACAGATATTGTATGAGATCACTAATATGTAGAATCTAATGAAACATTATACAAAAGAACTTATAAAACAGAAACAGAGTCAAAGATTTTGAAACCAAATTGATGGTTACCAAAGGGGAAATGTGGTGGGAGAGGATAAATTAGAGGAGCAGGACTGACATATGTACATTACTATATATATGATGGATGAGTAACAAGAGCCTACTAGAAGTACAAGGTAACTTAATACTGTGTAATAACCTATATGGGAAAAGAATCTGAAAAGGAATGGATATATGTATATATGTGCCTGATTAACTTTGCTGAACACCTGAAACAAAGACAGCTTTGTTAAGTCAACCGTACTCTATTAAAATCACAAAAAACAAGTATCCCAACAAAATAAAAAACAATTTTTTAAAAGTTTAAATTCCAGAGCCATTTCTACTGTTTTTGCAACTGTAATGCAGAAGCGTATAAAATGAAAATTCCTTCTTCATAATCTCTTTTCCCCCTGAATATAACCACAGATAAAATTAGTTTATGTCCATCTAGAGCATCACCTATAAAAATATTTTTGCATAAACAGGATCATATTACACACTGTTATCTTTTGCAACTTAATCATATACGGTTAAGAAAAATAAGGACTCAAAAAATCCTAAGGGCGAGAATCTAAGTTTAACTAATCAGGGCTGTGGTTCAGATTTCCTGTAGTTATTTTGACTCTGTTCTTCTCTCCGTATGTTTGATTTTAGGCTAGTTTCCTTCATGGTTACAACATGGGTATAGCAATTTTGGGGATAATATCCAAATTCAGTATCATCTGTAGGCACACAAAGGAATTTACATTCCTTGCTTTTGTTTTTGAGAGTGCCTTAAGCCCATTGTTACTTACTCATACCCAGATGCTTTACTATCAAAGGAAAATGTAGCCAACACAGTTGGCTTAGAACAAGGGGATGGAGAGAGGAAAGGACACCTGGACTAAACGAGGGGGGTTTTTTTGAAGAAGGAGGAGGTTTATATATGTAAGCGAATGTTAATTTTGAACATTCATCACCAGGATACATGGCAGATATGGAGTTAGCATTCTTTTGCCTTAATTGGCAACACTTCTTGACATTTGGGATCCTCCAGGTTCTGAGCCAAAATGGGTCTCTAAAGTCAAATCCTTACCTGGGAAAAAAAATCAAAGTCTGTGCTCAATTTTTTTCTATAGGTAGGAAATGGAAAACCCATGTGTTGTCTTCACCAGCCTGATGCCTGCAGTATTCATTCCACAGAAGTGTATTGAGCTGCTCTTGTTAACTCTGGGCTGGAGATACAGAGATAAATAAAAATGAATCCTTGCTCTTGAGGAATTTAGTGATCTAATAGTGAAGAGAAAAGGTAAATAAATTACTGACTGTGGGTGAAATACACTTTGAGAGTAAATAGTTCAATGAAAATACAGTGGAGGGAACTCTTAATTACTTACTTAACACCACCTCCCTTGTAGGAAGGCACACATCCCATCATGAATGGTGAGGTCCACTGCAGGTAAAAACAGTGAAAAGCAGAGTGAATTCCTCTGTTCATGTTGTAGACAGTATGGTGTTACTGAGACTGAAATCCCCAATTATCTGCTAATACATTTTATTTCAGAAGCCTGGGCTCTCTTTACCTTGTTGTTGAGGAACATCCCTGGAAGAGCATAAATACTGCTTTGGGAATGGAGCTGTAATGCTGATAAATTAACAACTTAACTGATTTGGTGTGTTCGTTAGCCAGTGTCTTGTATAAAGCCTCTGTACATAACCGTGTACCTATCTTTCATCTGTGAAAATGGTGCAGTAATTTAGAGGTTGAATATGGTTATACTCTCCCAAAGGGCTTATAGCTAAAAATAATCACTGACTGACAATTCTTTACCTACCACTTATGTGAATGTGGATGGTTATTTGTGGTTGAAATATGTATCTTCTCTTTGTAGGCATTTTTAGTTTTACTGTTTTTATGTCTCTAGAAAGACTGCTTTCTACTCTGAAGCTAAGGATGCTGCATATTTCTTTGTATTTGAATGATGTGGTTTCCAGAGACTCCAGCACCAAACTCAATAAGAAGGTCAATTTAATCAACATGTAATTTAATCACAGTGCCACAGTTATGCACTGTTTTAGATTATGAATCTTTAATGTATAGATTATTTCATTTGATCAGTGTCATCTAATTTGGACATCTTCCTCAGATTTTTTTCATATTTAAAATTTAAAAATATTTTTCATGAGTAAGTACTCGATAGCAAATAAATTAGTATATTTATGTGAAATAACTATTCCTGAATTTTCTAGTGATTTAAAGATATTCGTAACCTACTGAGCCAAACAACCTCTAATTTTTGTTTTCTTAAAGTAAGCTTTATTTTCTTAAACCTCTTTAGTGTAACCTGACAGAACACATCCTTCTTCCACTACTTTTTGTCAAAGGGCACTTCCCATTATTCCCCTACGCCCTCACTACCTCTCCTTCTTACCTTTCTTGAGTTTTGTTTCTAAAGCATTGCTTTCTTTCTGACATACTTTGTATTTTTAAATAAACTGTCTAACTTAATTAGAGTGTAAATCCCACAAGTGCAGAGCTTTTGAACTATTGTGTTTACTTGCTTTACTGCTAACACCTAGGACAAAACATGTGATGAACAAGATATTCACTATTTACTAATTTGAGGAGTCACAAAATAGAATTTATAAACCAAAAAGTAAGGGACTGAAAAGTGCCAAAAATTCTGTGTCTGCTGCAATGGTTAACGGTTTTGAACCTCAGCAGAACATTGACTTTTAAGTTCATGGCCCTTCTCTGTTGTGAGAGAAAAGGAATACGTTCAGAAGGGACAATGGGAAAGCAGACTTTTGGGGTTAGGGAACCCTGCATCCTTGTTTGCCTGGCACAGTTGAGGTAAAACATGTACAGGTTGATTCCTATTATCTCACTTACACTGTTTCAGTCTGAGCGAGAAATTAAATGGCCATTCTCAGCCATGGTGCTTTGGTGAATCAGATAAAAGTTACTGAAATATTCCCCAGAAAAAAAATACACATGCAAAAATCTTTCATATACTTTCAGAGTTGAGGTCTTAAAAGGGATCCAAGTAGTTTTAGATTTATAGAAAAGTCCCATCATTTTCCCCTCCTGTACATGCCCTCTAATTATAATATCTTGCATTACTGCGGTACATTTGTTATAATCGATGCACCGGTATTGACAAGTCATTATCACTCAGAGTTCCTGGTCTACATTAGGGTTTGCTCTTGGTGCTCTACATTCTGAAAGTCTTGACAAATATATAATGTCATGTATCCATCATTACTGGTATCATATAGAATAGTTTCACTGCCCTAAAATTCTCTTGTGCTTCACCTATTTATGCTTCCCCCACCCCTTAACCCCTGATCTTCTTACTGTCTCCATAGTTTTCTGTTTTCCAGAATGTCATATACTTAGAATAATACAGTTTTTAGCCTTTTTATTTTGGCTTCCTTCACATAGTGATATATAATTAAGGTTTTTCTAAGACTTTTCCCAGTTTGATAGCTTATTTCTTTTCATTATTGAGTAATATTCCATTGCATAGATGTACAGAGTTGATTTATCCATGGACCTATTGAAAATATCTTGGTTGCTTCCAAGTTTCAGCAATTATGAATAAAGCTGCTATAAATTTATATATAGGTTTTCATGTAGACATAAGCTTCCACTTCCTTTGGGTAAATACCAAGGAAAGAGATTGTATGTTTATTTTTGTAAGAGACTGCCAGATTTCCAAAGTGATTGTCCCATGTGGTTCCAGCTGACAGTGAATAAGAGTTCCTGTTGCTCCATGTCCTCATCAGCATTTGGCAAAATGTCCTTTTGGGTTTTAGCTGTTCTCATAGTTATGTATTGGTGTCTTACTATTATTTTAATTTGTGAGTTCCAGATGACATATGATGTAGAACATCTTTTCATATGCTTATTTTCCATGTGATTTCTTTTTTTGTGAGGTATCCCCTGAGATCTTTTGCCTCATTTTTAATTTGAGCTGTTTGTATATTCTGACTACCAGTCCTTTGTTATATATATGTTTTGCAAAAATTTTCTCCCACTTTGCGGGTTAACTTTTCATTTGTCTAACAGGTCTTTCAAAGAGCAGAAGATTTAATTTTTTGTGGGGGGCACACCCATGGCATATGGAAATGCTCAGCATAGGGGTCAAATCAGAGCTGCAGCTGCCAGCTTATGCCACAGCCACAGCAATGGCCAGATCTGAGCTTTGTCTACAACCTACACTATAGCTCAAAGCAATGCCTGATCCTTAACCCACTGAATGAGGCCAGGGATCGAACCCATTTCCTCATGTATGCTAGTCTGATTCATTACCACTGAGCAACAATAGGAACTCCCCAGAAAATTTAATTTTAGTGCAGTCCAACAAACAGCTTTCTTTTCATGGATCATGCATTTGGTGTTCTGTCTAAAAAGTCATTACCCAACCCAAGGTCACCCAGATTTTCTCCTGTGTTATCCTCCATGAGTCTTATGGTTTTGTGTATTGTAGTTGGTGATCCATTTTGAGCTCAGGTTTTAGATCTGTACCTAAATTCTTTTTCTTTCTTTTTTCCTTTTTTTTTTTTTTTTTGGTATCTGGATGTCCAGCACCATTTGGTGAAAAGACTATCCTTTTTCTGTTAAATGACCTCTGAACCTTTGTCAAGATCAATTGATGCTATTTGTGTGGGTCTGTTTTTAGACTCTCTATTCTTTTCTCTCTCTCTCTTTTTTTTTTTTTGTCTTTTTTGTCTTTTTAGGGCTGCACCCGCAGCATATGGAGGGTCCCAGGCTAGGGGTCTAATTGGAGCTACAGCTGCTGGCCTACTCGAGAGCCACAGCAATGCAGAATCCAAGCCCCATCTGCGACCTACACCATAGCTCACGGCAACGTCAGATCCTTAACCCACTGAGTGAGGTCAGGGATCGAACCCACAACCTCATGGTTCCTAGTCAGATTCCTTTCCACTGTGCCACGACGGGAACTCCTAGACTCTCTATTCTTTTACTCGTGGCACTCTATCTTGACTATAGTAGCTTTATAGTAAGTCTTAATGTTGGGTAGGATCAGTCCTCTTACTTTATTCTTCTCTTTCAGTGTTGTGTTGGCTTTTATGAGTCTTTTACTTTCCCATATAAACTTTAGAATCTGTTTTTCAGTATCCACAATATAACTTGCTGGTATTTTGATTGGAATTACACTGAATTGTTTTGTTAAATCATTGTATGCCTCATTGCCCCTATCATGTTTTTATGGTAAATGGATGTGGAATTTTTTAAGAGTTCGTTATTATGTGGAGTTTATTGTTATTCACAGTAGATCCATCTAGCATTTATTTAAGATTGGTGTTTAGATTTTTTTCCAATAGCTAAGCAAAAGTCCCATCCTTATTCATGACTGATGACTTCCTCCCTTATTTATTGTGATACCTTTTTTAGTCTTTACATTCTCAGATGGGTTATTCTAAGCTAAATATTTCTGTCACACATGTCTGCCCATTATTGTGCCCAAATAACACTGACTTAATCAGTGTAGTTTAGGAATGGTTTAATATTTAAATTAGGAAGCAGCATATCTTACTTTCTTTATTACATAGTTTAAATTTCTAAAGGAAAAGTTTAAACTTCCAAGTGAAAATTCTATACCTTTTCCTTGAATTAAGTTGAATGTAATAGTGTGAAAGATGGCCAAGTTTACTGTATTGTGTAGGTTTGTTTCATTGTTTGGTGTTATTTGACAAATTTAAAAAAGTATTCTACCTGATTGGAACAAAAATCAGGATAAAAACATGAAATTGGGCTAAAGTATAATGTATGAATTACTGGACTGATTTCATGACCTCATTTGTTTAATTAAATTTATGGTGAGTTTTTTTCTCAAACTGATAGCAAAATGGACTTTGTGGTCTCATGTAGTTTAAGGTACAGATCACATTTAATATTGTAATATGAAGAGATCCTTTTTTTCTCATTCATAATTTCCTCAAATTAATACCATCTGTTTGTCCTAATTTAATACTTCGTATTATCCATTTAAATTACTTAGCAAGCTTGCTTCTGGGATTATGTTGGTAGATACCTCAGTCTGAAGTCCATTGAATCGTTAATTCTCTTATTCATAAATATATTATAAAAAGAAAAAAAATTTTGAACTAATGAGACTAATAGTTATAGGAGAGAATGCAGGTTTCATGGTGCATACCCCAATGTTATAGTAGGTTCTCAATAAAAGTTTCCTTTCCCTTCCACTGTCAAGGGATAAACTCTGCTTATTGAACCACAATTGATGCATCTAAATGCCAGTGTTTCAAAAAAAGTATACAATGTAGATTTTTTTTTAATTCTTTGCTAAATGGCACTTTGGCCACTTATTCCACAAATAACTAGGCATCAAGGAGTCCACCACATTTTGGGGGTTTGCTAGTGGGGGATGACACATCTAGGCTACAAAGAAAGTAGTTTCAGTTTATTCTGAAATTTTTATTGTTTGGGTCAGAACTTGTTTGAAAAAATTAGAGAAAAATTTTTATCATTCCATCTCCAAATTGTAGTGGAACAATGTTCTAGCTGAGGTAAAACAACAGCAAAACTAGGAAAGCTTAAAAAGGATTGAATTTAAAATAACTTTATAAACACAATTAAATCACAAATGAAAACTGTTTGAAGGCGTTGGAACCAGCTATAGCAGTTAAGAATTGAGGAGTCACTGAAGTGGGCCCGACATTCTGTGTACTATGTACTGCTTTTCCCTTTGGGCCTTTACTGAGTATTAAGCTGGAACGAGATTCAGAGAGGAAGGCTTGAAAAGCTTTGTATAATCTCAGAAGTCTGGAGAGACAAAAGGTATAATTTGGGTCTGCTAAGATAGTCAGAACTTAAGTATCCAAGATCTTGAAGGAAAAGGGGATGGATAGAAATGAGGCTAATCTTCTGCAAATATTCCCCCCCACCCAAGGCATTTTCTTGTGCTTAACTGTGTTGGAAACATGTTAACAAGCTTAGCAGAAAACAGCTGAAAAGTTTAACATTACATTAATTTGTGACTAAATACTAATTATATAAATCAATACTGATAATGTCTTGTGGGGCTTAGTTCTTGTTCTGGGAAGGCAAAAGAAAATCATGTTTCCATTGTTGTTAAGGAGGAGGGGCCTGGTAATCACTCTAGGCTCTCAGGTGTGACCCCTGGAAATTTTATACACCTGGAGTAGAGGTGAAGCGATAGTCTGTGTCTTAACTAAATCTGAGACCTGAACTTTCATTCTGCTCATCTCCACATTGGATTAAATTGATCTACTTATCATATAGCTGCTAAACTTTGACATTTCTCTTTAGAGGAAAAAAATATCATCTAGCTTATATACAAATTTAATATATAATATCTGACATATACTAAAAATATGCATATAATGAATCAGGATAATAGGAATTAGACCTATAGTGATTCAGATGTTGGGATTTTAAGTCACAGACTTAAAATAATCGTGAAATCTACAATAAAAAAAATCCAATGGAAATTCTAAGACAGAAAAACACACCAAGTAAAACAAGAACTCACTAGATGAGTTTAATGAAAGCTGGGACATAATTGGAGAAAGGATTCATGAACTAGAAAATAGACCTGTCAGAAATGTACAGACTGACAGAGAAAATGGAAAAAAAAAACGTGGAAAACAAAAGAAAAAAGTCATCAGAGATACTGGATGTGGTAACAAAGTCTAATATGTGATTTTATTTTCAGACTGGGACAGAGGAAATATTTGAAGAGTTAATAGTACATAATTTTTCAAAATTAATGAAATATACTAATTCACAAATTTGAGAAGCACTGCAAATCCTAATGACTAATACATTAGAAAACCACATTTTGGTGTGGCATAGTAATATGATTGAATATCCAATAAGAAAAAAAAATTAAATGCAGCTAGAAGAGGGAGAAAACAAAACAAAACAACAAAAACAGTAAAACCATTACCTAATGATGCAACAGAAAAATATAAGCCAGCAAACAAAAGCTTGAGAGCTTCAACATGGGGAACAACTAATCAGTAACTCCAAAGTCACTGCCAGCTGAAATGTCCTTCTAAAGTGAAGGTGAAATTAAGACATTTCCAGACAAACAAAATTGAGATAATTTGGAGATAAGAGATAGTGTTCTTCAGAAAGAAGGGAAACCATGTGAAAAACAGTAAATACAAGAAGGCAGCATAAATATGTTGCCCCATATAAATTAATACTGACTAAACAGAACAATCATATTAATGCCTTGTGAGATTTAGGAAATATGTGCAATTTAAATGCACAACAACAAAAATACAAAAGATAGGTGGGTGCAAGATTGTTAAATATGTTCCAAGGTTCTAGCTTTTCCTTGGAAGCGGTACAGTTAATAATTTGTATTAGATTATTGTGTTATGGATGCCTATGTAATCTTTAGGGTGCCAGCTGAAATAACAATACAATAGAACCAATATCCTGCTAGAGGGAGAGTAGAACAATCAAAATATTTGGTTAATGTAAAAGATGGAAAGATTAAAAAGAAATAACGTATGGGACTGAATCTGTTGGGAAAAAAGAATGTGGTGATGGTTCACAGCTCTGACATTTTAACAAGTGAACGTTATGGTCTGTAAATTATACTTCGATAAGCTATTAGAAAGAACATTTGAGACAAATAGTATATAAATAATATGATGGAAATATAAATGCAATGTTGGAAGGCTGAATGTTATAAAAATGCAAGTTCTCTCCGTATTTATCTATAAATCAATTCAATCTTAAAGTCCCAGGAGGTTTTCTTTTTGCATACATGAAAATTTATGTCAGTTATAAACATTGTAGGAAATGAAAAGTGTCCACATTAGAAAATACAATATTGAAGGGAATAACAAAGTTGGGGCCTTTGGCTACTAGATTTCAAAACTTATTTTGATAATACGGTGGTGAAGATAATAAGGTATTAGCATAGGCATAGACAAATAGGCAAGAATAGAATAGAGTTCATAAATATATCCTGACGTTCGTATTGATGATGAAGGGTGCTGTGCAGGTCAGTGGAGGAAAGAATTATCTTTTTGTAAATTGAATAGCTAAATGAAGGGGAAAATGAAATCTAAATTCTCTCCCTGTCACCGTATAATCAGCACCAAATGGTTTGTTGATGTCAGGTAAGAGGTAAAATAATAAATTTTCTCAAAAGTAATGTAGGAGTATCTTTTCTGGACAAAAAACACCAGCAATGAAGGAAAAGATTGAGAAATTGTACCATAACTAAGATGCCTGTCATCAGAGTTACCCTTAAGAGACTGAAAAGATAGGACACAGACTTGAGAGAATTCTTGAAAAGTGTGAATAATTCTGACAAACTAGAAAGATAAAAAATAGGTAACATAATAGAACAAATGGGTAAATGACTTAAACAGATACTTCACAGTAGCAGATATTCACATATCCAGTGCATATGAAAATGTGCTTTTCCAGGGTAGCCTTCAGAGAAATGCAAATTAAAACTGCAATAAGAGATTAATACACACTCACCAGAAGAGTTAAATAGTCATAGCAAGTATTGGTAAGATGTGAAGCAAGTGAAATTGATATACGCCTCATGAGAGGTAAATTTATACTACCACTTTGGAAATCTCTTTTGCGGTATCTACTAGAACTAAGTATTTATAAATCTATGACCGGAGTTCCCGTTGTGGCGCAGTGGTTAACGAATCCGACTAGGAACCATGAGGTTGCAGGTTCGATCCCTGCCCTTGCTCAGTGGGTTAACGATCCGGCGTTGCCGTGAGCTGTGGTGTAGGTTGCAGACGCGGCTCGGATCCCGAGTTGCTGTGGCTCTGGAGTAGGCCGACAGCTACAGGTCCAATTAGACCCCTAGCCTGGGAACCTCCATATGCCGCGGGAGCGGCCCAAGAAATGGCAAAAAAAAAAGACAAAAAAAAAATCTATGACCAATTCCACTCGTGTTATATATCCAATAGACAGATATTCCTATATTACCAAAAATATGTTAAGAATATTCCCCACAGAATTGCTTCTAATAGACCCAGGCAGGAAAAGACCACAATGTTGAGCTGTTGAATGGATGAGGTGGATGAAAAAATTGTTATGTATTCATACAATGGTATAATCAGGAAAAATGAATTACTACTACGTGGGACAAAAGGATTACTCTTAGAAACATTGTTAGCTAAAGAAGCTAGATAGAAGAGAACATAGTGTGTATTTCCAAATTAGAGCAATAGTTAATGGTGATAGAATAATGGTTACCTTTGGAAGAGCCATGAAGGCAGCTTCTATGTTGTGGGTTATGGCCTATTTTTAGATCTGGTCCTGATAACATGGATTTGTTTATTTCCTTAGTGCTCATGATTTTTTGAGTTTGTTATTTTTATTACAAATGTGGGCCCTCCAAATCATGATTTTACTTTTAGGAAATTGAAATAACTTCCTTATATTTTGAATCCTAGAGAACACTGTGCACATTTTAAAAGTTTTTCCCCCAATCTTAATAATAAACAGCTTGTGTGGTGTAAAATTATTTATAGAGTAGTTTTTTATTTTTTACTTTTCTCTAATTTATTATTTTTAACAACTTAGTAGGATAATGGATTGTGGGCATGTATTAACTATTTCAGTTAATTTCTTACATCTTAATATTAAAAAAATTTATATTCCTGAGGGATGTTTTATTGTGTGTATTTATCTAGAAATTTTATCTATGCAGAAAAAATTCTGTTTTAACAACTGAAACTAACATCTTTAACAACATAAAAATCTCTAGGTGCATTTTACATTCTCTTATCTTGATGTTAGCACATTGTATTTGGTGTCACTTATAAGAAATAGGCTATTGAGTAATTAAAAATTGAATATAGACTAAAAATTGGAAACAAAAAAGTATGATTTATTTTGAATTTGACATACATAGAGGTGCTTAAGATAGTGGTGATTTGAAGTTAAAGACCCAAATTTCAAGATCAAGCTCCATCGTTTAGTATCATGTGACCTCCTGTTGTTGTTGAGTAAAATTTATAACGCATTTATGTGCCATTTGTTTCCTCATATGTAAAATAAGATGGCAAATATTTTATGTTGTAAAATATTTAGCTCCAAGTTGGCACATAGTAACTTCTTATTATTACATCCTATAGATTTAATAATCAAATTCTCTACCTTAAACAGTAAATAAGTTATGCAATTTGAAAGAAGTAGTCAAACTTATTTTTGGGTTGCCCTAAATTTATAATGTATATATTAATTAAACATAGTTAATATTCTTAAAATATACTCATTAAATTTATATATTGACTTAATTATGAATATAAAAATGGAGGTATTATGTGAATGTTCCACTTTTTATCTGATGATATAATTTAGAATTAATTGCTTTTGAATTATATTCTTAACTTACAGCTTCTCTGCTAAACCAAGTTGGTATTTAAATGACTATTATGTTTTCCTTAATGGAAATTTTGTTTTTATTTGAAAAATAACATTGCCTTTTTTTGGTCTTAAATGATAAAGTATCCAATGCAATTTCCTATAGATGTGAAAATATTTTTTCCCAATTAGCAGAATCAATATATCATTTAAAAATCCCACATACTTGGGTAATAAAATATTGGAGTAATACTGTGTTCTCTTATATGCTGTTTGGATTTGGTTATTTTTTTAAGCTCAGTGAATTTTATTGTATTTATAGTTGTACAAACATCATCACAACCTAATTTTACAGCAATTCCAACACAAACCCCTACTCCATCCCTAACCTCCCCTCAACCTGTCTCCTTTGGTAACCATAAGTTTTTCAAAGTCTTCAAGTCAGTTTCTGTTCTACAAGTAAGTTCCTTGTATCCTTTTTTTAGATTCCACATTTGAGTGATAGCATATGATGTTTGTGTCTCACTGTCTGATTAGGATGATAGTTTCTAGGTCCATCCATGTTGCTGCAAATGCCATTATTTCATTACTTTTTATGGCTGAGCAATATTCCATTGTGTATATATACATCTTTTTTATCCACTTCTCTGTCAATGGACATTTAGGTTGCTTCCATGTCTTGGCTATTGTATATAGTGCTGCAATGAACATTGGGGTGCATGTATCTTTTTGAGTCATGGTTTTTTCTGGGTAGGTGCCCAGGAGTGTGATTGCTGGATCTTATGTTAATTCTATTTTTAGTATTTTGAGGAGTCTCCATACTGTTTGCCATAGTGGTTTGCACAAATTTATATTACAAAATGAGGATTTCTTTTCTCCACACTCTCTCCAGCATTTATTGTTTGTACACTTTTTGATGATGGCCATTCCGGCTGGTGTAAGGTGGTATACCTCATAGTAGCTTTGATTTGCATTTTCTCTAATAATGATGTTGAATGTCTTTTCATGTGTTTCTTTCCCATCTGTATGTCTTCTTTGGAGAATTGTCTGTTGTGATCTGCCCATTTTTTTATGTTTTTTTTTTTTTGAGGGGGGTGGGGGAATTGAGCTTTAGGGGGTGGTATATATATTTTGGAGATTAATCCCTTGTCAGTGGTTTTGTTTGCAAATATCTTCTCCCATTCCATGGATTGTCTTTTCATTTTGTTTGGGGTTTCCTTTGCTGTGCAAAACTTTTAAGTTTAATTAGGTCCCATTTGTTTATTTTTGTTTTTATTGTCATTATTCTAGGAGGTGGATCTGAGAAGATATTGCTAATATTGTGTAATGGCCCCTCCTGCTGTCTGGATGTGGCCTCCTCTTTGTCTTCTGGAGTAGAATATCTTTTTTGATAATTTCCAGTCTATTTTGTTGAAGGTTGTTCAGCAGTTGGTTGTAATTTTGTTGCTTTATGAGAGAAGATGAGCTCCAGTCCTTCTACTCTGCCATCTTAATCCCGTCCTTAGTAGTTGTTTGAACTGTAGAATTAGTTGTTTATTATGAGCTTTGTATTTTTCCTTCCTTGATTAGCTTCACATAAATCATTCTCTTCTCCATTGTTTTTAGGCATTTAACTAAGTCTTGTTAACATTCATAAGAGGCATGTCATGAAATTGCTCTGCATTGCTTATACATAATTACACCTTTATTGCACTTTATTAGACCTTCAACTCTGTGGCCCATTTGTCTTGTCTTATATGTTTAGCTGAAAAATTCATTCCTAGTACATGCTGCTTCTAAGCCTTTCTTTGGGTATTTGATCTATTACATTATTGCTGACTAATTCCAGCTCCTTAAGAAATAGTTTCTCTTTTGTAATATAGATCATTAAAGGGCTTCTATTACTAATACTAGTAACTCTGACTCTTGTAACTAGTAACTTCTAGAAAAATCCCACAACACTGTTTCTTTGCACTTATTCTAGTGTCTGTGTGTGTGTGTATGAGAGAGAGAGAGAGAGAGAGAGAGAGATGTTTAACATTTAGATGTGATAATAATGATGATGGGATAATAAAATGTCTTTGTTAAAATAGGACATGCACTAAAAGGGAAATACATATCCTATTTTTCTTATTCAAAGGGAAGTCATTTCATGTTTCCTCGAATTATTTCTCATGACAGAGAATAAATATAAGAATTTTTCCTTTTAGAGGTAAAAAAGGGAATGATCATTACACTATACTGAACATGACTAAATTGCTCCTCGTTGCCCCAGGACATCTAAAGAAAGAGATTTATCAACTCTAATGGTTAATATTTAAAATGAAGACTTGAACTTTACACAATATCTAAATATCTTAAAAATTTATATTGAAAATGAAGGCTTTTGATTCTGTGAAGTGTTCTTTCTTAAATAATAGTTAATGTGTTTTTAAATTCAGAGGTTGGATATAGGCTTAGAAAAGACATTTCTGAAGACTAAACAAATTGAAGAAGCCAAAATGCTCTAAGAAATCTTTTGAACCTATTGAATTTCACTGGGGCTTCAGAATAATCCCACCTGTATATTTAGGTTGATATTTTTATATCACTTTAAAATATTTAAAAATAATTCCTGTGTATGTGCATATGTATATATTTCCTTCTTGAAGCTAACTTACTAAGGAATGAAGATTCTTAGTTATGGTGAAGATTTCTTCCTAAGTAGCCTCAACTTCTTACCTGATTAATGAATTTTCTTAGGAGGAAAAATCGCAGGAAAACATAAATGCATGGAGAGTCTGAAGCAAACCTCAGTATTTACTGGACACCAATTGTATGTCCTAAAGAAGGGAGGTCAGTTATGGAAACATACATTGGAGATGGAAATGTCCCTCAATGTTGAACTTGCTTTACTCTGAATGATTGGCTAGAAATTTTAGGGCGTTGTACACAGCAGCCTTTGTTGGCATATGACTTTTTTATTCTGTTTTGCACTTTGGAGATAGTTATATCCACTTTATTTTTAAAGGGTCACATAGTGATTATGAGTTTAACATATGTTCATTAATGAATACAATTTAAATAATACTTTGATTCAGATACAGCTTCAGAATTATTTGGCAAAGCATGCCTTTCATTATATTGTAAACTTTTATATATAATTCTAGAAAGTTTAGGCTATGAAATTTTCTTTTATTTCATCAGAGATTTATAGTTAGATACTGTGTTTCTAAATTGACATTTTTCATTAAATGGATTCTTATAGTTAGAGCTCTATATGTTTGAGAACAAGGTAAATGTTCATGTTTCCTTTTAAATATTGTCATTATTTTATGTACCTGATGTTTACCCAGCCAATGCCTTTTGAAGTTCTGATTACTAGATTTATTGAAATTGTTTTATTTGTTTATTTGTTTATTGGAGGAGATTAAATGTTATAAACTTAAAGCTTGAATTACTGTTTCATAGCCCTCAGATTTGAAAATATGTTTTGGTGCAGGGCTCACAGTTCAATTTATTTAAATGCCAGTAATTGAAACCTTGCTAGCTATTTATTTGTTTGCTTGTTATTTATTTTGGCTTTTTCTTTCCACAGAAAGTTGATGTGGAAAAATGGGTAGGTGTTTCCATGTATTTACAAAGAGATTGTTATCTAAACAGGTGCATGTTTGCTGTTGCTTCTAATCTTTTTGTTTTGCTTCCTAGTGTGGCTGGTACTATGGGTATTCAAAATCACTGCTATGTTGTAATGAACACATTTTATCAGTCTCTAGTTCGAACCTTATAAGTTTCTGGCTTTGCTTCATCTTAAATGGAAGATATTAAAATATTCTCTATTCCTAGTACATTATAGTTTATATATATTTGCCTTTGTAATTATGATATGCTTCTGAACAATGGGAAGGTTTTATTATTAGCGCTGTGTATCTTTTACCAAAAAATGTTGACTTTGAAAATCTTACTGCTAAGAGCTCATTTTTTCATGTGCTATAGAAAAAGCACATGGAAAAATACATATTCATTGACACTTAAAAAGTGAAAGTAAATGACAAGCTGCCATGAGGAAAGATAATAGTTGCAGAATTCTGGAGGCTAAATTTGGAGACCAACAGTGTGACAAATTGTGTGATGTGGCCAAATTATGTTACTACCCTTGGTCTCCGTTTCCTTACCTGTTGAGAGCAGGAGATGGAGAGAAAAGAGAGGGATCCTCCCAGTTGTGAACACTTCCTAATACTGAATATGGAAACTAGCATGTTACCAATAGTTGATGTTCCAGATCCAGTTTTTTTCTCAAGTGTGCAAAACAGTAAGACCTTCCTTGTACTGTTTTGTTGTTAATTGCTCTGTGACTTAATGTGGTGAATTGGTTAAGACTGGCTCCTTTTTACTTTCATTATTTTTTCTGATTCTGGGATGCAGTTTTCCTGAGGCAACATTTTGAGACATGTGCTATCTTTTCAGTACCCTTTCACTCGTGTTTCCCCCCAAACCATGTTTTTTTGTGGTTCTTTGCTCTTTTTCACTTCTTTCAGTCCTTTATGTTCAAAGAAAATTTTGTTTATTAAATTTACCATTTCCATGATGGTGACACCCATATGGGTTTTTGAGAACTACTACTTCTGGGCTATAACTCTGGAATAATTTAATTCATGATCTATTTCTTTATAAAACTAAGCTATTACTAATTGTGTTCAAGTATTTTCCAAATTTCTCATCTTCTTCTGTGCCTATGGTTTTTGATTTTTGATTCAAGTTCTTGTCTTGGGAATGGAAGCCTGTTTCTGTCTAAGAACATGTTGTGTCACCTATTTGTTCTCCTTCCCCAAGGTTAGCCATCCGGAAACAAGTCCCTCTCTCATCATTTTATGCCTCCACTTCCATTTCAGTATTTCAGGGCTGTATACAAGTCACTATTTCTTTTCTCCTTTCTTTCCTTCTCTTTTTCTTTCTCTCTTTCTCTTTCTTTCTGTCTTTCTTACTTTTTTTTTTTTTGTCTTTCTGCCTTTTCTAGGTCTGCTTCTGTGACATATGGAGGTTCCCAGGCTAGGGGTCTAATCGGAGCTGTAGCCGCCAGCCTATGCCACAGCCACAGCAACATGGGATCCAGGCCGCATCTGTGACCTATACCACAGTTCAGGAGAATGCTGGATCCTTCACCCAATGCGTGAGGCCAGGAATCAAACCTGCATCCTCACGGATACTAGTTGGGGTTGGTTACTGCTGAGCTATGACAGGAACTCCCCAAGTCAGTATTTCTTGAAGTAACCACTCATGGCACTTTAATTCCTTTGGAACTAGAGACACTATATAAATGAGTAAAACCTCTTTTTACCTTTGTCTAGAATTATTCCCAGTTTTTTTCCCTCTGTGCATTTGGTTGCTTTTTGGATCTGCCTCCAATGTGGCTTTTCTCTCCCTCATTTTCATAATAATTTCTTATCTCAAAATTTGTTCTTAGTAGGTTTATTTGAAAACCCTTACCTTAGAGATTAGATTGCTTTCTAGTTCTGGGAAAGTAATGGAGATAACATTCATGTAATTTAGCTTTATAAGTGACTTAATTTATAACCTATGTAAAGTATTTGAGGACATTCATCTCCTTGTTTATAGGGTTAGAATGTGGACTAGTCCTTTCTGGTTCTAAAATATTATTAATCTATTTTATTAATGCTAAGACGTGTTGATACTGAAATTATATGTTCATTTACATGTCATATAGTGGAAATATCCTGCTGGATTGGTTTTAGAAAACTGGTAATTGTTACATGTATAGGTCTCAGTAAATTTTAATTTGACATATTTCTTTTCTTGAGGACCCATATAGGTCAAATCTTATGCACTTATAGGGAATTTGAAAATCTTCTCTTACAGGTAGAATTTCTTACCTTTTTCTGTTAACTTGAAGGGTAATAGAAAATGAATTAAGCCCTATCTACCAACCTGCTCTTGGGGCTTGTTCCCCTGTGTCCCCTGGGTTACATTAGGATGGGTTCCAGGACTTTACTCTTAGACAGCGAAATATCCCCTAGCCATTTCAAGTCACACAAGTATCATTTTACTAATTAAAATGCTCAATTCTATGTTATGGCACACTTTTGAGGTTAACTCAGGTTAACTTGTCTACAACAGCTCGGGCCTCTCCAGGCAGGAGGCTGGGGGCAGGGTATGGGAATCTGCATCTCATCTCCCCCTGCCGTGATCCTCAAGGGCCTGCGCATTGCCTGCACTTGTGACCCTCCCTGGGTGTCATGGCAATGAGAAGAGGAAAGGGGACAGGTGAGTCTTCATTGATGAGAGTGTTGCTGCTCATCTGGCTGGTCAGGTGTTCTCAGGTGACTTTCTCCATAGGCACTTGGGAGGCATTTTCAAATGGAGATTCTCTCACCAGAAATCTGACCTGGAATTCTCTTGCTGCCTCCAAATGCTCCTCCTCTGATCAGTGGTGATTATTTCCTCATCCCTGATCGCTTAGTAGCATTGAAGACAGTCCCAGGCTGGCTCCATCTAGTGGGGCCCCCATTTGCTATTGGCAGTATGGTCATTCCACAGTCGCAGTGCTGCTCTGCTGGGACACAGCTACCCCTAGGCCATCCTTTCTAGGCTAGAGCTGAGGGCACGCTTGGGAGCGTGGGGCAGGATAGGGGGAGAAGCAGGAGTCCAGGCCTACTAACACCTTTCTCTAAGGGTCATCTCTCTCTGTTTTCCAAACTCTTCTAGCACAGTGGAGCTGGGATCAGCTTAGGGCAACAGTTGCGTTTTCAGCCACCCCCTTAGGGTCCATATTTGATTGGTATTACAGGGTGGTTTTAGAATATGGTAGTATTTGCCATCACTCTGTTCTGAGACAGGTGTCCTATTTTAACATCCAGGTATATTTGCTTATCTACAGAATACATGTAACAGCCCTAGAATAAGACTTTTAGAAACCTTAGAAAACTTAACTATATATGAAGATTAGATTTGCTGCTTTATACATTTTCTTATAGCAACATTCTGAAAACTTTGCCAATCTCTCTTTCTCTCTCCATCTCTCTCTCTCCTCCCCTCTTCTCTTCCTCCCTTCCTCCCCACCTTCACTTGTTCTCTAATGTTTCTTTGAGCATCTTTGGACATTTGTATTGAGTCATGAGCTCATTGTGTAATAAAATGAAGCTCTTCATTCTTCAAGGGAGAATAACATTTTTGACTTCTGAATTAAAAAGTGATTACTTGTTACTTCCCATTTCTGCACCCTCAGCCTCTAGCCACCTAACCTATAGCACTTGTTTCTAACATGGAGGCCTAGGATTGAAGTCATGGATGAAGTTGTGAATAGTCAAGGGATGGAAAAGATTGTCATATTGTTGTGTGTGAAGCATTGTCTATAGACCAAATGATGTCTCCTACATAGACTTATTCTTTTAAAAACATATGTTGATGCTGTTGTAGTTGTTAACATGCAAAATCCTTTCAAATGAGCCTAGCTCCGCAATAGTTTTTTGGTTTTGATTTTAGCCGCACCCATGACATCTAGAAGTTCCTGGGCCAGGGATCGAATCTGAGCTGCAGCTGTAGCAATACCAGATCCTTTAACCCACTGTGCCAGGCCAGGAATTGAACCTGTACCTCAGCAGCAACCTGAGCCACTACAGAAACTACATTGGATCCTTAACCCACTGTGCAACAGAGTTTGAATAATGTAGCTATTATGATGTGCAGCTATTATGATGTGAGGGTCTAAGAAATGCTTTCATGTTGTTGAGATTTACTAACGAAATGGTTTGGAAAAAATAGATGGAATCTTCTATATTCTGATATAGACAGTTTTTATATGAAGGTGGTGCTGTTAGTATAGGGTAGGCTTTATAGGTCCTCAGTTATTATTATCCACATATCCTCTGTAGAGATTAGTTCATTGTTTTTTGATTGAGGGATGTTCTTTCTTCAGACAAGCTGGGAAAGCAAGGAAGCCCTAGTTTTTCTACTTCATATTTTAGGCATTCATGCCTAGAATATTAGCTTATTTTAAGCATTAGCTCAGTGATTTATAAATGTGTCACAGAGATAAAAGTATGAGAATTTATAGTAGCTTATCAGAATTATTATTTTCCTTTAACCTTCTAAAGAACTGGATAATTATGTCTACATATATAGGTCAAAGTTATTACATGCAAGAGAAAAAACAGTCCGTTTAAACACTATCTGTACAGAACTGTTTGTAGGTTGAAATATAACAAATTCTTTAAAGAAAGATACCAGCAGCTAGCTGCCCCTAATGGTTATTAATACAAGTGATGTAAGAGCATTGCCATTGGCTGCATCATTATATGTATAATTGCTCTTTCATGGTCTAAAAGCTGAGCCTTTTTTGGATGCTTTCTGGACCTACCATCAATACCCATCAGTGCAGTCTTGGATGTTTTCAGTAGGGAAGTCTTAGAAAGTTGAGCATTTACATAGGATATCTTCATCATAAGAAAAATTATACCCACATATGCTATTAGGTACTATATACTGATATAGTTTGGAACTTGGAATTGTTAATCTTACATTTCTTTTACCCCCTAACAATTGTTGGAATAATCATTCATTTCAAAAAGCCACCAACAAACTCAAGTCTTTGGTGCGGAAATAATTTTTCCTTTTCTCAACATCATGGAGTTAACCAGTGTACAGCCTCACTCATAAAGGAGAGGTGACCAGTTGGAAGATTATGCAGAATCTGAGCATCTTGATACAAGGAAAGAAAAGATGACAAAATAGGCTTAAATCTGATGGATAGTTGGTGTGCAGAGTAAACATTTACTCCCTTAGTGGAGACTTCATATTAGAACTCCAGCACCAAAATTTTGCCCTAGCCTCTCAGTTTGTCCTATCTGATAATTCTTTTTAATAACCCCCACATATTTATTTTGTTGCCTCGTTGCTAATTCCTGATCTATTTCAGTAAAAGTTCTTTTAAAACTCCCAAGAAAGGTCCACTTATAGAGGTATTAGTTTTTGTGATCAGTTGTCATTTCACAAAACTGAATTAACAGTTAAAAAAAAAATCCAAAAAAAAAATCCAAGGTTGAACTGAAAAGCATAATTATGGTAGACCAGCTTTTTACATCACTCGAATTACTTACTGTTTTTTTTTTTCTTTGTACCAGGAACAGATTGAATATAATTATGCATTCTCTTGATGTCTGATATTTGATTATAATTTTCAGAATGAAGTACTGCTATTTGATTTGTTTTTTAATGCATAATCATTTGCATGTGCTAAGAAAATCCCTTAGGTTTTTCAGATCTTCTAGATCAAGTGTTATATGCTTATAGACCCAAAACTTCTTTTTATCATCCCTTCAACTTGCAGGGCCATCTGTTTTGAGTTAGATCATAAAGATTGCTGTTTCTCTTCCTCGTTTTCATGTTAATGTAGCAGAATGCAGGGTTATGTCTCAAAATCTTGCTCACATTTGAAGATTCATCTGACCTGTCAGTTTTGAAGTAATTAAACCAAACCTGGGACACTGAATTATTGCTACTTGCAGTTTTACCCTAAAGAAGTAATCTTTCCCATTTTGTGTTTCTATGTAAATTGATTATGATCCCCCAAATTCTTCTAAGACAGCAAGCACCATGCCTAGATTCTGTCTTTATAATCATCCATTTCTGTTTCTTGGTCTAATGAAATTATAACTCTTAAATAATTAATTTCCTTATTAAACTTATTATAAGCATAAAATGATATTTTCTTCACCTAAATAGAGGCAATTTGTTTCCATATTTATATTCATGAATTTCTTTTTCTCTCTGTTCAGTGATGAAAGGAGAACTCAGGTTCCACTGCTTGCTACTCAAAAACCAGTAATTTGAGAGGCAAATGGCAGTAGAAAGGAAAAGTGTTTTAATCAGAAAAGCCAGCCATCTGGGGAAAAGGTGAACTTGTGTCCAGAGACCAACTGTGAAGATTCTGCTCAGCCATGATGGTTTTTAAAGGGGAAAATGGGGGTGAAGTTGGGGTGGAAGAATTTCAGAGAACCATCTAGGCAGGAGGTTGGGTTCCATATCTTTTTCCATTGAGTACAGACTGGCTGACTCTCTCTTCAGATGTTTCCTTGCCTGAGGATTGCTAAGGGGGCTTTTGGGGGTAGAGAACTAGTCATTCCCTAACTACTTAATTCTTCATTCTTATATCTTATACCTCGAAAAAGAACAAGTTAGACAAGGCATGGTGTGGGTTAGAAGAACCTAAGTCAGGAGCTAGGTTAAATTGCCTGGTGATCTCATTCCTATAATTAGGTTCTTTCAAGGTTACAGGGGAACAGAAATGGGCAAACAGGAAAGGGATGAAAGAGCCACTTCCACAACTTTTAAAGGATTTTTATTGTTATTCTTTTTCTGTTGCTTATCATACATAAGCAGTGTTTGCATTGAGATGAAAATAATATATTTACCCTTTTTAAAAACTGTATTTTGCTTGTTTCCTCACCCTTGAATGATCCCTTTTGAATATCTCATAATGGAATAAGCCAAATGGACCATTAGATTGATACCAAAAGTTAGTGTCAATGTCATACATGATCTTTCATGTTCTTGATTATCTTTTGAAAATAATGTGTTGTCTGTCACATCTGCTCTTCTTCCTCATGCTAGAGATGGGTATTTAAGCTTTTGCTCGTTTACATAATAATTCTATTTTGTCCTATAAATAGATTAGTCTCCTTTGTGACTTGCTTATCCTGTGGTCACACACAACCGAAAATTATGGAGGGCAGACAGACCTCAGTAACTAGACTGACCGCTCTTTTTGTTCTATGTACTACAATTCTAAAGCAGCTCAAGCTAGGTACCTGATAAAATCAGGCTAAGAAAATTTCTGAAAGAAAAATCTCCAAAACCTAGATCAATTTAAACAAAACAAAACAAAATCTCGTGAAGTAAACCATTTTCTACAGCAAAATTTTGAAATTTTGTTTTTCTTTGAATCAAGGCTCAAAATGATTGTTCTTGGAGTTCCCTTCATGCCTCAGTGGAAACAAATCTGACCAGCATCCATGAGGACATGGGTTCAATCCCTGGCCTTGCTCAGTAGGTTAAGAATCCAGCGTTGCCCTGAGCTGTGGTGTAGGTCGCAGATGTGGCTTGGATCTCATATTGCTGTGGCTGTGGTGTAGGCCAGCAGCTGTAGCTCCTATTTCACCCCTAGCCTGGGAACCTCCATATGCCACGGGTGTGGCCCTCAAAAGACAAAGAGACAAATAGCGCCCCCCCCAAAAAAAGATCTTAATTCCTCAGTTAGTGTTATCTACATCACTGGTAATCACAACTAGTCATGTGATTGGTCAGTTTCAACATGGAAAATAAGTTCCCCAATATCATTTACCATGGATTATTAGGTACAAAATTATAACTATACACAGTATTTTCTAAGCTGAGAATGAAATTGTTTTTTACAGTTATTCCTTAAAATTACAAATTGAAAATTAAAATAATAAATCATAATAGAATTGCCATTTAGTAATATACAAATTACTATGTATGTATGTTTCAGGGAACCAAGTGTGGAATTTAACATCTATGCTAGAAAACTTTCCCTTGTTTTCTTTAATGTGGATGTGTATATTTTTTCTCTGTAGAATTTGCATGTTCCTGACAACTAAATTTAGCCCTAAGTTTGGAAATGCAATATCATTTTTCCTTCTTTGCCCTTACCTCTCACAGGAATAAGAAGTCAAAGCAACTTTATGAGTCTAAAGAAAAAGGAAGGAATATATGTATATATGTTTTGTAGAAGGCAAAAAAAAAAGCTATTTATTATAATGTAAACCATGTGAAATGGATGGGTCATTTGAAGAGAAAGAAAAGTTTTTGTGGTTTTTCTTTGAAATTCACATATCGCAATGTGTAATGTCTAATGAATTGCTTTTTTGTCATTTTGCATGAAATATGGGCAGCTCATCACAGCATATTAATTGATGATCTACCTTACCTATTTCTAATCTGCTATTTTTTTACTTAAATTAGTTGGGTTGCTGTTTATATTACTGCATTTTTATTCAATGGATAAAATGAAAAAAATTTAAAGCATTTTCAGAGTTTAATTTTAGATTTTACCTTTTTTCTGGGTGCTTAGATATGTTATTAATTGAATCACGCATTAAAGTCAAGCAGCATGTTTTCACAGAAACAGAACTAATGTAAAAATATTTTTCAAAAAAAGTTTTGCTTGCTACAGCTTTTCTCTAGCATGTAGTTGATACTAAGTTTTGTTGTGACAACACTGAATGTTTTTTTGTTTATTGTTCATATCACTCCATTTAGAACAATGGAGTCTTCATAAATATTTTAAAATGTCTTTGAGATAATGTGTATTTAATATTTTTTTCTCTTTTCCTTATGTCCCTACAGAAATTCATGATGAAGGTAAGGCATTGGATCATCTCTTATATATGCAGTACTTTGCGTGTTTTAAATTTGGTTACTCGTGTTTAATTTTTCAATTCATGGTACTTTTCTTCACATTTTAAAGTTTTTAAAAATCAAATCAAACTTTTGAACCTTTAAGTTTAAGTAAATACCTCACATGTTTAGATTTGTCAGCGAATGATGTTTGTCATCTTTGGGTCTTACTGTGACATATTAAGTCTTACTTAGCCCACATTAGGTATTTCTCCCATTGAAATAGATATTTTTCTGTAGCTCTCGATTTAGAATTTTCACTTTGGGGATGATATTGGCTGTTTGTGTTTATGCTCTGTTGTATGAATGCAGTAGGAATTTCATACACTGGGAAATTAGACAAGGCACCAAGAAGCTACCTACTATTGAATTACTTACTACGTAAGAAGTGAAAATAATTCTTATCTCTTTTTATTCCTAAGTCAAATTAGAAAAATGAAAAGGTTTTGGAGTTCCATGGTGGCTCAGCAGTAACAAACCCAACTAGTATCCATGAGGATGAGGGTTTGATCCCTGGTCTCGCTCAGTGGGTTAAGGATCCGGCATTGCCCTGAGCTATGGTGTAGGTTTCAGATGCGGCTTGGATATGGCATTGCTGTAGCTTTGGCATAAGCTAGCAGCTGTAGCTCTGATTCGACTGCTATCCTGGGAACTTCCATATTCTGTGGGAGCGGCCCTAAAAAGTTTAAAAAGAAAAAGAAAAAATGAAAAGATTTTAAAAGGAAACAAACAAAAAGTAAAGAGTAAAAATACAGTCATGATATTGAATGACATATGTAGAAGGAGAGGAAAAATACAATGTCATTCTTTGAGACATAAAGCGAAATGTTTTTTTGTGTTTATATACCTGCCACATGTCTCACATAACAGTCATGAAATTTACATTTTATCCAAAAAGCTGAGAAACAATGTATAGAGAAATTTATTGTATTTGGTTAATAAAAGCCTCTAATATATTAATAGTTTCCAAAGAAGATCATTTCAAAAGATACAAGTTCTGAAAGGTGTTAAATCAGAATTCTACATGTAGATTTAAAGTGTTGCTCAGAAGAAAAGGCAGCAAAGTATTCATGTCAGTTTATTGAATTATGTTCATATTTGACAAAATTGAATCAGGGCCATTTTACTGACAAATGAATTTATTCATTAGCTTTAGGAATTTGACAGTTTGAATAGGAGGACAGAGCAAAGTACTTATTTGAAGTCATATATAAAAGGACACAATACTTTAAATAATTCCAGTTATTCTTATTTAGTAGAAAACACTGTTATTACCTTGGGCTGAGCGAACATGAACTGCTTAATTAGCTATACCATGAAATAAGGGTTTGAGTTGGAGAAATGTTATCAACAGCAGCAAAACATGAATATGTTTTCTCTTTGCAAATATGAATCAATAACTCACACAGTTGGGTTTGATTTTTTTTAATTAGAAATTTTGATTGGCAAATCTGTGTTTACTGTACATATTTTATCCTCTCACCCCATCCAAATCCCCTGGCAAGTCCATGTCTCCATTCCCTTGGAGAATGATGAATGGGCTAGTTGCCTGAAACATGTATCTTAAGCCCTTTCTTTTTTTCTTTTTATTTTTTTCCATTTTTAAAGTTTTATTGAAGTATAGTTGATTTACAATTTTATGATGATCTATGCTATACAACAAAGTGATTCATTTGTACATATACACATATCCATTCTTTTTCAGATTTTTTTTTCTCATATAGGTTATCACAGCATATTGGGTAGAGAGTTCTCTGTGCTATACAGCAGGTACCCATTGACAGTCCCTTCCATGTACAATAGTGTATACCTGCCAATCCCAAACCTCCAGTCCATCCTCTGCCTCAACCTTTCCCCCTTGGTAACCATAAGTTTTTTTTCAAAGTTGATGTGTCTGTTTCTATTCTGTAAATAAGTTCATTTTTATCTTTTTTTAAAATATTCTACATATGAGCCATATCATATGTTTGTATTTGTCTGACTTAACTTCTCTTGGCATGATAATCTCTTGGTCCATTCATGTTGCTGCAAATGTTGTTATTTCATTCATTTTTATGGATGAATAATGTTCCATTGTATGTATGTGCCACATCTTCTTAATTCATTCATCTTTCAGAGGCTATTTGGGTTGCTTCCTTGTCTTGCCTGTTGTAAATAGTGGTGCAGTGAACATTGGGGTGCATGGATCTTTTTGAATTATGGTTTTATCCAGATATATCCCCAGGAGTAAGATTGCTGGATCATATGGTAATTCTGTTTTTCATTTTATGAGAAGCCTTCATACTGTTTTATATGATTGTACCAAAGTACATTCCCATCAACAGTGTAGGAGGGTGCCCTTTTCTCCACACATTTTTCAGCATTTATTGTTTGTAGTCTTTTTGATGATGGACATTCTGCCCAGTGTAAGGTGATACCTCAATGTGGTTTGTATACCTATATTTATAGATTGTATTGCTATAAGCTTGCCTTTTAGAACTGCTTTTGCTGCATCCCATAAGTTTTGATTCATTGTGTTTTCATTTTCATTGGTCTCTAAGACTTTTTTCAATTTCTTCTTTTGATCCATTGGCTGTTTAGTAGCATATTGTCTAGTCACCACATGTTTATGTTTTTTGCTATTGTTTTATTTTTCTCATGTGGTTGATTTCTAATCTTCTAGTGTTGTAGTCAGAAAAGACGCTTGATTTTTCAATTTTTTTAAATTTACCAAGGCTTTATTTATGGCCCAAGATGTGATATATCCTGGAGAAAGGTCTTTGTGCGTTTGAGAAGAATATATATTCTGCTCTTTTGGAATAAATGTTCTTTAAATATAAATTAAGTCCATATGGTCTAATGAGTCGTTTAAGGACTGTTTCCTGACTGACTTTCTGTCTGGATGATGTGTCCATTGCTGAAAGTGGGGTGCTAAATTCCCCTCCTATTATTGTGTTGTTGTCAATTTCTACTTTTATGGATATTAGTAGTTGCCTTACATATTGAGATGCACCTATATTGGGTGCAGTCTATCTTTTGGTTAGAGCATTTACGCCATTTACATTTAAGGTAATTATTGAGACCTATGTTCTTATTGCCACTGTTATTTCTTTTGCAATTGTTTTTGTTGTCTTTTTTCTTTCCTTCCTCTATTGTTGTCTTCTCTTGTGATTTGATGACTATCTTTAGTATTGTGTTTGAGTTGCTTTTTCTTATTTGTGTATATATCTATTGTAGATTTTTGGCATGCAGTTACAATGCAGTTTTGATATAGCAGTCTATTTTGCTTTAAAGATTTCTTTAAGTTGCTGGACTCTTAATTTTAAATGCACTTCCAGTGACTTGTAATCATACTGTCCTCATGATTGCTGATTTGATATCATGTTTGTGTATGAATAATTTCATACCTTTACAATATGTTTGCCTTTACCAGTGAGCCTTCTCATTTGTAATGTTCTTGTTTCTCATTGTGCCCCCCCTTTTTTTCTGCTTACAGAAGTTTCTCTAGTATTTGTTGTAAAGCTATTCTTGGTTGTGGCTTTTTCCCTTTCATAACTTTAAACATATCCTGCCACTCCCTTCTGGTCTGCAGAGTTTCTGCTGAAAAATCAGCTTATAACCTAATGGGGGTTCCTTTGTATGTTGTTTCTTTTCCCTAGTAGCTTTTAATATTTTTTCTTTGTCTTTAATTTTGGTCAGTTTCATTGATATGTGTCTTGGGGGAGTTCCCATCGTGGCTCAGCAGTTTACAAACCCAACCATTATCCATGAGGATGTGGGTTCAATCCCTGGCCTCGCTCAGTGACATAAGGATCTGGTAGTGCCATGAGCTGTGGTGTAGGTTGCAGACATGACTTAGATCCAGTGCTACTGTGGCTGTGGTGTAGGCAGCAGCTCCAATTTGACCACTAGCCTTGGAACCTCTATATGCTGTGGGCATGGCCCAAAAAAGAAAAAAAAAATATGTGTGTGTGTGTGTGTGTCTGGGGGTGTTCCTCTTTGGGTTTATCCTATATGGGACTCCCTGTACTTCCTAGGCTTGAATTAGTGTTTTATTTCCCATGTTAGGGAAGTTTTTGGCTATTATCTCTACAAATATTTTCCCAACCCTTTCTCTCTTCTTCTAGCACCCCTATAATGTGAATGTTGGTGTATTTAGTGTTATCCCAGAGGTCTCTTAGACAGTCCTAATTTATTTTAATAGTTTTTTCTTTATTCTTTTCTGGAATAGAAGTCTGTCTTTTACCTCCCTTATTCATTCTTCTGTCTCATGGATTCTGCTATTGATTCCTTCTAGTGTATTTTTTATTTCAATTATTGTATTGTTCATCTCTCTTCTTTAAATCTTCTATTTCTTTGTTAAACATTTCCTGTAATTTCTCTATGTTGCCTCCATTTTTTTTTTTCTCAAGATCTTGGATGCTCCTTAGTGTTGTTACTCTAAAGTCTTTTTCATGTAAGTTGCCTATCTGCACTTCACTTAGTGGTCCTCTGAGCTTTGGTATTTTGTTCCTTCTTTTAGAGTGCATCTCTCTGCCATTTCGTTTCATCTAGCTTATTGTGTTGGTTGTCTCCTTTCTGAGGGTTGCAGGGTTATAGCCTTTCTTGCTTCTAGTTTCTGCCCCTTCATGGGTGAAGTTGGTCAGGGGACTTATGCTCAGTTCCTGATGGGAGGGACTGATGTCTGCCCACCAATGTCCCTTTGTTAGGCATGTCTTTGTTGAGAGATGGGATTAGAGACAGCCCAAGAAGACTTTATGCAGCCTATCTGTTGATGGGTGGATCTGTGCTCTCACTTTGTTGATTGTTTGGCCTGGGACTTTTCAGCACTTGTTCTGGTAGGGTGTTGAGTGTGGCAGGGTTTTTCCAAAAGCTTCCAGGGAAGCACATGCTAATACTTATCCCCTGGGGCCTCTGCCTTCAATGTCATGCCCCCAACAGTGAGCTGCACCTGATCCCTACCTCCCCAGGAGGCCCTCTGAGACTCTCAGGTAGATATGACCCAGATTCTTATGAAATCCCTGCTTTTCCCTTGGACCCAGTGCATGTCAAACCTTGTATGCACCCTTTAAGAGTGGAATCTCTGTTTCCCCTAGTCCTGTGGAGCTCCTGCACTCAAGCCCTATTGGGCCTTCAATGCCAAATGCGCTAGGAGTGCCTCTTTCCAATGCCAGACACCCAGGCTAGAGTACCTGATATAGAGTTTGGATCTTTCACTCCTGTGGGAGAGCCTCTGCTATATATTTATTTTCCAATTGTGGGTCGCCCACCTGACATTTATGGGTTTTGCTTATATTATGAAAATGCCCTTCCTGCTGTCTTGCTGTGGCTTATTTGTCTTTGGGTGTAGGATATCTTTTTTGGTAGTTTCCCATCTATTTCGTTGTTGGTTGTTCTGCAGTTGGTTCTGATTTTGGTGTTTTTATGAAAGGAGGTAAGCTTGAGTCCTATTTTGCTGTTTTTTCTCTCACATTTGATAGATGATTTGTTTTCCCTCAAGCTCTTTCATGAGAGAAGAGTCATATAAAAATCAATGAAAATAGAAAAAATGATGTCCAGTTTTAAACCAGATGGTATATCTAAAATAATTTAACTAGCCTCTGATTTCTTTTAACTGCAAGGCCAGATCCAAAGACTTATTTTCATACCTGCATTGGATCATTTAGAAAGGTTAGAATTTGACTAAGTGAGGGCATATCCATGAAACTATAGTCATTTAATCCACTTACAATAAAGAAGAAGCTAAATTTTACTCAGCTTTCTCTTTTGAATAGTAGTTTTGTGTTTCAGACCTGAACACATTATTTAAGCACCTAGAACCATTTAGATGCTTCCTTGTCATAGGAGCCCATTACTGCTGGTTGGCACTGAACAGTGACTTATTAGTACTGTTATTGGCATGGTCTGTCCTCAGGAGATGTTTGTTTAAGACACCATCACATATTGGCCATCCCTTGCCAAGTGGCTGTCTTGACAAATTGTCATCTGACTTTGTCAGACACATCTATTTTGTACTGAGGCCTGATTTCTCAAATTGTTAGAATCATCCTGTGACCCTGTTATATGTTTTTTTGTTTGTTTTTTATTTTTATAATTTTTTTTTATTTTCCCACTGTACAGCAAGGGGGTCAGGTTATCCTTACATGTATACATTACAATTACATTTTTTCCCCCACCCTTTCTTCTGTTGCAACATGAGTATCTAGACAAAGTTCTCAATGCTATTCAGCAGGATCTCCTTGTCAATCTATTCTAAGTTGTGTCTGATAAGCCCAAGCTCCCGATCCCTCCCACTCCCTCCCCCTCCCCCTCCCATCAGGCAGCCACAAGTCTCTTCTCCAAGTCCATGATTTTCTTTTCTGAGGAGATGTTCATTTGTGCTGGATATTAGATTCCAGTTATAAGTGATATCATATGGTATTTGTCTTTGTCTTTCTGGCTCATTTCACTCAGTATGAGATTCTCTAGTTCCATCCATGTTGCTGCAAATGGCATGATGTCATTCTTTTTTATGGCTGAGTAGTATTCCATTGTGTATGTATACCACCTCTTCCGAATCCAATCATCTGTCGATGGATATTTGGGTTGTTTCTATGTCTTGGCTATTGTGAATAGTGCTGCAATGAACATGCAGGTGCACGTGTCTCTTTTAAGTAGAGTTTTGTCCAGATAGATGCCCAAGAGTGGGATTGCGGGGTCATATGGAAGTTCTATGTATGGATTTCGAAGGTATCTCCAAACTGTTCTCCATAGTGGCTGTACCAGTTTACATTCCCACCAACAGTGCAGGAGGGTTCCCTTTTCTCCACAGCCCCTCCAGCACTTGTTATTTGTGGATTTCTTAATGATGGCCATTCTGACTGGTGTGAGGTGATATCTCATGGTAGTTTTGATTTGCATTTCTCTTATAATCAGCTATGTTGAGCATTTTTTCATGTGTTTGTTGGCCATCTGTATATCTTCTTTGGAGAAATGTTTATTCAGGTCTTTTGCCCATGTTTCCATTGATTGATTGGTTTTTTTGCTGTTGGGTTGTATCAGTTGTTTATATATTCTAGAGATTAAGCCCTTGTTGGTTGCATCATTTGAACCTATTTTCTCCCATTCTGTAAGTTGTCTTTTTGTTTTCTTTTGGGTTTCCTTTGCTGTGCAAAAGCTTTTCAGTTTGATGAGGTCCCATGGGTTTATGTTTGCTCTAATTTCTATTGCTTTGGGAGACTGACCTGAGAAAATATTCGTGATGTTGATGTCCGAGAGTGTTTTGCCTATGTTTTCTTCTAGGAGTTTGATGGTGTCCTGTCGTATATTTAAGTCTCTCAGCCATTTGGAGTTTATTTTTGCGCATGGTGTGAGGGTGTGTTCTAGTTTCATTGCTTTGCATGCAGCTGTCCGGGTTTCCCAGCAATGCTTGCTGAATAGACTTTCTTTTTCCCATTTGATGTTCTTGCCTCCCTTGTCAAAGATGAATTGACCATAGGTGTCTGGGTTTATTTCCGGATTCTCTATTCTGTTCCATTGGTCTGTCTGTCTGTTTTGATACCAGTCCCACACTGTTTTGATGACTGTGGCTTTGTAGTATTTCTTGAAGTCTGGGAGAGTGATGCCTCCTGCTTGGTTTTTGTTTGTCAGGATTGCTTTGGTGATTCTGGGTCTTTTGTGGTTCCATATAAATGTTTGGATTGTTTGTTTGTTATATGTTTTGTTACTTAAGATGGAAGGGTTATTTCAGTAGCTCATGCTGCCAGGGGCCCTCAGGTAGACCAGCTGCCAGGCCCATAAATTCTATGTTGCCCTGGTCCATCTATTGCTATTCACATTTACATTTGTAAATTACTCGCTGATGATGTGAAGGCTTATGCATGGAGATTTAAAAATTTTTTTTCCTTGAAACAGCTCATTACCCAGGTATTACTATGAGTACTTGAAGGTAAACTTAAAAGGTTCTCTGTTCGAATATCTGGGCAAAAGAAAGAAGATCTCTAAGGCAAATTTCTTTTCGTTGTTGCCTATTGTTTTAAGCTTTGGTGTTACAGCTTAGTATGACCTAAGCAGGAAACTTTTTAAGGTTTCACTGTCTTTCTTCTGACATGGTACTTACAATGGTCAAGGAATAGAGAAAAGTTCTCCTGTAGAGTCTGATTTTTTTTAAATCTCTTGAATATTAAGGACCTGGAATTATGAGAAATGTCCTATATTGATTAGCATAGCATAGCATTTTTACACAGAAACAATGACTAGTAAAATAAAACACCTTTAAATATTTAGAGGTTACATAGTTAATAGATTAAATGGTGTCAAACAGCAATGACACTAAAGAATTGTCAGCTAATATATAGTACTCACATATGTTAAAAACAGAGAGGTGCAAAAAAAAAAAAAACTCAAACAACAAAAACACAGAACTAGTAATTTTTATGTGTGTATAAACTTCTTTAGTTGATCTTAGTCATTACTGTTCTGGCTTTGTTTATTATGCTTTTCTGCTGCTACATTTTTAAGCTTATGACAGTGATACCTTAAATGTAGCTACTGTGGTCCAGTTTTTCCCCTTGCTGATAGAAAAGGATAACGGATGAATAAACTATGCCTTATGACTTCATATAATTCTAATTAAGTGTTAATGTAGCAATATTTACATCAGAATTTCTGCTTAAAATATCGGTCCCTTAATTACATGTTTTCACCAAGATGCTGGAACGCTTAAGGCATTGGAATGTCTGACATTTAATGCCTAACTTGATATTAAAATAATCTGTGGACACCTTGAAGTGTGGTTTCTTTAGAATATATAAAGCATTGCTGCTTAGATTTTATTTGAATTTACTCTGGATTTCTTATTCACTTGTAGTTTACCAGTTCTACATTTTTATACTATTGTTTAATATTAACCTTGTCCATCACCTCAGGGATAATGGGACCAAATCTATGCACAGAACTGAAAAAAATCTTTTTGATATTTTCCAAAAGTCCAGTCTTACCTTTAATTAAATGCCTCTTGATTTCCCAACCCCAGAAATATTTAGAGGGAAGAATTTGGCAATGATAGTTGTTACTGATTTTTATTTTGTTTTGTTTTCCCCTGAGAGAGCAACAGCCCCTTAGTATAGATGCCCCTTGTCTATAGGTGACCACAGTAGTCTAGCAGAAGTGACCTCAGGATCTGCAGGAGGGGCCATAAAGAGCTAGTGCCAGCTCATGAACCACAGCACACACTCAACCAATCATGGGAGAACCCTGGATGTGGTGGGCAGACAGTTGCATTTTCAGAACCAGGTAGGGCTCAAGTTATCTGCAGAAACGTACGTCAAGGACATGTAGGTTCTAGGTCATACTTTTACTGAAAAGACCTGATAGATCATGTAGATGGAGATCTTAAGAAATACGCAAAAAATTAGTTCTTAAATTTCTGTTTTCTTTGCTGTTAGTGTGCAAATCTTTTGAAGAAAATCCCTTGGGGTTCAGCATATAATTGTTGAATGAATGAATAATTAGAGAATCTTCTTATTTTGAAGGCACAAGACAACAAACTGAGATTATTATGCCCAATACCCTTGAAGATCAAATACGCTACCTCTCTGGCAGTAGATACTCAATAAATATCTTTCTATAGAATAGGGAAAAGTGTTTCTTTTGTGTAGTACTTACTGGGGAATTAGCGGGATTAAAGTATAGATGGCATTGATGTGAACACAAGGTTTATGCATTACATAATTTAATTTCCTAACTCTTTTCTTAAGTGGTGCAATTGAAAGCACCACTTACTTTGCCTGTGTTTTAGATTCTAAAGAACGATTAGCCTGTTAACTTCAGAAAACACCAAGATATTTTTTCCAAAATGTGACCTTGAGAGGCATGCTAGCCTTGAGTTTTTTTCTCCTTTAGCTTGATTGATTTTTACCTCGTTTGTCCCAGCTGGACTCCCAGAGCTAACTGTAGTTGTAGCTCTGTGAGCTTACAGGTTCAGGCTTGGGTGACTGGAGGGTAAATAGGCCCCTTGTTTCCATAGTACTGAATTATTATGGCTTGCAATATATTTCCCAGCAGTGATGAACCTTTTCTCATTGCAGTTGCTCTGGGGGAGTCCCATAAACCATCTTAGGGCATAGTGTTGTAGAGTCTTAGAGGAATAACCCTAGAAGTGACCATATTTGGTATAACCATCCTCATAAACTACTGGCAGTCCCTTCTATCAGAGGATGTCCATAAATATTTGTTTACTTAAATTAAAGCAAGGACCATGCCAAATTTAATAAGAAAATTGATATGATTGACCAAATAAAAAAGCACAAAGAATCAAGGTACCTCTTTGGATGTGAGGAAGTTACCCAACCTGCCCAAGAATGGATATTATACATTTTCTTTTTCCTGAGTCAGAGCCAGTCATAATAGTGTTATTTTAAATGACAAGTTAGCCATAACAAAGCATGAAGTAATGCCATTTTCAGCACCATGAATGGACCTAGAGATTATTATTAGTGAAGTAAGTCAAAAAGGGAAAGTCAGATGTCATATGATATCACTTATATGTGGAATCTAAAATATGACACAAATAATTGAAAACACAAAAGGGAAACAGAGTCATAGACATGGAGAACAGACTTGTGCTTGCCAAGAGGGAGCAAGATGGGGAAAGGATGGAATGGAAGTTTGGGATCAGCAGATACAAATTGTTATATAAAGAATTGATAAACAACAAGGTTCTACTATAGCAAAGGAAACTATATTCACTACCTTGTTAGAAACCATAATGGAAAAAATACAAAAAAGAACATAATGTATAACTGAATCACTTCGCTACAGAGCAGAAATTAACACAACACTGTAAATCAACTATACTTCAATTAAAAACCAAACAAAATGACAAGTTAGAGGAAAAGGATTTCAGACCATGGTGACAGAAATTGCATCTTCATTTGTGTTAATACTGCTCTCTTAAACAACAAAATTAATTTAGTGTGTATTACTTGCATACTTTTACAAGAATTCTATTAAAACTAAATTTGTGGCATACATTAGCATTTGAGTAGCGAGGAAATCTGTAGTGTAAAATTCATAGTTGTGTAATTGTGTAAAATCTAAATTTATAATCTCTGAAAGAAAATCCAGACACTAAAATATCTCCTTAACCAGTATGAACATTTATGTACATATGCGCATATGGACATATGAAATGCATAGGCAAAGCTTTACAAGAAAAGGCGCACTTAAAACTTTTCTGATTACATCTAAAGCCTTATTCTTCATTTTAAAAAGTCTTATTTTGATTGGATGACTGTCCAGTGTCTTAAAGTTCATCTGGACCTTATGGCTTTGGAGGTTATATCTGGTCTGAAAAGGTAAGCTCCCGTCAAAGTTATGTAAATCAGATAGGATAAATAAATTCTTGGCCACAATAAATCCATATGTTATGGGAAATAAAAATACTATCTAAATGGCCTCATTCTTAGGGGGAATATTAATTTTGCAAAGTAGATTTTTCCCCCTTTCACTCATTAGGTGAAAATGCAATTTTTCCTTTTTTTAAAGACAATTTTTCTCATAATTTTAATACCTTTTAATATCTATTTTGAAATGGTTTTGAAGTCTTTAAGCATAACATGTAAATAAAGTTTTTTTAAGAAATTATATGAAGCAATAAGAAAGGGATATATTTTACATAAAAAATGTATGTTTGAGTATTAAAGTACTTTCTTCTGGACTTGTTAAAGTATATATAATTCAGTATTAACCACACTCCTCCTTTTGTGTGTGCATGTCTTGTCTAGGGCTGCTCCTGCGGCATGTGAAGGTTCCCAGGCTAGGGGTCTAATCAGAGCTGTAGCCGCTGGCCTATGCCAGAGCCACAGCAACGTGGGATCTGAGCTGCGTCTGTGACCTACACCACAGCTCATGGCAATACCACATCGTTAACCCACTGAGTGAGCCAGGGATCGAACCGGCAACCTCATGGTTCCTAGTTGGACTTGATAGCCACTGAGCCACGATGGGAACTCCCACCACACTCCTCCTTAAAGATCTCTTTTTCTTATAGAAAAAAGTGCCAACTCCTTGGTACCTTGGTAATGTTCTATAATTCTCATGATGTTACTCTGAGCTCATCCTGTTTAGTTTCTCTGAGACCCAGCACTACAATCTTGTCGTCCCTTCCTCTTTAACACAGTGCAGGTGTTTACCATGACACCCTTACTCCCTCTCTCACACACACTCCACACTCTGCCTGGATCAGGCTCCCTTTCTGGTTTCTTAAAAGTTATCTGAGGTTGTGACTTCATAGAAGAGGGAGCCTTTAACCTGAGTTTTAAAACATAATCTACAAAGCAGAAAAGCCTGCATAGGGAAGGGATATTATGTCCTAAGACACAGCAGCAAGAAAGCTTAGGGCTGGGAGAATGTGTATGTTTGGAGCTTAAAGAGTTTGGGGAGTGAGGCTAGAAAGGGCTGAATCTAAATGTCCTCTGTGCTCATACTACTCAGTGTTGTCCCCGGAATAAGAACACCTGACACATCTGGAAAAGTTTTGTTATGAAATATCTCTGTATTCAGCCCAGACCTACTGGATCAGATTCTCAGGGATAGACCAAGAAGTCTTCTGTGTTTTAACAAGCTCTCCACAGGATTCATAAGCATGCTAGATGCTGAGACACAATTCCTTATCTCATAGAAAGGAATTTAGACTCGTTTCCTATAAACAATTGGAAGATATGAAAGGCTTTTAAGCCTAAAGATGCTTTGATGAATTTTGTGTTTTAAGAAGATTTTTAAGCCTGAGGATGATTTGATAAATTTTGTGCTTCATTGAAGAAATGATTCTTTAGTCCTTATTCTGTGCCAGGCATTTTTCTAGGTACCTGACATACCATTGTGCCCAAAGTACTGTAGTCCCCGCTTGATGCAAACTACACTGTAATGGAAAATACAAACAATAAATAACTGAGGGAGTTTCCACTGTGGCACAGCGGGTTAAGAATCTGGAGCTCCCACTATGGCGCAATGGGATGGGCAGTGTCTTGGGAGCCACTGGGACGCGGTTTGATTCCCAGCCAGGCACAGTGGGTTAAGGATCCAGCATTGCTGAAGCTGTGGCTTAGGTTACAACTGCTCCGACCTGATCCCTGGCCAGGAACTCCATATGCCGCAGGGCAGCCAAAAATGACCAAAATAATAATAATAATAATAATAATAATAATAATAATAATAATAATATCCAAGCCAGCTGCAGCAGTGTGGGTTGCAGGTTTTACCCCTGGCTCCTGCAGTGGGTTATTATTAATTAGCGTTGCCACAGCTGTGGCATGGCTCATAGCTGTGGCTCTCTGATCCCTGGCTGGGAACTCCATATGCTGCAGGATGGCAAAAACTGAAAAAAAATAAATAAAAGTGGTAAAAATTAAATGGGAATAAATAATTACAAATTAGGGTAAGTATTTATTGCAATGGAGTTTATCCTTCAAGAAGTAGCCCACAGGGGAAGGTTTTCTTGGTGGCTTTACCCTAGTAGAAGCATTCTTTCCATAGCAATTTGCTCATCTGCTGTAGCATTCGCTTTATTTTTTCCTATTAAATTTTTCCATGAGAACAAGAGAGCACGTTACTGATTTAGTTAAACTTTTTCTTTTTCCCCCCTTGTTGACCCTTTGCTGCCCTATGCAGACTGCCCAAGGTGGTGGCCACCGAACTCTCCTCTATGGACATGCCATATTGCTGCGCCATTCCTACAGTGGCATGGTGAGTACACGTTTTGATTTCATCTCCCCTCTGGTCATCCTGACTCATTTATGCATGCATGGTCAGGAAATAATTTCATCGATGGCTTGAATGAGCTTTGCTCTATGTGCTTTTTAATATCTGTGTACCCTGTTTGGTTTTCTGATTTGTATAAAATAAGTGAACATATATAAACATTTCATTCTTTTAAAAGCTTTATTAAATTTACATTATTAAATTATAAAAGCAATACAAAACAGCTCATTCTGTCAGGCTTGAAATTACAGAAGAAAAAGATCTTCATACACCAATGAGAAAACTGATGGGGACTTTAAAAGTTTTTTAATCTTTTCCATTCTTAAAATTTTTAATATAAATGAGATCTTATTACATAACCAAATTTATAGAAGATTTTTGGCATATTGTCACACAGTAAACATAAGTATTATCCAGGGTATTCAAATGTTTTCAAATTAATTTTAGTGACTACACGGTAGTCCAGTATGTGGAAATTTAATATAATGGATCATTTCTTTTAAGAAGGATTCCCCAGTATGTAAGCTCCTTTAAGTGTTGTAAGAATGAGAACACAAAGCTGAATGTGGACTGAGCGCAAGGTATACTGGCCTCTATACCACACAAGTAGCTCTACCCTGCAGAGCTCCTGTCCTGCATGTGTGTGTGGAGGTTAATGTACCTTGGGCTTATTCCACATTCAGCTTTATGTCCTCATTCTTACAACACCTGAAGAGGATTTTGAGGTTGGGGTGGAGATAGAGGAGTTGGCCTGGAAAATTATCCTAAACTTTACATCCAAGAATGCACAGTGAGGACAGGTTAAGAGTCGGGGAAAGAAGTCAGGGAGAGTTGGGAGAGTTCCCTTACTCCTTGGGAAACACATAAAGGGACACACATGGCAGAACCTCACTGCAGGGAGGCAGCATGCTGCACAGAAAGTCAATTCTGGATGCGTTTCAGAAAGTTAAAACTTTTTAGATGAAAACAAAACAAGAGGATGAAAGTGAATACTGTTCAAATTTCTGTTTGCAAGAAAGATTTCTGTCAGATAAGGTTGTACTTTTGCTTATGATCATGAATCTCACCTGAAGGGAGAGATGTATAAATATGTCCACAATTGCTTGTCATCTTTTACTGACAGAACGTATTTCTGCACCTTTTTATGGGAGGGGAAATAAACACATTTCCTCTAGAATGTCACTCCCAGCGAAGGTTGTGTAAGTGCTCCGAGTTAGACTTGGAAAGGACTATAAATGTTTTCTAATTAAAGTATAGTTGATTTACAGTGTTGTGTGTGTTTCAGGTGTACAACACAGTGATGCAGCTATTTATATAGATATTCTTTTTAAGATTCTTTTCCCTTATAGGTTATTACAAAATGTTGCAAATGGCATAATTTCTTCTTTATTGCTGAGTAATATTCCATTGTATATATGTACCACATATTCTTCATTCATCCGTTTGTTGATGGACACTTAGGTTGCTTCCATGTCTTGGCTATTGTAAATAGTGCTGCTAAGAACATTTGGGTGTAGGTGTATTTTCCAATTACGGTTTTCTCTGGATATATGCCCAGGAGTGGGATTGCTGGGTCATAAGGTAGTTCTATGCTTAGTTTTTCAGGACCCTCCATATTGTTCTCCATAGTGGTTGTACCAATTTACATTTTCACTAACAGTGTAGGAGGATTCCCTTTTCTCTGCACCCTCTCTGGCATTTGTTATTTGTAGACTTATTAATGATGGCATTATGACTGTTGTGAGGTGGTACCTCATTGCAGTTTTGACTTGCATTTCTCTAATATTTAGCAATGTTGAGCATCTTGTCATGTGCCTTTTGGCCATGTGTATGTGTAAAGAGCTATAAACGTTTAGTGACAGCTATTGATTCTGTGTCTTCTAGTACCTGTGCTGCCTGTCCACTTCCAGGTCTTCAACTGATAAACTGGCCTTTGATGTTGGCTTACAAGAGGACACAACAGGTGAGCACATTGGTCTGAGATAAAGCTGTGCTCAGGAAAGCATGACAGGGACTGGATTGGGAGAAGTCAGGAGACATGATGGAAGATACATTTGCTGACTCTTCTTAGGGATGGATTCTGGAAAGAACAAATGACTTCCCTATGGAAAGTTTTAATAGAAGGAGGAAGTGTACATTATTTTACTTACTTCAGGTTCACTTATATTTGTTAAGTGTACCAATGTAATTAATGTCAACATTCGAACAGAAATGTAGAAAATGAAATGGACGTTTCCCTGTCCACAGATCATCATGCTCCATGTCTATGTATTTGCATAGTTTTGAAACAAAAATACATATATATGGACACATTTGTTGTTTTGGAGAATCAAAATTGGAGAGTATAGTCTGTGTTTTTGTTCTCAGTACTCTGAGGACTTTACACATTATATACCTCTGTATAATTTTGACTTTTTTTTATCTTTTATGATGAGCATGCCTGACTTCGAAATTAAATAAAAGATCAAGTAGAAAAAAGAATGGAAAGAAATAGTCCAACTCTTATTAAGTTGTTCTTTCTGTGAGTGGGATCAAGCTCACACATGCCCTTCTTTTTGGGGGGCGGGCTTTGCCCATGGCATGTGGAATTCTGGGGCCCAGAATTGAACCCCTTACCACAGCAGCAACCTGAGCCACAGAAGTGACAACACCGGTTGGACCCTTAACCTGCCGAGCCAGCAGGGAACTCCCTGCCCTTCTTTTTAAACCTAAAGTTTGCACAGATAACAATTGGATAAAAGTAAAGCTCTATTTATCAACCTAATTTATATATATATATATATATATATATATATATATATATATATATATAATTTTTTTTTTTGGCCTCGCCCACAGCATGTGGAAGTTCCCAGGCCAGGGATCAAACCTGCCCCACAGCAGTAACTCAAGCCACAGCAGTGACATCACCAGATCCTTAACCTGGTATGCTACAAGAGAAACTCCCTAATTAGCTTTTTAATAGACCAACATATGACCTTGTACAAGAAATTCTGAGAATCCCAGGCGCCCGAAAGATAAATGCATTCCTCTCATTTTTATTTTATTATTATTTTATTTTATAGCTCATTCCTCTGTATTTTAACTAGTTGTTTTTAGTTTTCTCACTGTAATAACTTACTTCAGCACATAGTTACATGGGAAAAAAGTCTTCAATTCTCTTTCTCAAAAGAAGTAAAAGACACGTACAATCTAGAACTTGTTCTCATATATTGAGGTGATTCTAAAATAGTGAAGCCTACAGAGCAAGGTAGTCCTTCTCACACAATATCCCCTTGTGTTACTCATTTTACCCCTTAGCTCTCTACAGCTTCTGAATTCTTTGCTAAATATATCATTTGTTGTGTGCCTGCCTTGATCAGAATGAAACCCAACAGGCAGATGCTTTTTTCTTCCTTATTTGTTGCTGTGTTTGCCAGTATGAAAGCAGTGATTGACCAATAGTATGTGCTTTATTCATGATTGAGGGAATGAATGAACAACTCCCTACTACTTAAAAATATGAATCCAGTGAATGAAGCTAGGGAATTCTGCAAGGTGACCTTCAAGACTATGGTGTGTGTAGTAAAAGTAGCTCAGGGCACGGATTACAAACTGCCAGTAAGGATGCTCATGAGGTATTGTTTGCTGATTGGTGTACTCATTTATGCAAAATGAATCGTTATTGAGTACCTACAAAATACTAGCGGGACCTGGGGAAACCACAGTAAACAGAACATACAAAGACCTGCTATTTTGCAACTTATATTCTGGCATTGTGGAATTAGTAAAGAGGCCAAAATAAGTGTGATGGAAAAATAATAATGCTGGGCACACAGAGAATGATAATTGTTGGATAACAGATATCAATAAAACGATTCCCATTTTTGGTTAGAACTTATATTTAGCGTTTAAAAGGAACTATGAGGAGATTGAAGCATTGTGTGCTTATGTTTATGCCCTAGGTTTTGGGACTGAAGTACGAAGAATGTTGAACAGTTCATGAGGCTTATGTTTGACTTGTTCTAGAAGAAAGTATTTGATTTAATATACACCCAGATATTTTTATACCATATCCTTCTATAAGCAGGATTCTCTTATATTTTACCTTTAGATTAATAGAAACTATTCTATTTTAAAATAACACCATAAAACAAGGCACAGGATAGAAAAACTCAGGTGGCAATTACTCATACCCATTTTGAGTCAGCATCCAAAAAAAAGTACAGAGGTTTTTTAATGGTTCTAATACCACCGTCACAAAACCCTGAGCCTAGAGATCCCTTCGTAGTTCAGTGGTTAACAAACCAGACTAGCACCCATGAGGATGTGAGTTCGATCCCTGGCTTTCTCGTGGGTTAAGGATCTGGCATTGCGGTAAGCTGTGGTGTAGGTCAGAGACGCGCCTTGACATTGGATCCCGCCTTGGATCCCGTGTTGCTATGGCTGTGGTGTAGCCTGGTGGCTACAGCTCCAATTTGACCGCTAGCCTGGGAGCCTCCATATGCAAAACAAAACAAACAAGCAAACAAACAAACAAACAAAACAAAACAAAAACCCTGAGTCCTTTTGAAAATTAAGTGGCCGAAAATTGGGTGTTATTAGAGAGAGTGATGTAACAGTATAACCACATATGGTTGCATAAGGAACAGAGAGCAGTGTGGCTGGTGAATGTATCCTTATGTGAGCATAAATAAATATCTTTTTAAAGCAGTTCTTAGGAGAGGGGGGGAAGACACCAAACTTACCCATGTGTCAAACGTTTCTTGAGAAGAATCTTTGCATTTCAGTATGTCTTATCAGAAACTAATTTGCTCTGATTCTTTTGATTTTCGTGATCTAAGAGATGAATTTGCATTCCACTTCCAGTTTCTGAAAGTTGCGTGAATAGGGCAGTTTCCTTTGAAGGAGACTGATGGTGAAGACTGATTTCATTTGTCTCTTTTATGTTGGAGTCACTGGCAAAGAACATGGATTTTTAGACTAAGAGGCATTTCTTTGTGTTTCACGTTTCAATCACTGCGCAGGCGAGGCTTGTTGGTGGACCATACATCCTGCCTCCAAGCAACGCTCAGAAGGAGAAAAAGTGCGAGTTGGCGATGACCTCATCTTAGTTAGTGTGTCTTCTGAAAGGTACCTGGTAAGTGTGGAAAGCAGGATCATTTACTTAGTGATATGGTAAGTGACAGGTCAATAAAATGAGCTCTTTAGAGCTGAGATTGCAAATTATCTAGGAAAATTGCTGAGAAACAAGCCTCTACCTCTCTTTGATGAGTTCTGACTCCCTAAGTAGAGGAATAATATGCCGTGAGTGGCAATGCGGCTGACCAGGGTTATTTAGACAGGCTTGCCTCGTGCCCTTGACATGTGTGTTCATGACATTGTTAGGGCCTGTCCTTGGATGATTTTATTAGCAGCATGTAAAATGTGGTCTAATTGGCAATGCGAAATTCCATGGACTTTATTTTGCATCCACTGTGAAGACGGTGTTAATGAGGCTGTGATGACCTGTTTTGAGATTTATGAAAGAAAATTGTTCTAAGAGAAACACTTGCCATGCTAAGAAAGGAGAAATAAAATAAAAAAGTTTAATTCTGTCACTGACATTGCATTGTTTCAAAGGGAAGGGATTGGAAATGGGAAATTGAAGAAAGAAGTTTATGTTTAATCATTGAAAGCATTTTTAATGTTTGCAGTGAGGCCAATATCTATCTAACTTATTTAGTAAATTGTATTTTTGCTTATGAATAATCATTTGCAGAAGTTCGCAGAAGGTCGAAATTAATCAAGTGTGAAGGAGGCCAGTGCAAAATATTCATTTTATTTTAAGGTTGAGAAAGTAATTAAACAAATATAAAATGGGGTATTGCAAACTTTCCATGAATGTCCACATTTTTAAAAATCCCAGACATCATTGTGGATGATGATTGAAACAAAAATCAGAAATAGAGCATCCTTGCAGTTAAGATCCCGCTCATCTATATAAAGTGTATTTCCACTGCTTTAAATCAAAATATTATTTGTGGAGTTCCAATCATAGCTCAGTGGTAACGGACCCAACTAGTATCCTTGAAAATGCGGGTTCCATCCCTGGCCATGCTCAGTGGGTTAAGGATCTGGCATTGCCGTGATCTCTGGTGTAGGTTGTAGATGCAGCTTTGATCCCACATTGCTGTGGCTGTGGCGTAGGCCAACAGATGCAGCTCTGATTTGACCCCTAGCCTGGGAACTTCCATATGCTGTGGGGGTGGTCCTAAAAAAGCAAAATATATAAAATTACTTGTATGTCATTGATTAAGTAAGTAGTTAGTACCCCTTTGCTCTATGAACGTGGAAATAGGATAGGTCTGGAGGTGCTTCAAGTCTGGAGGTGCTTCAAATCAGTTTTTGCTTACCAATACATTTCCTTCCAATTCTGAAACATTTCTAGGAAGAGGGTGCTGTGTTACTTACTCTGAGGGCAGAGGGGATGATGAAGGCAGGGAGATGGTGAAACAGTGGCTCATGTAACTGACAGGAACTATTCTGTTAAACAGAGCATCTCATGTTGCAGAGCTAGAGGGAGGCCTGGAGCAATTCTTTTGTCTCTTAACCAGTGTCTGTGGAAACAGGCACCATGCACATTCCTAGAACAATGGAAGTATGTCAGTTTCTCAGATGAGCATTAATTAAGCCCTTACTGTGTGTGAAGGTCATTATTTTGGTCAGGAGACATCGATTTCGAGCTGTGGTTTTACTTGGAAACGAATAGTGGTGGTAAAACTAATGCATGCGTGCTTCTCAGTATATAAATTCCACACATATCTCATTTTTATTTTGGCGTAACTATGCCAGTTTTTATTGTACAACTTGTTCTTTCCACTACACAGCAGAGGTTACTGGACAGGATGGCATCATTATGCTCTGAAAGAGTAGAAAATTCAGAATCTCACAGAGGCCAGGGCATCTCACATCAGTTTTATCACTACATTCCTAAGAATGTCACTTAATTCTTTGCATTCTGGCTTCTGCACTTGCAATATGGTGATGATTATACCCAACACCAAGGTTATTGTGATGAAGCAGTGAGGTGGTTAGTCTGAATATGCTTTGAATTAAAGAGCACTCTGCAGACAATAGCAGTAATTGTGATACATCAGGTTCACTTTTGGTTACACTGGGAAATAAACAAACATCATGAGTGTTTACACTCAGATAACTTTCAAGCTACATTTTAGCCAATGCATTTAAGTTCCTTTTCTTTCTTTCTTTTCTTTTCTCTCTCTTTTTTTTTTTTTTTTTAGGGCCACCCATGTGGCATATGGTATATGGAAGTTCCAGGCTAGGGGTCGAATCTGAGATGCAGCTGCCAGCCTATACCACAGCCACAGCAACACAGGATCTGAGCCACATCTGCAACCTACAACACAGCACACAGCAATACCAGATCCTTAACCCACTGAGCAGGATCAGGGATCGAACCCCCGTCCTTATGGATACTAGTCGGGTTTGTTACTGCTGAGCCACAATGGGAATTCCCTAAGTTCCTTTTTGGAAAACCCTTTTTTTTTTTTTTTTTTTTGGCCACACCCACACCATGCAGAAGTTCCAGGGCCAGAGATCGAACCCAAACCACAAAAGTGACAGTGCTGGATCCTTAATCCACTGATCCACCAGGGAACTCCTGACAACCTTTTATAGAGCTCCAGATAGTTGACCAACCAGACTGTTAAAATTTCTCTTTCCTTTGCTAACAAAGTCAGTGACTTTAATAGCCTTTGCAAGGTATGGACCTTGCATATGGTAGAAACCACAGGGAAGACCAAGGATATATTACACATGGATTACATCCTCAAAGAAACAAAACGAGCACATGGAACTGTATGAGAATAATATAAGGTAATAACTAAGTGTTAGAATTTAGGTTAGAGATGGTGAAGGATGTTTCTATGGGTGCAGAGATAGTTCATTATTATCTCACATTCCCACTGTGGTTGATTCATGGTGAGAAAATAGACTATTATGGTCATGGATTCAAGGACCTACATGGTGCTTGCTGAGAAGGATCTGAAGGAAATGAAAGGGCAAAAAGTGAGGCAGTAAAAGATGTTTGAATAAACAGTAGCCACTGGAATAATCCATGTACCGAACCTGAGTAACTGAAAATGGGTTTTATATATATATATTTGTTTATTAGTCTAGACCCTGCTAAGCATGAACCTGGGCCCATCACCTAACCTCTTCAAACCCTCTGTTTCTTCATCTGCAGGATGGGGGTGATTGAGCCCAGTTCACAGTGATGTTGAGAGGACTGAATGTTCAATCCAAACAAAAGTCTTAGCTCTATGAATGGCCCATATAAAAAAATAAGTAGCAAATTGCTGCCATTATTTACCCTGGAGATTGTACCTATTAAAAACGGTTAAGGGAACTGTAGACATAAAACCAGAAGAAAAATTGGGAAGGAGATAAACAAAAGATGATTATAGCTGATTTAAATTTATAAAGTTCCATCATGTGAAAGCAAGATTTAAATTCCGAGAAGACGTGATGTGGTTAAACATAAATAAGTTAAGAAATTTGGCTGAAAACACTTCAGTTAAAACTAACCACTAAAAATAAACATTTCCAGTCATTGATTTTGTAACTTTTCAGTCATTAGTGTCTGTTGGCCTTTGATCTAATTTTCCTTCACCAACAGGGATGGTTAAACTAAGGTTAAACTATCTAACTGAGCATTTGCTGCTGTAATCAAGCTTACAAGATAGGGGTGCTAAACTGATTAAAACTGATTCAAGGACTGATTTTCACTCTTTCCTCTGTGGCGGTATCTTGTGGCTTAAAGAGGGCACTACGTGGAACACCAGGGGCCCCAGTTTTCACCCAGGCTGCTCCGCCCCTGCTCTGCTTTCCTTATTGAACCCCTGCACACAGTTTCCCAGGAACAAAGGGTCTTATAGCCAGAAAAGGTTGTAAACCACTCAGCCAATATAATGTCATTTCTCATCTTGCTGTTTCATATTCTAATATGAAATGATATCTTAATCTTCTTTCCAGGAATATCCAAGAGGAAAAAAAAATTCCTTTGCCCCATTGCAAGGACTTATTTTTTTTTCTTTTAAAGAGGGATTTAGCAAAGCAGCTTAAATATGAGAAATATACAATTTAAAATAGAAGAAACATGATCAAATGGGTACCACTGTGAATCGATTTCAAACTAAACAAAATAAAGCATGCGGAGCTACTTTAACTTGTGTTAGATATTAAAAATCACCCCGTGCACAGGAATGTTCAACCCATGGCCTGGATTGCTCTCGCTTACTTATTTTTTAATAATTTTATTGATTAGGTAATCTATAGAAGCAGCCTTTGTGTGTGTGTGTTTGTGTGTGCGTGTGTGATTTAGGGCTGTACTCGTGGCATATGGTGGTTCCCAGGCTAGGGGTCTAATTGGAGTTTCAGCTGCTGGCCTACGCCACAGCTCACAGCAATGCCGGATACTTAATCCACTGAGTGAGGCCAGGGATCGAACCCACAACCTCATGGTTCCTCGTTGGATTCATTTCTGCTGTGCCACGACGGGAGCTCTCTGACAATTTTTTTTTTTAATCTATGAAAATATTACCAAGCAACTGTCTAAAAGTAAATTAGTCTATGTCCAATCTCTTGGGGTAGAACATGATGGATAAATAAATAAATAAAATTAAATTAGAAAAAGTAGAACCCAACAATCTAGAAAGGGATAAAAAATGCTTAAAGGAAAGCGCTCTTCTGGGGCTTCTAAAACTTTACTTCTCTTGTACCCACCTCTGAATTTCTGATAAGAAATGTTTTGATTGCATTATAAATTTTCAATTGCCTCAAGTTGCATAAAAAGTATCGATAGCTACAAAGACGACGATCATAAATATTTCCAAGCTGTTTATCGCATCAGGCAATTTATTTTTGATTTATTTACCTTGAGCCTTTTTTTTCCTCTCTGAGGCTCAGGTGCTGGAATCAGAGATACATTTGGAAAACGCATCTCTTCTCTGTCTCTCATTTTTTTCTCAGAATAAAAAAAAAGAAGCATGAGGGGCGATATATCTTGTTTACTTGTGTTCCCTGTCACTGGATGATCATTTTTCCAGAGTGAGTCATCACCAGGGCCCAAGTGCCTGACACTTGATCAGAGAGAAATAAATGAGTGAATGAATGCATCAAGATAAGGGTTGAATTCGGATATTCTGAAAAGCCTTTGTGCCCGGGACCTTTTTTGGCAGTCTGACAAAGTTTACTGACTCCTTGTCATCATAATACTTCAAAATGTATAAAATGTATACATTGGGCATACAAGGGAAACTAAAAGCATGGATGTGGAATCCAGGTTGAGATCTCCTGGGAGGTGATTTGTAATATCTTCTCTCTTCCTGAGATTTTTGTGCTTCTGTCATATGAAGACTTGATACTCAACACATGCTTCTTGGAGCAGTGGCCTTGGTTCACTCCCCTCTGACCTTCTGAATTCAAATTTGCCTTTTTTTGAACAAAATTCTCAGATGAGGAGTGTGTCCATGAGAACTTGAGAATCACTAACATAAGAATCAAGGTGATAGGAGGCAGCAGATCCCTCCCCAAAGCCTTCTGCACAGCTCCTGGTGGGTCAAGGCCACTGTATTATTGTGTAAATTCCAGAGAGGTGGCATATTTCAGCCTAAGGCCAAATTTGCTTTCCATCTCTGACAACACAGGTTTTTGCCTAAGTATAACTTATCTTCCTGTCAGTCACTGAAACCTTTACTGCAGTCTGAATATTTAATATCACAGGCCTCACTCAGTGTGGTTCTTAGATTCCCCTTTGTTGTTTAAGTGGGACAATTAAATAGAAGCATCCAAAATAGTTAGGCCTAGAGAATATTTTCTTGAGAAGAGTGGATATTATTATTTTTTTTTCTTGTCTTTTTGCCTTTTCTAGGGCGCTCCCATGGCACATGGAGGTTCCCAGGCTAGGGGTCTAATTGGAGCTGTAGCCACCAGCCTATGCCAGAGCCATAGCAACGCGGGATCCGAGCCACGTCTGCAACCTACATCACAGCTTATGGCAACGCCTGGATCCTTAATCCACTGAGCAAGGCCAGGGATCTCACCCGCAACCTCATTGTTCCTAGTCGGGTTCGTTAATCACTGAGCCATTACGGGAACTCCGAGTGGACATTATTTAGATAACTTTAAATGGTGTGATAAGATCTTAAGGACATTTTTTTTTTAAACTTGCTCCAATAGAGTGAAATTTTCCTATTTTTATGGGTATCTTATATTTATTGTTTACCTTGAAACCTAGATAGGATTTGAAAATGGCATTTTAATCCCCCTCCCCTTATTTTCATCACAGTTTTTCCTTATTTTCTAAAGTATGAGGTCCTTGGTCTGGCACCTGCCTCATCTGCCGGGCTCTCTCTCACTCTTTCTGAGTATATGCAGTAAGCCCCACAGATGAAACTCTTTGCTGTGCTTTATGTTCCAATCGCTGCCTCCTTGGGTACCATTCCCCTTCTTAGAGTCTCTTGGAGGGTCAAGGTGGCCCAGGCCACTTCCAGTTGTCAGATTTCTGGTATATTAAAAATGAAAATATACGAACTAGTTGATAAAAGTTTTGGTATGTTTTTAGGAGTTCCTGTGGTTAACGAATCTGACTAGGAACCATGAAGTTGCGGGTTAGATCCCTGGCCTTGCTCAGTGGGTTTAGGATCCGGCGTTGCTGTGAGCTGTGGTGTAGGTCGCAGATGTGGCTCAGATCCAGTGTTGCTGCGGCTGTGGCGTAGGCTGGCAGCTGTAGCTCCAATGAGGCCCCTAGCCTGGGAGCCTCCATATACCGCAGGTGCAGCCCTAGAAAAGACAAAAAGACAAAAAAAAAAGTTTTGGTATGTTTTAAACATTTACACTCAGCACGTTGACATTATTAATATACGAACCTAAATCCAGTGTGCGCACAGACTTTTGGGGAGAGCGTGTCTAAAGTAGAGAAATGTGAGGCACAGTTTGAATGATCCTATCTATATTCCTCAAATATCTTATCCCATAAGGAATCCCATTTCTCCAGTGGAAATACCTCCTGTCCTCAAGGCCCAGGACAATGAACTCTGTTCAGTTAGGCTGGTCGAAGTGTTCTCTTAATTCCTGTAGCACTTTGATTACAGTCTAGCTAACAGTTTCAAAGTGCTGACTCACAGCATTTTGTAGGTATATTTTACCTTCCTTTCTAGAGCATGAGCACCCTTGGGGTGGGGAAGGTGTTCCATTCATGTTTAGTGTGATGTTTTATATATATTCAATAAACCAGGCTGAATGAACAAATCATATTATATATTTACCATAATATGGCATGAGCCTTCACTTGAATTCAAAAGTAAAACGTATGGGTATTTTGCATCATCTTCTGATGGTTTGGTAAAATCCACATGGTTTTATGGCTTTTGTATATGTTGTTATTTTGGGTTAGATCACTAAAATGGGAACATTAATGGAATAACTTAAATTTTTTTTTAAATTTGTGCTACTTAAATTTTAAAGCTTTGGTTGGCTTCTGCACATGCTTCTTTGCTAGATGGTAGGGATACAGTCGTGAGCCTGTGTTAGAAAGCTTACAACAGGGAGACAGAAAAACACACAGTGAGCACATTGTGTGATGAGGACTATGAAGGACAATATATTTTTCTTGTTTGTGGAAGCAGATGGCTTATGATTCATTTGTAAATACTTAAAGAATTTTAACATATTGGGAAAGAACTGAATTCAATAAAGGCATCCTGGCTGGGATTTTGCATGAAGAGGAGGTTGTCAAGAGGCAGACAGCTGACTGAGATGTTGAGAGCAGGTTATTGATGAATCTGATGTATCCACTGATAAAATTTTAATCTCATTGATTGAAAAAGTACTGATAACTACAGATATTTAAATGTCACACATTCCTTTGGCTTTGTTTTTAAGAGAAAGAAAATGAAATATCTATGTTTGCTAGTGACTTGAGATTAGACTATTTAGACAAAATAGACCTTTGGGTGTTGAGAGGCCTGCTGTGTAGACTAGTATGACAGCTAGGAGTAGTGTCTAGTCACTAGTGTGACTTTTCATGTGCTTCATCTAACCAAGATGGTCAGATTTCTGGAAAAGTTCTCATGCAGTTAAAATCTTAAAAAGCTTAGGCTGTCATCAGCATTGGAAAGTATTGCAGAAACATTATAGGAGTGTTGGTGATGTTTACTGAGATGACACGAAGAAAATAGGTGGTTGTTCCATGCATTTTTGAAATTATAGTGGCAGCCAGGTAATAGTGAAATAAGCATGGCATTTGGCTATACTCCTACTTTTGTTTTCCTTATCATTTCAGAACTCATATATTATGGCTCTCAGAGATGTGACGTATGATATTCTTTTAATACATTGGGTTTTAAAAAGGAACATCTGGAATTTGTAATATCTGAATTTTGAAGGACACTTATTGTCCTGATTTTTGATATCTATTAGAAAATAATGCCATCTAATGACAAATTTTAGATAAACATTCCTGAAGCATAAAACTAAGACATTGGTCCAGTAGATTTCACCTACTTCATTGTCAGCACACTATTACAGTGTGATATATGGAAAACTTAATTATAATTTTAATAGTACGTGCCCACTCTGCACAGTTTTGTCCATCCATAAGCCTTCACCACAAAATAGTCTGTTTTCACAAATGAATTTGGTTTAGTATATTCATTAGGATGGTTTTCAATTGGTGGCTTAAGTAGTAACTCTTAGAATGAGGCTGACAAGTACCTAAAGTCAAATATAAACTCTAATTTTTCCTCTACAGTCTTTTCATTTTTGAGGGACAGGATTGAATTAAAATGTTCTCTGTGACATTTTCAAATCTGTGGTGTTGAGCAGGAGTTGCAGAAGCACTTTCGTATTAACACTTAGCCAGAGCCTGTATTGATGCCTCCTTTTGCCTCTAATACAGCACTTGTCTTATGGCAATGTCAGCTTGCACGTGGATGCCGCTTTCCAGCAGACCCTCTGGAGCGTGGCCCCCATCAGCTCAGGAAGTGAAGCAGCCCAAGGTAAATAAAACTCACTTCCGTTAGGAGACTGGTCCTTGATGCAGAGTTGATAGTCATCTTTGGAACTGTGATGATGAGCAAATTAGGCCTTTTTGTGTCAAAATATTCTGTAATGCTAAAATGTGACATTTTGGCATCTCACTTGGATTGCTATTTAAAAGCAAAGTTTGTATTAAGATTTATCTTTTCTTATTTTTACACTACTGTCAGCTTTAGCTTATTTGTGTGTATTTTCCATCCTAGCTTTCTAGGGGTTATTTTCTCCAATGTTTTGGCCTCAGGATATTGCTTAGTGAGGGCGATGTCAAGATTTCTTGTATTCCATGGTCTGTGAATTGCAGCTGGATTACAACAGTGCTTGTGCATCAGGGTCTTCCCAGGAAATATCTGTGTTTGTTCTGATTATTCTCACTTAAATGCATTCAAGTCTGAGCCTATCCAGACTTGCATGTTTTGTGGAGGGTTTATGAGGATGAGGTCATGTATGAGAATATCATTCCCTGTGGGACTGTGAACCCGGGGCTCAGATGTGGCCAGCAGGTGGCAGCATCCATCCCTGCAAGGTTGGCCAGGTGTCTGAGAAAAGATTGGACCAGATGATCTGTTCAGCTGTCAATATCTGACCTTGCCAATTTAAATGTGGCTGCATTCCAATCCTTCTAGGGTATCTGATTGGTGGTGACGTGCTCAGGTTGCTTCATGGACACATGGACGAATGCCTCACTGTCCCTTCCGGAGAACATGGCGAAGAGCAGCGGAGGTCAGTATCTGAGCTCAGTGCCTTGAGCTTTGCATTTTCTTACATTGAGATAAATTTTTTTCAAATTAAGGCTAAGTCTGCTCAGGCCATTAGCATCATGGAAAGGGGGCCACTAACATTCATCTGTTCATTGAAATGATCCATTTGTGGGCCTCCTCTGAAGTGTTTTCTCATATTATATTTTGATTACCTATCAGTGACATTGCTAGAAAATTTTGTGTAATTAAAGCATGGTGAGAAACATTGAATAAAATAAACTGAGTAGGAGGAATGAACATATGCAATCACTTAAAACTTCATTAAATGTTCACTGGATTTGAATTCGTCCTATTTCAAATGTTTAGTCTCAAATTCATTTTTAAAATCAGAGTTCTCACATTGCCCAAAGGTTTAGGATGTTTTTCTGTTATCTCCCATTTACTGGAATAGTTAATAAACTTGACCACTTTCCCTAATATTTTATATGATTTTAATACCTCTCTCATGTTAATATTATTTGACATTGGGCCAAGAAGGCAGTAGTCTGGAGCACAGAGAAAAGTGCACAAATAATACAAAACCATACTAATATTTAGGGTGATTCAAATGTTCTATTTTGCCTCATGAATTGATAGATGGATATAGTAATAAAGAAGAGATTACTGTGAGACAAGGCATTATCTGATGAATTATTACATGGCATTAAGTCTTTTAGTGGATATATGTTAATATATCACTTAGACAAATTAATAAATATCTACTTTTGTAATTTAAAGATGTAGAGAACATTTGGAAACTTCATACTCTCATAACTAGTCACTTTGAGACCTTTTCCACCAGTCAGACCTAGTTTCTGGGGAAGCGTGAAAGGAAGAGCCTGGAAAAATTCCCTAAACTGAAAATGCTGCTTTTAGTAAGTTAGAAAGTTGTTGACGGTGTTGATAGGGTTTGTATTAAAGATGAGAGGGAATTCAAAAGGCAGTTGATTTGAGGAATTAATTCTAATTTATTTATTTATTTATTTATTTATTTATTTATTTATTTATTTATTGTCTTTTTGCCTTTTCTAGGGCCACTCCTGTGGCATATGGAGGTTCCCAGGCTAGGGATCTAATTGGAGCTGTAGCCGCTGGCCTATGCCACAGCCACAGCAATGTAGGATCTGAGCCGTGTCTGCAACCTACACCACAGCTCACAGCAATGCCGGATCCTTAACCCACTGAGCAAGGGCAGGGATCGAACCCGCAACCCCATTGTTCCTAGTCAGATTTGTCAACCACTGAACCACAACAGGAACTCCAAGGAATGAATTCTAAACACAGGAATGAACAGAAGACTCAGAGGGATGGCAGAGTGTTCTGGGAAGTGCAGTTATTGCAGAGTGAAGAGGGGCAGGATGAAAGGAGAGGTGAAAAATAGACAAGAGAAGGCTGATATTTAGGACATGGACAGTTGCAGAAAAGTCACAAGAGAGCTGGAATAGGGTTAAGTGGAGAGCCGGGGAAGTTAGTTCTGGAACCCACGGGAGAATTAGAGTGTAGATGTGTTAAATGCTGCCGTATAATCATGGAGACTTAGGAACCAAAAGAGGCCTTGTCATAATCTTTTGGGTCTTCGTTCTCTGATTTGTTAAATGAAATACTTGGCCACTTGATTCTTTGACCCCTTCTACCCTTGCTACAGACACTGTAGAGACTTGTAGTTTCGGGAATGAGGCTCTAGAACTAGACAGATGTGTTGGAGGGGGGGGCTCACCTCTGACACTTAAAATGTGTATAACTTGTGCAGATGACTTCATTGCTTTAAATGTGATTTTTCTCCTCTGTAAGCAGTTTAAATATTCACTGCTACTTCATTTGATGGTTGTGAAGATTCAGTAAGAAAATGCACGTAAAATCTTGGTGCATATTAAGAGATCCACAAGTTATTATTTTTGTTGTTGTTATTGTCATTATTGTTTAGACAGATATGGAAACATTTGAGGGGTCCTGGGCATGAGGATGAAAATATGATAGAGGGTAGACTTTGGAGGAAGAGAGACTAAATTATGTCAAAGAAAATCTTCTACTCTTTTGAGTTGAAAGTGGATAAGGGCTTCTCATTCTTGCTAAGCTTTAGAAGCCAGGAATGGGTGAGCATCGTTTTTGTTTTAGTAGCTGGATGTTGTCATTTTCACGTGAAAATAGCATCAGTTAGATCCCAGGTCCTCACTGCAGTTCCCCACCTCTCTTGCGCTTTAGAGGATCTGTATGTTAAAGCGGTGTTTTATTAAACATAACATTTATAGAGCAGATTTCCTGCTAATTCTTTGCATGGTTGGTTATTATTACAGAGAAGACTAGGGAAAATGTTAAAGGCATTTTAATATCTTTCTGGGTCCAGGCATTACCTTTGTGGCTCAGGAGGTTAAGAACCCAGCACAGTGTCTGTGAGGATGCTGGCTAGACCTGCACCTGCAGCTCTGATTAGAGTCCTAGCTAGGGATACGCTGTAGGTATTGTTCTGGGTCTGCTTTCCTTTTACAAGCATATTTAAGGCTGTTTGCCCCCAGTATTATTCTTGACTTTATTTTGATAATTTCCATGTCAAATTAATATGATTCAGATCAACATATCACAGCTCTTTCTTTTCTAGGTAGTGATGTCAGTGAGAATGCCTCCTTAGTGCTCCTGAAACAGTGTGTTTACATGGGTGAAATTAGATTAAAATTGGGGTCAGATCGTGATATGAGGGAGAAAAGTGAGTCAGAAATAGACAGCATGGGCCTAAGAGATGTTACTTTTAACAGGTTATCTATGTTTGGATTACACAGTGAGGTTGAGCAGTTATTTGCGTGTAATGACAAAAATAATTCCTTGAATTTTGTATTTACAGAGCACTTTGTTCTTTCAAGTCGTGTTAATATCATGGCTTAGATGATCTCCCTAAGTTCTCCCTCTGTTCTGACCCTAAGTCACGTTAGTGCATTGCAGAATGAGGGAAAGGCAAAGGACAGTACAGCCAGGAGACAGCATTTTTTTAAATTGATATGAATATGTACTGAGGGAGAAACATGCAGTGATAACCTAAAAAATAGCTTTTGATTCATTTTTTACAAAAAAGAAGTGAAAATAATGACTTTTGCACAGTGATTTGAAAGCTGGAGAAATTTCAAGGAAATAGGAAAAAATTTCTCTTAACCTCATAGCTCTCTTTGCTCTAATTATAACTTGGTCATACTCAATTATAACTTGGTCATACTCAATTAATAATTGAGAAGTAGGGGAATTGATTAAGGGGACAGCCAGAAGTGACAGTTACTTGAGAGTAATTCAGGACCATTTTGGTCAGAAATGCTGGATTTAGCAAATGGATTTGTCAATCTGCTCATGCCTCATTCCATTGACAAGCTTTGAATATACAGAACTGTAATTTTAGCAATTGAAATGCAGTTCAGTGATGGCTACTGTAATTCTAGATACCGATAGAGTGATCTTTAACTTCCTCTTCACAGTTAGATTTGTATAAGTCAGTGGTTTCCAGTACATTCTCATGGGAGGATTAATCAAACTTCCAGAATGAAGAGCATAGAGTGTCCCATGCAATTAAATGGAATTGAATGGGAGACTGAGGCCTCCCAAAGTTAAAAAAAATATATGTATTTTCCCTTACCCTTTCTGCTCATGTTGCTTTTATGGATTGAATTCTGACATGTTTGTGAAATAAAGCATCACTACTGTTTTATTTTAAATTTCTTGAGGTTTTTCCAGAAAGATGTATAGCTCTAAAATTACTGGTATACAACTTGCCTAAACAAAAGAAAAGTAGTAAAAATATTATTTATAGAAGTTGTGAGAAGTCGGGTGAAAGGGAGAAATGCATTGAGATTAACTGTAGAATTGTAATTTCTTACTTGTAACTCAAAATCTTCTAATAGTGAGATAGAATAAATTAAGGAGACAGGTTCTTGTTCTTGCAGTTTTTTAATTATTGCTTTGAAAATAAGATTTCATCTGGAGGCTTGAAATTTGATTTCCAATGTTTATTTCAAGCATGAAATTTTTGATACGGGGGGTGTTTTCTGTTCTAGATTGTCTCTGGATTGTATCTTATCACTTCCGTCCATTTTTATGTGAATGTAATAAAATTTCAACAAAGGCATTTCCTTTGTGTGCACACATACTTACTGATGGGTTAAATATGTGCTATCTGTGAGTTCCCATTGTGGCTCAGTGGCTTAAGAACCCCACGAAATCTCCTTGAGAATGGGGTTCGATCCCTGGCCTTGCTCAGTGGGTTAAGGATTCAGTGTTGCTGTGGCTGTGGCATAGGCTTCAGCTGAGCTCTGAATGACCCCCAGCCTGAGAACTTCCATTTGCTGCAGGTATGTCTGTAAAAAGAAAAAAAAATTAAATTATGCATTATCTGAATTAAGTATGTCATACTTTTAAATTAATAACTTTTATCTCCTATTTTAACTAATGTTCAATCAATCTATAAAAAAGTAAAATAAATTTTAAAAGGGATCAGTCAGAAGGATATTCAGAATTATTATTTGGGATCTCTGATTTGGAAACCATTATTAGGGGAATGTTTTTGGAGAAGCATCGTTTGTATGTTAAAACAGGTTTTACCGTATAACTCATAGGTAATTTTATTTATTCAATAAAAATGTGTGGAATGACTATCATGGTCTGGTGCTGGGGTTGTAATAGTAGCCAAAAAGATACAAAATCTTATCTCTCAAGTTGATATTCTAGTGGGGCTATCTGGCCAAAGAAACTTAAATACGCTTGTTTATGAATGTACACAAATACATGCATGCATAGATAAAATGCACCTGGTAATGATAAAAGTGATGGAGAAAAATAGAGGAGGACATGGAAAGTGTTCAGGCTGAGTGTGTGTGTTTATATGTGTATGGGCGGGGGGCTTGAGTGTGGAAGAGAGAGGTTCTGTTTCCATCTCATAAGCATTACTCGTGGCATGTACTTGGTCCGTCTTGTTACTTTCAAGTGCAGGACTATTAAGTTATTGTTTCTGACAGTGCCTGGAAAGAAATGCTACATTTCGTTTCCAGTATGTGACTCAGTAGGCAAAAGCTACGCTCTGTGTAGGCATGATGATATTTTTGCCTTCATGCCCCCTTTACTATTGTGATTTAATGAGCTTTACTTGTAAATAATTGATAAGGCATGAGTCAGGATTGATCTAATAAATTAAGTGTCTCTCCGTCTGGCTCAGAAGGAGATGCCTGGTTTCTGTCTGTGTCCCCCATTGGATGACTAAGATCCTAATGTCCTTAGTCACCGCCTTGGAGCAAGCTTCTAAAGCTGCTGTGTTGTGCTCCAGAACGACCCAGTTATCGTATAAGAATTTTTCTTCCTTCTCTTCCCTGTGCATGTCCTGTGTATATCCTTTTAGCCTGGGTCTGGGGATAGGATAGATTTGCCAAACAGTTTTGCTGGACAGTAAGTACATGAAGGAGAGCTATTTTCTCTTCTTTGCCTTTTCTCTCTGGAGGAAAATTCAGTCTCTTCCCTAAACGTAACCTCCCTGCTGATTACCGAGAAGCACCTTGGCCTTGGTTCAGCCTGTCCTCAGTGAGGAGGCTGACTTGGTCTAGAGCTACACTACCAAGTATCAATAGGGCTAGAACGCACTGTTTTTAAAAATACAGACTTGAAGACCAAGGATTTAAAATATTCATAGAAATTGGAACCATGGAATGTCATTAAAAGATGAAAAAAAAAGTTATAGTGTTTGATGCCCTTCAAGTGAGTGAAATGAAATAGAAAATAGATTAAAAATAAACACGGAGAAAAGAGAGAAATCTCTCAGTTATTTTCTCAATGAAAATTGAAGACCATTTGGAGTTCCTTTTGTGGCTCAGTGGGTTAAGAACCTGACTAGTATCCATGAGGATGTGGGTTTGATACCCGGACTTGCTCAGTGGGTTAAGTATCCTGCATTGCCTCAAGTGGCGGCGCAGGTTACAGATGTGGTTGGGATCCCACGTTGCTGTGCCTGTGGTGTAGGCCTGTGTCTGCAGCTCTGATTTGACTCCTAGCCTGGGAACCTCTATATGCTTCAAGTGTGGCCCTAAAAAGACCGAAAAAAAAAGACCATTTTTACTAGTCCATGTTCAATTTATTAGCTGAAACTAGGTGTAAGCAGTATTTTTCATGAAGAAAATAAAAGCTTCCCTCCCTTTTTTTTTAAAAATTTCCAAATGCCTTTGTGACTGTGTTATATTCTGTATGGACTGAAAAGTAAATGTAACAACATAAATTTTGTTGTTTTTCTGCTCTGATCCTATTTTTGTGATTCTTTAACAGGGAATTGGAGTGTAAGGATATTATTTTTAACCCATGAAGATTCACTTACGTTTTATGTAGATGTGTCATCTCAAAACATATCTGTTTCTCTTCATGCAGCAACTTGAATAGAAGTATAACAAACTCAGCCCTGAGTAAATACATAATACTTTCTTAAATGCTGTGTAGGCATGTGCTTCTTGATTTCTCTGTCACTATGAGGAGATTCCTGACAAGTTGCTTAGTACCTGCCTGGGACTCAGCTTCTTAGCCAAACGCTCTCCTAGGCACTTACATGGTAGACTGGTGTCCATGTAGAAATTTTACTGCAGAAATGTATAAGCTGAAACACTTATAATTTCTCTCTATGATAACCTTTTAATCCTGGATCTACATTCTAATCACTTTAAGTCAATTCCTTTAATGCTTATTGAGGGCTTGTATGTTCTAGGCATTTTGGTGTGTGCTGGCTATAAAAAAATGAGTGACTTTCTGTCTTTAAGAAATTCAGTCTGCTAAGATCTCAGTAGCACTATGTTCAGGAAGAGGTGAAGGTTCCTTTGGGAGAGGCCAATCACAGTCTTTTTAAAAATTAGATTATAGAAAACATATCTTACTGATCTACCTATTGAGGAAAATCAAGCCAGGAGGAATCTTTCTTGCCCTTTGATTTTGAGGGGATATTTTGGCTAGCTTATAAGTTAGTAAAACAAGCTTATCTTCCCAGTAATTGGTTTAAATCTGGAATTCAGTATCAGCTCTAAGCAGAAATCTTATGTGAGTAATTTTTCTGTTTTTCAGAGGATCCATAAGTGAATCCTCAGTGAACTGAGTTTGGTTAAGGATATAATGGTAGTGTAATTGTCTTTGTCTTTATCTTCCCCAGACATGGAATGTACCACACACTGCCGTTCATTATCTTTCATCATCTTTCTTGGTGCATGTGTTCATCTCTTCTGTTTACTTTTCAGCCAGGGCTGTTACAGTCATTCTTGTAGCACTTTTATATAGTGAGGTAGATATGGAAATCTGCACACAAATGCTTATTGTTCTGTATTTATAAAAGAAATACATGGAGAAAGAAAGCCATGTACTTCCTTTTAGGTTGTTTAAAGAGAACCACAGTGTTCCTTATAGGTTGTTTAAAGAGAACCAAAGGCTTAAAAAAAATGCACAGCCTGAAAGTTGAGAGGTAAATTTTATTTGGGGCAAAATTAGGACTTAACCCTGGGAGACAGCATCTCAGGTAGCCCTGAGAAACTGCTCTAAGGAGGCAGGGGGAGCTGGGATATAATGGAGTTTTTGCAACACAGGGCAGGTAGAAGAAACAAAAGAGACCGCGGCTCATTTGTTGAAATGAAATCATTTCTTTGATATGCACTTCAGCTGTCTGGGCCAGTATCCTGAGTTTTCACGGCCCTGGGGGTTCACCAGCTCACCTTTGGAGTTGGAGGTATATGAAGATGACTGTGCAGGACCATCCCAAAGAGGCAGGGAGAAATAATGTCTGTGTGTATATAAAGGTGAGGGGGAGGTCCGTGCAGCCAGGCACATATTTTACAAAAGTTTGTTGCTGGTCTCGTGAAGATTACTACTAGTCATACAGAGCAGACATGACCATGAAGGACTTTAGTGTTTTTCTAGATATGATGAGATGCAAGAATTGGGCACATAAAATCTTCTCCTAAAGATATCTAACTATCTGAAGACCTGTTCTTCCAGTTTTCCCAGAGCACAGAGTGCCTCACTCCTGGTCTCCACCCTGAGCTCCACTCACGGGGTGTTGAGGGTTGGCAGCTGCAGTGGCTCATGATTTAATCCATGTAGAGGCTGATGGCAAGTGCAAAACTCCAGTTCACGAAAGGATGCCTGCTTTGAGAAACCACTCTGGTGAATGCAGAAAAGTTTGAGGTCCCCATTTGCATTTTTTTTTGTGACTCCTGAAAGATTATTAAATGCTTGCAATTTAGGGAGGGGAAAAAAGTTGTCTCACTAAACTAGCATACCAGCCTGAGTGAATAAAACACTATTTTGAGGCCTATAAGTCCCACATCCTTGACTAAGATCCTTCTCTAATGGAAGCACCCTGATGTCCAGTCAGTCTGTAAGAAAGAATCCCTGTTCCTGCAGCAGGAAGCTGAGCCTTGAAGATGGTGATTAAAAATTTTTGTTGAGGTGGATTGTGGATATTTTGACAATCTTATGTATATTATAGAGTCTTTGTAGAAAATCCACATACTTGCCAACATGCAAACTGTTGCCTCTAGGATAATTTTTGTAATGTTAATTTATGTTTTATCCCAGTGTTTTTCCTATTATTTCCCCCTATTTAAGCAGCAAGAAGTTTCTGTGCTTTTTCCTCTTCTGGGTAGGTTTGAGAGTTGGCAGAAAGCTTCAATTTTCTACAAGTCACTTCCTTCCTGACTTCTATTCTCTCAGGACTAAATCCAAGGAGACTGTTCTACTTAATGTCTTGGACACAAGGGAGATTGCCTCAGAGAGGAAAAAAAGAAGAAAGGAAGGGCTGTTTTTTTCCCAGACTTAAAAGACATTCAGAAGGAGCAAATGGGCACCCACAGGCAAAAAAAAAAACAGAAAAAAAATGAAACACTTCCGCCCAAACCTCACACTTTATACAAAACCTAATTCAAATGGATCATGGGCATAAATGTAAAACATGAAACAGTTAGAAAAAAAATAAGCAAAAAAACCCCTTTGAGATTGTAGAGTTTTAAAACTTGACATCAAAAACATGTCTGTGAAAATGTTGCCACACTGGATCTCATCAAATGAAAAAATTTTGTTCTGTAAAAGTCCCTGTGAAGAGATTGAAAAGATGTTATATACTGGCAGAGAGTATTTGCAAAGTATATGTCCAACAAAAGACAAGTAACTTAAAGTATATAAAGAACTCTCAAAGCTCCACATTAGAAAAAAACCAATTTAGATAGAAAATGGGTAAAGCCATGGATTGTTATTTCACTGAGGGGACATACAGATTGCAAGTAAGCACATGGGAAGAGGTTTAGCATCGTTAGATATCATGGAAATACATCTTCAGATGACAAGAAGCTATCACTACACCCTTAACAGAATGGCTAAAACAAAACAAAAGACAGATAAGCAAATGGTGGTGGGGATGCAGAGAAACTTGATCCCTCATAAATTGCTTGTAAATGGTACAGCCACTCTGGGAAACATTTCAGCAGTTGATTGAAAAGCTAAACATGTACTGTCATGTGACCTCACAATTGCGTTCCTGGGTATTTACTGCAAAGGGGTGAAAACTGTTCTCACACACAGATATTTGTACACAAATATTTAGTGTAAAGCAGCTTTATTTGTGATAGCCCAAAACGGGTTTTTTCACACTAACCCATAGAAGTTTTTGGTGTTTGTGTCCTTTTTACCCCATCAAACCGTATGTTCTTGGGTACTAGAGCCTTAGTCTCTTCATCTTTCTCCTTCCTAAAATCTATAACCAAATGCCTTAAGTATAAAAGATAGTAATTAGTGTTTGGTTTTTTTTTACTAATTATAATTATACTTCTATTTAACTTTTCTTTCTATAAAAAAACAGTAGTCCTTAATATTATTTACCTTTACAATATTTACACATATAAATTTTTATACTTTCATCATTCTTGTCTTTTTTTTTCTATTTTTTTCCTTTTCTAGGGCTGCTTCCCGTGGCATATGGAGGTTCTCAGGCTAGGGGTCTAATCGGAGCTGCAGACCCTGGCCTACGCCAGAGTCACAGCAATGAGGGATCCAACCCGTGTCTGCGACCTACACCACATCTCACGGCAACGCCCGATTCTTAATCCACTGAGCAAGTTCAGGGATTGAACCCACAACCTCATGGTTCCCAGTTGGATTCATTAACCACTGCACCACTACAGAAACTCCATACTTTCATCATTCTTTTGTGAAAAGAACCCTAAAAGTTATTTGAGATAGCCTGGTATTATTTTATGTCATTCTGGAGAATGACAAGCTTTTAGAAGTAGCTAAATTTTACAATCATCCTCTTCTATTTCCTCCTAATATATTCTTAATATATTTTCTGCTAATATATAAATATTTATTGATATTGAGGTTATTTAATGATTTTTTAAAATTAGGACTTTTTAAAATGAAACATGGTTGATTTACAGTATTGTGTTTGTTTTAAGCTCACGGCATAGTGATTCAGTTATTTTTTTTCTGATTGTATTCCATTGTAGGTTATTACAAGGTATTGAATATGATTCACTGTGTTATATAGTAAATCTTTGTTGCCTATCTATTTTATGTAGAGTACCTGTACCTATAGATATTTTGTACTTGTTAAATGCCATATTCCAAATTTTTCCCTCCTCTGTCCCTCTCCCCTGTGGTAACCATAATTTTGTTTTCTATATCTGTGAATGTTTCTGTTTTGTATATGGATTCATTTGTATTATTTTTTAGATTCCACATATAAGGGACATCAAATAGTATTTGTCTTTCTATGTTAGACTCTCTACACGAAGTAGACTCTCTTCTTTAGGTCCATTCATGTTGCTGCAACTGTCATTATTTCATTCTTTTTTATGGCTGGGTAGTAATATTCCTTTGTGTATGTGTATTTATTTATCTATATTTAAATATGTGTGTTTATGTGTGTGTGTGTGTATGTTTATATACATATTCTTACCAATCATCTGTTGATGGGCACTTGGATTGTTTCTATGTCTTAGCTGTTCTAAATACTGTTGCTATGAAAATTGGGATACATGTTTCTTTTTAAATTAGAATTTATATTTTCTCCAGTTAATTTATATGTCTAGGAGTGGGATTGTTGGATCATATGGTAACTGTATAATTTTTTAGAAACCTCTGCACTATTTTCTATAGCGGATATACCAATTTACATTCCCACTACAGTGTAGGAGGGTTCCATTTTCTCCACACCCTCTTCAGCATTTATTGTTTGTAGACTTTTTTTTTTGTCTTTTTGTTGTTGTTATTGTTGTTGTTGTTGCTATTTCTTGGGCCGCTCCCGAGGCATATGGAGGTTCCCAGGCTAGGGGTCCAATCGGAGCTGTAGCCACCGGCCTATGCCAGAGCCACAGCAACGCAGGATCCGAGCCGCGTCTGCAACCTACACCACAGCTCACGGCAATGCCAGATCGTTAACCCACTGAGCAAGGGCAGGGACCGAACCCGCAACCTCATGGTTCCTAGTCGGATTCGTTAACCGCTGCGCCACGACGGGAACTCCTATTGTTTGTAGACTTTTTAATGATGCCTCTGACCGAGAGGATACCTCATTGTGGTTTTGATTTGCATTTTTCTAATAATTAGGGATGTTGCACATATTTTTGTGTTTTTATGATGGCCTATGAGCCATCTGAATGTCTTCTTTGGAAAAATGTCTACTTAGGTCTTCTTTCCATTTTTTGATTAAGTTTTTCTTTTTTCCATATTGAGTTGTTTGAGCTCTTTGTATATTTTGGATACTAATCCTTTGTCAGTCACATCATTTGCTAATTATTTTTTTTTCCATTCCATAGGTTGCCTTTTTGTTTTGTTGATAGTTTCCTTTGCTTTGTGCAAAAGCTTTTAAGTTTGATTAGGTCCCAGTTGTTTATTTCTCATTATATTTCTCTTGCCTTTGGAGACTGATTCAAAAAAAATATTGCTCTGATTTATGTCAGAGAATGTTTTGCCTATGTTCTATGAGTTTTATGGTGTTGTGTTTTATATTAAGGTATTTAAACCATTTTAAGTTTAAGTATATGGTGTGAGGGAGTGTTCTAATTTCATTGATTTATATGCAGCTGTCCAGCTTTCCTAACACCACTTGCTGAAGAGACTATCATTTTTCCATTGTATATTTTGCTTCCGTTGTTGAAGATTAATTGCATGTAGGTATGTGGGTTTATTTCTAGGCTCTCTATTCTGTTCTATTGATCTGTATGTCTATTTTTGTCCAACACCACACTGTTTCGGTTACCGTGGCTTTAGTAGACTTTATTTTTTAGAAAAATTTTAAGTATGCAAAGAAATTAAGCAGAAAGTACAGATACTTCTCACATATCCCTTCCTGATCTTCTGCAGTTTCCCTAGTTTTAACATGTTGTATTAGTGAGGTGCTTCTGTTACAATGAGCCAACACGGCCACATTAGTGTTAATCAAAGTCCATTTTTTTTTAACACTGAGATTCACTTTTAGTTTTGTATATTTTCTGGGACGTATATCTACTCTTATAGTGTCATACAGAATAGTTTCACTGCCTTAAGAATCTCCTTTACTTTACCTTTTTAAAACTCCTTTTCTTCATTGAAAGGAGTGGAATACCTTTGCTCCTTGGTCAAAGGTCAGTTGACTGTATTTGCAAGAGTCTAATACTGGGTTCTCTATTCTTTTCCATTGATCTGTTTATCTGCTTTTTTAACATTACCACACTGTCTTGATTACTGTAGCTTTCTATTAAGTCTTGAAATTTTGCTGTGTCAGTCTTATAACCTTGTTCTCCTTCAATATTGTATTGGCTATTCTGGGTCTTTTGCCTTTCTGTATAAACATTAGAATTGTTTGTTGATAAGTGATTACTTTCCTGGGATATTTATTGGGGTTGAGGTGAGTCGATGAGTCACATTGAGAAGAATTAACTCTTGGCAGTTATTGCATCTTTTTGTTCATACATGTGGAATTTATCTCCATTTATTTAGATATTCTGATTCCTTCCATCAGAGTTTTGTAGTTTTTCTCATATGAATCTTGTACATATTTTGTTACACACACACACACACACACACACACACACACACATATATATATATACACACACACCTAAGTAATGTATCTTTTTTTCTTTTCAGGGGTAATATAAGTGGTATTGTATTTTCATTTCAAATTCCTCTGGTTCATTACTGGTATGTGAGAAAGCGTTTGAGTTTGTATAGTTTTCTTGCATTCTGTAACCTTCCTATAATTGCTCCTTAGTACCAGGTCTTTTATTTTTGTTATTTTTGAGCCTTTAGGATTTTCTACATAGACAGGCATGTCACCTATAAATAAAAAGTTTTATTTTTTCCTTCCCATTCCACATACCTTTTATTTCCTTTTCTTCTCTTATTGTATTAGCTAGAACTTCTAGTACAATGTTTTGTTTTTTTCTTTTTAGGGCCACACCCGTGGCATGTGGAGGTTTCCAGGCTAGGGGTCAAATTGGAGCTGTAGCTGTCAGCCTGCATATACCACAGCCACAGCAATGCGGGATCCTAGCTGCACCTGCAACCTATACCACCACGCACGGCAACACTGGATCTTTAACCCACTGAGCGAGGCCAGGGATTGAACTTGCATCCTCATGGATACTAGTTGGGTTCCTTAACTACAGAGCCATGAAGGGAACTCCCCTAGTACAATGTTGAATAGGAGTAATGAGAGGGGAAATTCTGGCCTTGATCTTAGGGGGAAGGCATCTAGTTTACTTTTAAGTATGATGTTAATTGTAGATAATTTTTTTCAAATTGAGGATGTTTCATTCTATTCCTAGTTTACTAAAGAGTTTTCCTTGTGAATAGATGTTGGATTCAGTTAAATGCCTTTTGCCTATATAGATATGATCATGTGGTTTTTATTCTTTAGCCTGTGGCTGTGAAAGATTTTATAAATATTCAGTGAATATTAATTAATAACCTTCTGTGTACAAGAGGGGAAGAGTAGTCATTTTTGCTACATATATATCTTAAAGCAGTACATTTCTTTTGAAATAAAAAGTAGTGGTAGTTCCTAGGGATACCAATCATGACTTTTAGAATCTATTTTGTTAGGATTAAAAAACCGTTTTACAAAAGAGAATTTAATTTTGTGGTCTTTCATTGTGGTCTTTTATTGAACACTGAGTGTGGAAAAATGAAGAATTCTGATATTATTTTACTGCCCTGCCTTGCAGTAACCAGAATACATTAATATGATTTTTTTGTCCCTATTTAATTCTACCTAAACATGTCATTAGCATTTGAATTTTCAAGGTAATCTTCAGAGGCTTTTAAACAACTCTTCTCTATTTTTAACTTGTGCAATTGATTCATTGTCAAAATTAGCTGTGACTGATTAAATTTCTTTTATTATTATTTTATTCCATGATGGACATTTTCTTTTATTCTTTGTAATATTGGCGCATAAGGAAATGTCCTTTATTATTGTTCTCTCTTTTGTTGTTCAGCATTTGTTAAACACTCTAGCCTCTCTCTGGACAAAAATGAAATCAGAATGAGTTCAGAAATAATCCAATAGCAACATCCCTTATTCCGATTGCTTTAAGATCATATGGTAAATGTTAAAAAAAAAGTTTATTTGAAAAATAAAAAGTGCTATAATACTGCAGTAAAAACTGACCATGTAAGCTGTTCAGTGTTAAAATGATATACTACATTTAGGGTTTCCTTATATTGAAAAAAAAAAAATTGAAAATGACCAGATTGGTTTTTTTGTAATTTATGTATAAGACAATTCTGTTGCTTCTGCTTCACTGGCCAAAGTAAAGTTGCTTTGGGTGATCCAAGTGCTCAGAAACACTCTGAATTTATCCATAATTATCTTTGGGAGGGAGAAAAAAAGGACTTCCTCACAATGTTGATAATAATTCTAAAGACAGATTTAGAATTATAGATGGGTAAGTTGGACTTTCTTTCAGTTAGTTATTTTGAGTTTAATTTTATGTGTCACCTTGCCTGATCCACAGAGTACTCAGATATTTGATCAAACTGTTTGATAAAATTATTCTGTATGTTTCCCTGAGGGTGATCTTAGATGAGCATGACATTTAAATCTATAGAATGAGTAAAGCAGATTGCTCTCCCTGACGTGGGTGGGCCTTACCTAATCAGTTAAAGGCCTGACTAGCACAGAAAGGCTGACCCTTCATGAATCAGAGGGATTTCTTCCTGCTTGACTGCCTTTGAGCTGAGGAATCACTTTTTGAACTGAAACTGAAACATAAATTCTTCTTGGGTCTTAAACCTGAGACTATACCATTGACTCTCTTGGTCCTTAGGCATTTGGACTTGGACTGCAACTTACATTGTAAGCTCTCCTGGGTCTGCAGCTTGCTAACTGTAGATCTCGGGACTTGTCAGCCTTCATAATTGCATGAGCCAACTCCTTATGGTAAACTTTTCTATAAAATTGTATGTGTGTGCTGACTCACAGACATTAAAAAACTTATGGTCTCCGGAGGAGACAGTTTGGGGGTTGGGGGCATGTGCTTGGGTTGTGGAGTAGAAATCTTGTGAAATCAGATTGTTATGATCATTATTCAACCACAGATGTGATAAATTCATTTGAGTAATTAAAAAAAATAAAATTGTATATGTGTGTATATATATATACACACATAATTACATGTACACATACATATATATACACGTATATATTTGTAAATGTGAATATATTTTATATAAAATGTATCCTATATATTAGAATTTTTATATGTTTATATATTTTTTATATATAATGTCTCCTATTATTCTGTTTCCTTGAAGAACACTGACTAATACCATTATGAAAGACTTCAGATCTTAGATTTCATCTAGCTGGTGCTCTCTGAGATTAAAATAACCAAAAATGTGGGCATGATCTTTTAGACTGAATTTGGCAAACTATGATCTGAGGGTTATATCCAACTCATAGCTTGTTTTTCTAAATAAAGTTTTATTGGAACACAGATATGCACTTTTTTTTTTTTTTAACATATTGCCTATGGCTACTTTCAGCATTGAGAAATATGACAGAAACTGTAAGGCCCATAATGTCTGAAGTACTTACCATCCAGCCCTTAATAGAAAGGTTTTCCAGACACTTTTCATGGTTAGCAGTGAAATTCTTGGATGTGCTGTCAGCCTCAACAGTCATGGAGATACATGGAAGTCCTTTGTTGAGGGCCAAAGTAGGGTGACAAAGTGGGTGACCTCAGAAGTAGGTTTTGGGGAGTTCCTCGGGGGCCTAGAGGGTTAAAAATGGAGCATTGTCACCGTTGTGACTCAGGTTTTCTGTGGTGAAAAGAAAAAAAGGAGATTTTTGCAGAAGGGAGAACATGGTTAGGAAAAGAAGCATATTTTTAATTTTTATGATGTATGCATTTTTTTTTAGAGCTTGAATTTTCTACAGTGTCCTTTTATTCTCAAAGTATATTGTAGCAGATGCCAAAAAAATGTCATATTGATTTGTATATGTGAATTTTAAGACTGCAACGTTGTATAAAGTAACCTCTCTATTTGTAAATAATCTAGAACTACTAGAAACAAAAGGAGCATGTAGATCATGGCTGAAAAGAATGCTAGAACCAGTCTTTGTACCATAGGAAGAGGCTCTCTGGAGATGGTCTAAGTTATGGCTTCATTTCCTACTTATGTGGTCCTGAGCAATTTTGTAGTTTAGGATTTATCAGACCTTTGAATATAAAGAAGTTTCTTACACTATTGTCAGTTTAATTCAACAAACAGTATTGAGTTCTTTACTCCCTGTATGGAAAGATTGAACATTCACCATCATTATCACCATCCTTCACACCCTCAGGGCTGACATTGGCTGTGCAAAGACCCTTCCAAGTGCTCCTCATGGGTTACATCATCCTTTGCTTCCTCACAGCAACCCAGTGAAAATTACCTTCATTGTACATATGAAGAAATGAGGCACAGGGAAGTTAAGTCACTGCTTGGGTTCATGTAAGGAAGTGACAGCTTCAGAAAGTTAGTGACAGTCGTATGTGAGAGTGACTTGTCTACTGCTCGGTTGTCTTGCAAAAACTGAGCTCACAACAGTGATGCCATCCAGTGAAGGTGTCACCTGGAAGCCCTCACAAGGAAAGAGTGTCCCTCCAGGGTGGAAGGTTCTCTTCACAGCTTAGAATCTTTTCATGAATAATGTGTTTTATGATTCTGTGCTTAAGCCCACTAATTGGAATTGTGTATCCTGTACAATGTTCTTGTGAATACCTGCCAACTAATGCCAAACTGTCAGGCTGTGAAGAGCTCATAAGGACTTGTGCTTTAATTAGTATGCAAATGCTAGTTGTTGCCCCCCCCCCCCCCCCCGCACCCCCCGGGCCTCAGATTCTGAAGATGAGCTGTTCTGGCTATCCAAGTGCCTGCTTTTTTACTGAGAAATAAGTGGTTTGACAACTGAGATAAAACTTAAATTGTATTCTATAGCTGAAAATACAAAAATAGCACACTACTTTTATTCAGTGGACAGTATTGTAACACTTATGACAAGTGGCATTGATGACATGCTAGGAAAAATTTGTACTTTTTAAAAGAGATCCTTGAGGGGCCTCTTCAGGCAGTTTTATGTGATCAGCCTGAAATATGAGTCCCTTAATGAAGCATATTGTATGGAGGAAAAATGTATTATGTAGACCGTAATTGACAGCATGAAGCCCGGGCACATCTCTTGGTTAATATTGTGCGTATTTTAAAAGTTCCCGTTCATCAAAATTACAATGACTTCAATTTCTGATTTATGAGGTGAGAAACTCTTTAAAAATTTCATTGCAGATAATATCAATGTCTTATTTCTTTTTTTTTAATTTTATTTTCCCACTGTACAGCAAGGGGGTCAGGTTATCCTTACATGTATACATTACAATTACATTTTTCCCCCAGCCTTTCTTCTGTTGCAACATGACTATCTAGACAGAGTTCTCAATGCTATTCAGCAGGATCTCCTTGTAAATCTATTCTAAGTTGTGTCTGATAAGCCCAAGCTCCCGATCCCTCCCACTCCCTCCCCCTCCCCCTCCCATCAGGCAGCCACAAGTCTCTTCTCCAAGTCCATGATTTTCTTTTCTGAGGAGATGTTCATTTGTGCTGGATATTAGATTCCAGTTATAAGTGATATCATATGGTATTTGTCTTTGTCTTTCTGGCTCATTTCACTCGGTATGAGATTCTCTAGTTCCATCCATGTTGCTGCAAATGGCATGATGTCATTCTTTTTTATGGCGGAGTAGTATTCCATTGTGTATATATACCACTTCTTCCGAATCCAATCATCTGTCCATGGATATTTGGGTTGTTTCCATGTCCTGGCTATTGTGAATAGTGCTGCAATGAACATGCGGGTGCATGTGTCTCTTTTAAGTAGAGTTTTGTCCGGATAGATGCCCAAGAGTGGGATTGCGGGGTCATATGGAAGTTCTATGTATAGATGTCTAAGGTATCTCCAAACTGTTCTCCATAGTGGCTGTACCAGTTTACATTCCCACCCAATGTCTTATTTCTTAACACATTTTTTTCTCATAAGCTGTGACATTTTGGTTCATTAGGTCAATGGTCTTTAGTGAACAGAAAGTGTATACTGTTCTTTACTTAGTATCTTCAGATAATTCTTGGATATCTTTGTTTTCATAATTTCTTTAATTATTAAGGCATTGCAGACTTCAATTTCTTAAAGTTTACCTGTGCATCAAAGATTTGTAATGAAGTGTTCTTCTCTTTATTATATTCTAAATAGGGCATAATTTCTGTTTCCTCTTGAAACTATGAATTATTTAGGAGAGCTTCTTAATTTCCCAAGTTGTTCTTTGTTTCATCATTTTAGTATTTATTTCCAAATTTGTTGATTGTGATTTGAAAATATATGAGTAAATAGATATAATTAGAAAAATAGGATAAACTTTTTTTTTGGCCAAGTACAAGATCTTTATTAAAGATCTGATTGATTTAAAAATACACATTATGTATATCTATTGCTGTATATGTGTGTATATATACATATATATTCATATGCAGTGTACAAACACACACAAACATTACATCTATATTTTGTCACCCATTATTTTTCAAGTGTATATGCAGAATTCTGATTTAATGGTCTGAGAATTATCTGGAGTTCTTAGAGCTTTCCAGGTAATTCTAATATACTACCGACTATAAGAATCACTACCCTAATAAAATAATGGTTCTCAGAATGTGGACCAGCTGTGGCCCATCATCTGGGAGTTGGTTAAAAATACAAATTATTGGCCTCACCCCAAATATACTAAATTGGAAACTCTGGGAGGTTAAAATACAGCAATCTGTATTTTAACTCACTAAAGATTGAGAACCACTTATGTTTATCAGTGTTTTGACCTCGAGGGTGATTTTTGCCCCCAGAAATCACTTGGTAATGTCTGAAAATATTTTTGATCATTGCAGCTTGGGTGGGGGCAGGGGGATGGCTGATATTAGTATTTAGGTGGTAGAGGCCAGGATTGCACTAAATATCCTGCAACGCATAGGGCAGTTTTCCACAGCACAAAATTACCTGCACCAAAGTGTTGGTAGTGCTGCTGTTTAGAAATTAATACAGACCATAGCTTCCCAAACTTGGCTCCCCCTTACAACCAGCTGGGGAGCTTTTAAAATTCTTGACTCCAAATTTGGTTTAATTAGTCATTGGTGAGGGCAAGGCATCAGGATTTTTAAAGAAATATCCACATGATTTTTTTCACAGCTTCAGGGTCCTAATGGATCAATTATGGGTGATCCTGAACCTTCTCATCAATTTTAATATAAAAGCTGGACAAGTTGTCATTGTTACCTCTTGGAAGGACTGAGAGGAGGTGGTAATGAGGCAGAAAAGTAGGAGGAAAATATGGTCCCACATGTCTGAGACCAGACAGGGTTATGTATGTTTGAATGATGAAGAGATCTGATGGAGAGGAGATGGTGGGTACTCGGGAAAGAAACCGAGTACAGGCACAGGCTTTGGTTTCCTTAAAACAGTCACAAGAAGTTGTACAGAAATCAATATGGATAATGTATATACATTACTTAGCATCACATCTGGCATAGTAACTCATTATTATGAGAGCTCTGGGATTTGGGTATATGTGATGTACATCTGGAGAAATTTCTCTTTGTGCGTGTGAATGACTTTTTTGCTGGTATTTATAGTTTTGTTGATATTCATATTTTCCTGTCTCATCATTTAGCAGACTGTTATATGAAAACATGAAAATTAATGTGTATGTGTGTGGTTTTTTTTGTTTTTTTTTTTTTGTAGGGTCTCACCTGTGGCATATGGAAGTTCCCAGGCTAGGGGTTGAATCAGAGCTGCAGCTGCTGGCCTGTACCGCAGCCACAGCAATGCCAGATCTGAGCCACATCTGTGACCTACACTGTAGCTCACGGCAATGCTGTATCTTTAACCCACTGAGCGGGGCCAGGGATTGAACCCGCAACCTCATGTGTACTAGTCAGTTTCGTTACCACTGAGCCACAGCGGGAACTCTCTAATGTGCTCATATGCTCTTAATATCTTTCTTTCTTTTTCTTTTTCTTTTTTTTTTTTTTTTTTTGTCTTTTCAGGGTCATGCCTGTGGTACATGGAGGTTCCCTGGCTAGGGGTCTAATCAGAGCTACAGCTGCTAACCTACACCACAGCCACAGCAATGCCAGATCCGAGCCAGGTCTGTGACCTACACCACAGCTCACGGCAATGCCGGATCCTTAACCCACTGAGCAAGGCCAGGGATTGAACCCTCAACCTCATGGTTCCTAATTGGATTCGTTTCTGCTTCGCCACAATGGGAACTCCAATGTGCTCTTAATTTCTTTAAAATATTTTAAATATCTAGGAGAATTTAAAGTTGCAGATCATTATATGCATGTGTTGAAATGTACTATTTTAAACTGCACCTAAATTCATAGTGAAATACTTTTATGGACTTAAATGGTTAAATGGGTAAAGTGAAAGTATTCATTGAAGGTGGCACAGGGTGAGGAAGAAGAAATGAATGGGATTAGAGGGAATAAAAGATGAAAGAATGTGTTTTTTTGTTTTTGTTTTTTTGAAAGAATATGTTTAAATCATTTATTCAGGTCACTGCTACTGTTGTTGCCATGTATATTCTCTTCTGTCAAAAAGCATAGCTTGTATTGTTTATTCAGAGGATTCCCATTTGCTTTTCTCTTTTAACTGGCTTAAAAATATAGAGTCCATACTGCATTAGTCACAGCTCTAGCTCTGATTTGATCCCTGACCCGGGAACTTCCATATACTGAGGGTGAGGCTGAAAAAGGAGGAAAAAGAAAAAAATGCCACGTTAAATTTGGGCTTTTTTTTTTTTTTTTTTTTAAATAGGACAGTGCATTATGAAGGTGGTGCTGTATCTGTTCATGCCCGCTCCCTGTGGAGGCTGGAGACCCTGCGAGTTGCGTAAGTAGAACTTATAAAGACATCCTGATGCTCTCTCTGGAGATGGAGCACGTCTTGCGCTCCTGTGCTTCTATGTAAAATGGTCACGCTAATAACCAACAAGCAAAGGAGACACTGAGAAAGTGGAGAGTCGTTCCTCTTTTGCCTCTAGCCTACATTCAGCAGGTGTCAAGTAATCATTATATGCTCTCTTAGCCTCTTTGTTTTTGTAGCATCATCTCAGGCGAGTCAGTGCATCTCCTGGCGGGAAGAACTTCCAGGGCAGAATATGATGTAAGGTTTGGAGAAAGGACAGGTTGTTTGCAAGCCTGTCACACATTTCAGGTCAGCCAGAGTCTGGGTTTAGCCTTCTTAAAGACATGTGTATGAAATGGGGAAACTTGAACCTCAAGATTTGAGAGTCATAACTGGCAGTCACTCTCTTTACTTACAAAGAGCTTGAGAGCTGAGTGAGAAATGTGGACTGCAGACAAAGTCACTGTGTATTCATTATAGACACAATAACTTTTTTTCTGGTGACTTCAAAAAACTATCCCAGAGATTGACTTTTACGTCCTTTACATAAGTGCAATTGTGATGATAAAGGTGTCATTTTGCACTGTTTTAAATAGAATTTAAATATCAGTCAAAATTTTAAAAAATGGTGGGAAGATTTAATTGTTTGCCTCAAAAGCAGTAAGTTTTCAATGTATTTGTTCCCTCTTATATTACACTTTAAAAAATTATTCATTTAGCATAATAGACTTCATGGATGGGTATAGGGAACTATCTTTTTATAGACTAGCTATCTTTGTCAGGTTGTTTTGAGCTTAATGCTTATCTAGTGGTAATTAAAATAGTTCAATGGTCTTCAGGTTTTCTTGCTTACATATCCTATACAATAATTTCAAAAAATTTAGTATTTCTCTGAATATTGTTATCTTTGACATAGAAAATTTTTCATTATCAGTTTAAATAGAAACATAGACTGTAACTTATAGTATAAATAGTGACATTTTAAAATAAAATGTTTTTACCACTCTTTTAAAAGTATCCCATTGACTCTAATTACTGCTATGATTTAATAGCCATCTTTGTTTTTTTTAAAATATATTTGAACTTGGTCTCTTTACCAGTCAAGACATTATGTTATTTGTTTTTCTCATTGCAATCATATTTCTCTTACTCTCCCAAGACAGAATTTTACCCCAATCCTATATTTTTGTGATTGAAAAACTTTTCTGTTCACTCTTTTGTGTTCCTATGCAACAAAAATATGCATGTAAACTAAATTTATTTTTTATATTTCCTAAAATTGTAGGTTGATAACTTTATAAAGTGCTTCTGTATAACCCCATAAATTATTAATTGAGAATATCAAATTTCTTTTATAGAAATACATAGTTGATCAAATCCAGTGAAATATTAAAACTTTTGATAAGTATTGAACTTACATGTAAAATTTAATGGGAAGTGCATCTCATAATGCAATGAAAGAAGTGGAGATGACTTATAAAGCAAAAGGAAAAAAACTTGTAGCTTTTATGTGCTTCATAAATTATTCAGAGAATTTAGGGAGAAGAGTTTTGAATATATACATGTATTTCCATAATTTACCTTAGTATTATGAAAATGGCAGCTTAATTAGAGAAATGAAATAGAGAAAGTGATTCTCTCATTCTCTCATAGTTGTGTGCTTAAAGAAATGGATTTCTTTTTTTTTTAAAGCAAACTAGCCCCTAAATTTGTAGCTCTAAATTTATAGCTCAAAAAAAAAAAAAAAAAGATGAGGGTTTTGAAAGCCCAACAAGGCTTAATTTTTATTGTTAACAGTGTTATTGATGAAGTATTATTCCATATGTGATTGTTCAGCACGTTTCTATCCCATGGTCTTGATTCTGGTTCTCTGTTGTTATCGAATATTTGAAGTTTTGAAAGAGAAAGGGACGGTTTTTTTCTTCCTTTTTTTTTTGTTTTGTTTTTGTTGTTGTTGTTGTTGTTGTTTTTGTCTTTTTTGCTGCCCTGCAGCATATGGAGTTCCCAGGCAGGGATCAGATCCGAGCCACAGTTGAGACCTGTGCTGCAGCTGTGGCAGCACAGGTTCCCTTAACCCACTGCACCAGGCTGGGGATTGAACCTGCATACTGTGCTACAGAGAAGCTGTCCATCCTGTTGCATCACAGTGGGAACTCCATGGAGTTTGTTTTAACTTTGACATTGGCTGTTTGATACATGGAAAGGGCCTGGACCTTCTTCAAATAATAATGATGAAAGGGGGTACTTTACTGCCACCAGTTTGTAGCTGTGTTCATTGCTTCTCAGAATCAGATGACAGCAAGGCAGTGGAGCAGGGAATTTTTCAACCATTTAAAAAATTAAAGAGAGGTGTTTTGATTCCACTCTGTAACTCTTGATGTACATCTACAGTAGGAAAGCAGGAGGTTCATATGTAACAAACACAAGTTTTTTTAAGGTTTTTTTTTTTTTTTTTAATTTTGCTGTGTCTTTGAGCTACTTTGGCTTCATTGTAAATGCACAAATTAGATTGAATTGAGTTTTCATATCTTATTATATTCAATGTCCACATAATTACTTATTTTTCTTTGTACTTAGGAAGTGATAGTCAAAGATCCTGCTTATGTTTACAGTAGAACTTTACTTCCAGAGGTCACTGTTTGTATTAAAAGCTTTAGGATACTCTGTTTTTTTTTTTTTTCCTCCAAAGAGGACCCAAACTATATATATATATATATATATATATATATATATATATATATATATATTTTGTTGTTGTTAAAATCTATGTAGTCCAGTAATGATATATTTTACATTGCATACTTATACAAATTAATGTTGTCCAAAAATTTTTCAGTATCATGACCATTTTAATAAAGTAAGTTTCAATTTTGGGAGTTAAATGTAACAGGAAACACTTTCCTGTATTGTACCCCAATGCAAAGTTGTAAGGACATTGTAAGTAGCATGCTAGTTTCTGTAATGGGAATGATCACTGAAGTTGAAAATATGGATTATGTGTACTTGAAATTCCACTTTCTTATGTGTTAAAAAATTTTAAAATCAGCACATCATGAAGAGTGACAAATATTCCTCTTTCCTTTGAGATAATTTCAAGTAAATCTATATAAGACACAGAGCACAGTTTTCTACTTTGTTTACGTAGGAAATTACTTTATGTAACTCCTTTACTATTATTACTGTTTTTACTGAAATATTCTTTTCTTGCCCCTTGATTTTCCTAGGCTTGTCCTCTTTTCTTTTGGGCTGTGGACATATGAGAATGAACTAATTTGAGTGCCTAAAAGCTAAAGAAAATGTGCTTTAGACTTCACAGTGTTTTGTTAAACATTGGCTGAATTCATTCCATTTCTAACAGAATTGCCTTAAGTGGCTTGAGAGGAATGCTTGTGTATATGAGCCTTATTCAATAGCTATGACCATGGTATAGAGAATACCATATAGAAATTCTGCTAAAAAGTATGTTCTTTGTCAAAATTTTGGACTATTTTGGAAATGAAGTTGTTTTCTCTGATGATTAGATGAGTCATTATTATTTGGTAAAATATTCAAATGTTTCTTGAAATAATGGAAATGATTATTTTTCCATTATTTCCATATTATTCAAAATAGTTATATTTTTCATAGTGTCTGCAAAGAATATACCTAACTTTCTGAGGGGAATAAAAAAATTTCTATTACCAGACTAGAAATGCTTTAACATGCTCTTGTTGATAAGTTTTAATTTCATTTTTAAGACAATATTGTGTAATTATCAGGGCTTCTTGGTACATGGTTATGAATTTAGTAGAGGGGCTTGTAATTATCTTTATAGACAAATCCATGTAAAAATGAACTTATTACAATATCATTTTTTTTTTTGTCTTTTTAGGGCCACACCTAGGGCATATGGAAGTTCCCAGGCTAGGGGTTCAATTGGAGCTGCAGCTGCTGGCCTATGCCACAGCTATAGCAACAGTTCCAAACCACATCTATGACCTACACTGTAGCTCACCACAATGCCGGATCCTTAACCTCTTGAGCGAGGCCAGGGATCAAACCCGCATCCTGGTGGATACTAGTCAGATTCGTTTCTGCTGAGCCACAAGGGGAACTGCGAACTTATTACAATATCATTGTATTGCTAATTTTGCATGCTAATGGCTCAGGTCAAAATTCCAGGTTAGGAAAATAGCCTAAAATTGACTTACAGTTTACCAAGACTGGAATTTTAAAAAATATTCTCAACCTGTAGAATATAAAACATTTTTTTTTTGATCTTTTTGCTATTTCTTGGGCCGCTCCTGCGGCATATGGAGGTTCCCAGGCTAGGGGTCTAATCGGAGCTGTGGCCGCCAGCCTACGCCAGAGCCACAGCAACGCAGGATCCGAGCTGCGTCTGCAACCTACACCACAGCTCACGGCAACGCAGGATCGTTAACCCACTGAGCAAGGGCAGGGACCGAACCCGCAACCTCATGGTTCCTAGTCGGATTCGTTAACCACTGCGCCACGACGGGAACTCCCATATAAAACATTTTAATGATTCTATTTTAAAACAAAATTTTGAAGAAAATCAACCTGAAATCCTCTATATCTTCACTTGTTATTTCTTTGATTCATTATCTGTGGTAAAAGCTTCCCCTGTGATTGCCTTTTAACAAATTATCCTTGTGTTTCTTTTGTTTCATTTTTTGTTTGCCACTGACACGTTAGCTTCCTGACCAAGTGCATTCTTTTTAGAGTGTATCTTTCTCATTGTAAAATACCTGACAGTATCTCCTTTATACTTTTTGCCTTGAATTCTAATTTGTCTAATATCAGCTTTACTATCACTCTTTTCTTTTTTTAATATTTGATTTTTAGCATGTTTCTTATCATTGATAAGAGGCTGTCCTTCTTTTGCACCCTAGCATGATAATAGGAAGTCCCCATTATCAGAACCTTGTTTCCACTCTCGCCTGCAGTGATAGCAAGGTTCTGATGCGACAGCTCTCAGTTAACCTAATACTGTGCAAAGGAAGAATGGTCTGTATCTTAATTTTTCTTTTCTACCCTATATGAAAGTCATTCTTTTCAAAAGTAGATTTTAATGATCACAACTTTGTTTTTTATCTTTTTTCTGCAACCTTAGTTTATATTTTCTGTGTTGCATTTAATTTTTCCGTCTTTTTTTTTTTTCCTTTTAGCCCTATTGGAATTTATTTTCTTGGTTTGTCTTTTTCTTTTTGATGGATTGATTTTTAGTGATATCATTGTTCCACATTAGTGAAATTTAAAGCATAGGAAGAGATTTCTTTTTTGCAGATAAATATACACTTCAGATATAAATATATATGAGTTCCATTTAATCATAGTTAGGCATTAACTCTGATGTTAACTATTTTTCAAGTCTGCAAATCCAACAAAACACTAGTAAATTTTAAAGTATCCTTTAAACTCATACTGTCTTTTTCTCTGACTATTGATTAGAGGTGAACTTGGAACTCAAGTTCTTATAGTCATTTTTGCATGGAGCAATGTTTGGTGTGGATGGTATTACATTTAATGTCAGAAGACCTTGAGTTAAATTCCACTTCTCCTTACTGTTAGCAGCATGACATGGAATATTACCTAATTGTTCTGAACAACCATTTTGTTATTTGCAAAATGAAATTAATATCATCAAAATCGTAAGGATTAGGGTAATATTAAAAAAGATAGGGTATGCAAAGCACCTTTGTGTATTGTTGGACACGCACATTTTAATTGCTTTTCCTCCCGTCATTGCGTTTGCCATTGGATCAAATCTGAACTGTTTTTCTTAGGTGGAGTGGAAGCCACATAAGATGGGGCCAGCCTTTCCGACTACGCCATGTCACAACAGGAAAATACCTGAGTCTCATGGAAGACAAAAGCCTTCTACTCATGGACAAAGAAAAAGCTGATGTAAAATCAACAGCATTTACCTTCCGATCTTCCAAGGTAAGACGGGATAGAGAATTTTGGATTTCCTATTAAGTATAACTCCACCACAGTTCTTTTGATGTTACAAATGCAAAAAGAAAGGATGTATGTTTTGCATGTATTTCTAAATTCCCAGTTTTTCTTCCTTCCATTCTTCTTCAGTAAAACCCATTTCCTAAACCTCTAAAACCTGCCCAGGTCTTTCACCTGTTTTATAGTTCTTTGGTTCATCCAGCCCCTTTTGGTTTTCCTAGCTTTTGACGGTGCAGTTAGCACAGACTCTGTGCTATTGCTATTTAATGGCATTGTGGGCACACAAGAACCTCTTCCTTACAGGCACACTTACACAGCTTTTTTATATACAGACATTTATTCTTACATCTACTGAATTGTTTATGAGAACAGAACTTCTAAGAGAATCCTGAAAAGCTTTCAAGAGACTCCCCCTGAACTAGATGATGAGTCAAACAGAAAAAAAATAAATGTACATCACAGGTGAATTGGAAGACTCATGCCTCACAGCTTGGCCCACCCCACTCGGTACCTCCTGAGAGGTTCCCCACTCACCAGCCCCACAGTGCAGTGGATTGCTAGCTACGCCTGAGCAAAACAGCAGATGTCCTCAATAGGAAAGTGTCTCAGGAATAGTTGAAAAATCACTCATTCCATTAACAAATGCCAAGCATCTCTTGATGGATTTGTGTGATAGGTGTCTATTTCTGTCCTTCATTTAAGGGAGATTGTGAAACTTAGGCAGCACGACAGGAATGGTATTGAATTACTGGTTAGCTTTTGTCTCAGAGATGCAAAACTTTATGCCCTTATTAAAGAAGAAGGTAAATTTGAGTGAGATCAGAAGTAACTCTCAAAAGACGGCAGCCTGATTTTTCCCTCCCTAATGCCACACTCAGTTCTGTTGCTTTGGGAGCACAGAGTGGTAGAGGATCTTCAGTGTTGATGAATTCTCCCGAGATGTTTAAGAAAGGCAGCCGGGTAGGTCCAGCCTCTGTGGCGAAAGTAGAGACACCAACCTGGTCAACTCCAGTGGATAATGTGACCCAGGCTCGGCACCAACATTTGTTGTGGGGACCCATGGAGGGGCTCTAGAGGGGATTCTGTAGTTGAAATCTGGCACCAGTTAAGTCTGGGAGACAGAGTTTTGGATGAAGCAGAAAGTATAGCTTTATTGCCTTGCCAGGCAAAGGAGGCCACAGCAGGCTAATACCCTCAAAACTATGTCCTCCCTTGAGAGCTGATAGCAAGGGGTTTTATAGATTTAGCTTGGGAAAAAAAAAAAAAGCAGCGCTGTTGATAAGGATTATGGTGCCTGCATTCAACTCCCTTCATAGATCATTTCAAAAATCATCAAGGCCACAGTCAGGTGGTCTGGTGATCGTTTCTGGGGATCTTAGGGGTTATCACACCTTGACCTTCTCTGTGGAATAAAGATTGCTCACCAAAGGAAGGGGATGTTAGGGAGGATTTCAAAGGAAAAGCACTAGGCACGCAGTATGACTCTACTTAGAAAATAATCATTAGTCAAAGAAAACAGGTAAGCAAGGAAGAAATCCTTTGTGAAAATCCAGTTAGAGTAAGTTAGTAGCAAGGCAGGGCATAACATATGGAGACAGTTTTAACTAGTTTTTGGCTGTATCAGTATTTCCTAACCATTAACTCTTGGTTCAGCCTTTTGAGACTGAGGGGAGGCCTGGGAGGCTAAAGGAAATGCCTTTTACTTCAAAAACGCAAGGACACAGGGGCTTGTGTGTGGTTTCAGTTCTTTGGGGGCCCTCAGGGGTTACAGTTTAGTTGCTCCTTGTCTCTAGTTGTAAAGCACATTTATCACATTGTGAACAGACTTGACACCAATGAGCTTCTTCCTCAAGACCTTAAGCAGGGAGGTAGGGGTTTATTAGTTTGTCCATGGATGGCATCTCAGTCCCGAAAGAAAAAAAATTCAGCCAAGCAAAGGTGCATCAGTTATCTCATGGTAGAAGCCCCTTTCAAGCAAAAAAAAAAAAAAAAAAAAAAAAGATGGCATAAAATGACATATAGCTTAATGGCAGAAAAATCACAAAAATGAAAAGAAATGCATGACATCCAAGCAAAATATAATCTACCAAAGTAAAGTCCCAAAGTAGTAGAAAAATCTGAATATCACCATGAAAGACACTGGAAGTCTTTTCAAGATATGGCAATTAAAGAAGTAAAATAATCTAAACAAAAATTGGAGGTGAAAGAGAATAAGTGAAAAGTGTTCCAGTTGCCTCCTATGAAACAGTGAGAAGCCCAAGAACCTTTTCTTAAAACTGCAAAATCAAGCATTTAATAAGATACTTAACAGGAAAAAGCCAAACACTAAAATATAATAAAATGTACTAAAATGAGGTAGTGGATGCGAGGGAAGTTGGTGAAAGAAGGGAGTCAGACATTTATTCACTCAGGAGTGTTTGAGGGCCGACTGGACCTGGGCAGGATACTGCTAACATGCTGCAATGCATGCCTTCCTGGAGCTTATTAAGGGGCACCTGGAAGGAGGGACCCTTTCTCCCCTAACTCCTTAGCCTTTTAAAAACAAAAAAATGCTGCAGTTCTGTGATCCTTGTAAGTCCGCCAATTGAGCTGCATAGTGGCTGTAACTGATCTCATTGAGAATCAAGATCCGCATTTTACAGATGGAAAAACTAAGGGCACATGGAATGAGTCATGTGTCCATGTCACTAGGCTGGAAGCATGGATGGGCCAGTGACTGAGGTTATCTCTGCCCCAAGCCACTGGCTAGGGTGGGTTTCAATAACCAGGCCTGAGCCCTCAACTGGCTAGTCACTCATTCACCCCCAGGCCCACAGGGCTGTCCCAGGAGCCTGGAGGGACACCCTTGACCTCACAGGGCCTTGGGTAGCTGAAGCACTATCCCAACGCCACCACCCTGCCCCCACCCACCCCCTACCCTTCCTGGGTAGGCCTCCAGATCTTGTGCAGCTGTGGTCCCCCTCAAATCCTGCTATTGCTGGAGAAGTCTGAACACTGAGTCCTACCCTCTCTTTTCATTATTTCTGTAACAGTCACATCCCCATGGTTGCCAGAACTCCTGCTTTTGCTGTAGAGAGCTGAATACCAGTGGGGTCTTTTTGTTCTTTCTCTAACAATCCTAATTCTCCAGCAGGTAAATGTATGCCTCTGGCAAAACAGCGACTGGGTTATGCCAATGGAAATGCAGATACAGAAGAGGAAAGTGCATTAGCATATTTCAGAAATTTCTTGGATACATGCAGCCACTGATCTAGCAATCTTCTGTAGAAATGTATTTTAATGAGAGAGGTTATCTTACAGAAACAAAATAAAGCTGTGTACATTGCCTTTATCATTCTTGGTCATGGCAAAAAACTGGTAAAGATTCCAGTGTTTCACAAATAAGTTGATAGCTAACTGGTATTAGCTACCAGAATATATTGATCTGGAAAGCTATCCATAGTAATATTGTTGAGTGGGGAAAAAAAGCAAACTGTAATGCAATTACTGCACTTTTAAAATCTTTTTTTTTCTTTTTTTTTTTTTACTTAAAAAGAAGATCCTTGTGTGTGTGTGCATTTGTATATTATTATATGTTAGATGTGAAAGAATCTTTTTACATTGACTACTACAGAAAGATCAGGAGGATATATGAGTGTATGAAAGCAAGGGGAAGATTTTTTATTTAACTTTTTAAAATATAAATCTCTGGATTATTTTGCCTGTTGTAATAACCATTATTTCCTTTGTGACACACAAACAAAACAATCAGTTAAAGAAATTAACCCTTATATTGACATACTTGTGCACATTTTTAATTTCTTTCTTTTGAGGACATCTAGAAATGGGAATACTAACTAATAAGCTATGAATATTTACAAAATCTCTTGATAACAGTTCTTGCCCAAAGCAATAGGTTTTGATACATTTCCCTGCAAATAGCTCTGCTGATGTCCTGTCAGTTTAGAGTATAGTTTGCACTTGAAGAATTTTTACTGACCAGATCACTCTGTGGTCTCTGTTCAGAGGACCTGGCTTCGGGCAGTGGTGTATGTCAGAGCTCAACTGAAAGCAGAGAGACCTCAGATTCCAACACCACCTTTTCATAATTGTTCCATTCTCTAAAGCTGGTGTCCCGCCCAGAGCTCCCTCTTTATGGAACCACTCTAATACACAAGCTGTTAATAACCCACTGTCAATTACCACGAGGGTAATTATAATAGCATGGTTAAGAGTAGGGAAGATGGAAATGACATCCAGGGAAACATTTCATCTTATGTTTAAAATCACAGAATCTTCATTTTAAAATCACTGTCAGATTAGGAAATCAGGTGTTTTCCATGAGGTGGAGACACTCACTATTATTTCTTTCCAAAATTACTTTTTTATTGTATATAATGTATAGTCATATATATATGACTATATATGACTAGTCATGTACAGTATGCAAAATGTGGCAAGGGAACAGTTAAAATCATGTACCATCCATGACTCAGAAACAACTGTATAAGAAAAAGACTGTGTGTATGTGTGTATTTATGAATGATTGGGTCATTTTTCTGTATAGTAGAAATTGACAGAACATTGTAAATCAACTATAATAATAATAATAATAATAATAATATTAAAAGTAAACCTTCTACCAACGGAAGGAAACGCACACACACAAGCACACATACACAAAAGAAACAACAAACAGGAAGGTCTTAAGCAGGTGGAACCCATGGCACATACTGTTTGTAATCCCTGAGCTCAGGGGAAGCCTACACCCTCTTTAAAGGCCTCACCTGATTAAGTCTGACTCACCCAGGAGAACTTTTCTCCCTTTTTATTTGCTCAAAGTCGATTGAACTTTCATTACATCTACCAGATCTTTGCATCTTTGCAATGCAACGTAACCTGATCAAGGAAGTGACATCCCATTAAATTCATTGGCTCAGCCCACACTCCGTGGGAGGGCAGTATAGTACAGGATAACAGAGGGCTTTTCCTGAAGTTTTGAGACCTTGTTTTACTGTCCCAGGGAAGGTCCTCAAAGCCCAGTACAAGAAACATTTTAAAGCCCTTGTCTCCACACAGTCCCCCCTCCAGTGTTGTCTCCTCCTGAGGTTTCTGAACATCAGGGATGAAGCAAGCTGCGTATTTTTCTGCAGTTCTGTCCTGACAGGGCTGAGCTTGGCTTGGCCTGGCAGTCCCTTTAGTTTTTCTGACCCTGTAGCATTTTTAGACTTGTATTTCATGGTGACCAGCTATCTTGTGCCAAAATGCAGCACCATAAAGAAGCAAATAAAAAAAAAATTCTTTTGACCTTTTTACTCTCCTCACTTGAATTGTTATTTGTCTTAAAGGGAACTGGCTATTACAAAAATGCTCTGTCTTCTAAGGATAAATGTTTTTGTTTTCTTCCTATCAGCCACTTGACGGAATAATTTGGATCCATTTTAGGAAGATTTCAATTAAAGCTAGAAGAAGCTCTCTGAAGTACCTGCTCCATATAATAAAAACATTATGGAGTTCCCCCTTGTGGCTCAACGCGTTAAGAACCCAACTAGTATCTGCTGTGAAGATTTGGGCTTAATCCCTGGCCTCACTCAGTGGGTTAAGGATCTGGTGTTGCCTTGCACTAAGGTGTAGGTCACAGATGCAGCTTGGTTCCCATGTTGCTGTGGCTGTAGAGCATAGGCTGGCGGCTGCAGTTCCGTTTTAACCCCCAGCCTGCAAACTTCCATATGCTGCAGCTTCGGCCCTAAAATAGAAAACAAAACAAAACAAAACAAAAACAAAATATCATCCTACAGAACTAATTTAAATTTCTTAAAAAGTTGAGTGTGGTCTATCCAATGCTGTATATCACTTAATGAGGACAGTTTTTCAGAATAATTTTGACTTTGTAAGGAGCCACTTTAGTATATCCAGTGCCAAAATATCAGTTAATGTTTTTCAGGCTGATCTTTTTTCATTTCTGGAAACATTTTGATACTCATTTGAAAATTAGATTTTTCCAAGCATTCTTGAGTGAAATTATTTGAATACTAGCATTGAGAGTAAGCTATTTTCACAAGAGTGACTTTGGTTTTGGCAGGTAGTTAACCTGGCTGAACAGAAACTCCAGTTTCTTTCTCTCTTTTGCAGTGGGCCATTGGTTTTACTATTTGTGTTCAATTCTTTCAGTTTCTAGCTGCTGCCATTAACTGGGCCTCCTCTGAGGGTGCACAGGATAGTGGTCAGGAAGCTTTTGGGCAGATTTTATAAACAGATTTTGTAGCTACTTCTCTCATCCTGGATTTTTAGCTCATCTAATGTACTGTCTGCTTGTGGGCCCAAAAGTGTACCCTTTGACACCTCAGGTATCAATAAGGCAGCTGCTTTTTTCTGTCTGAGCTCCAGGAGATTGCACAGGGAAGGCCCTAAGGCAAAGGCAGCTTTTTACAAATCACTTGAGTGCTGTTTATCTTTGGAGAGAAGTCTACTGTCCATTTTCTCTCTGCTTTTGGTCCCTCTCAAATACCTTCAAATAGACCCTGAAAAATGATCTTTTCCCCCCAAATTTTATGATCGTTATCTATGGGAAGATTAGTTCAACAGAACTGTTCTATCATTTCTCAAAACAAGAATAACTCAGCCCAAAAGTAAATCTAAAATGGGATGCTGAAATTAAGGGCGCCTAGGTAGAGGCTAGCTAACACAGGGTTTTAGTAAGGTTATTCCCTCCCTAATCTGGACACTGTATTTCTAGTAACACAGGCTAATTTTCTGTTAGATGCTTTTACCATCTAGTCAGAGCATCTAGTTTATTGCCACCTGAATTTCTCCCAAGCCTGAGCTCCAGAAAGTGATAGGAACAAAAAGAAGGAAAGAACATGACTGGCTTTTGTTCTTTTAAGCAGCAAATAACCACATTTCTTTTCTTTCTCTAACATCACTGTAGCAGTTCGTATCTGACTTGGGGATCAGAGTCATTATGAAAACATGGTCACCATGAAGTTTTGCTGTTAAAAAATCTCATCCAGAGAGTGAGGTGAATTGGCTTCAGTAAAAAGCAAACCCGGCATAACTTTGCAGTTAGTAACTGTGGATTCTTAAAACATAATCCACAAGCCTATAAATAGACTACAAACTAATTTCCTGGAATAAAAGAAAAACAAAAAGTTAGGCTGTTAGAGGCTCATTGTTGTACTCTTAGGGGATAATTTCATTGTTATATTTTTTTCCTAGAATTTAATTTTGCTATCTATAGGGTTGGTGTAAGTAGATTAGCAGTTTATCTTGTTTGATAGAATTAAATTAGAAAAGATTATTATCTGTTTATTGCAGATTCTTAGAATAGTTTCAAGTTATTTGCATAATGTTTAAATCAACTTATAATTGTATTCTCTTTTTTATATTATCTTGACCTTTTTGCCTTAAGAACTGCAACTCAAGGAGTTCTCGCTGTGGTTCAGAGGGTTAAGAATCCTATTAGTATCCCTCCCTCAGTAGGTTAAGGATCTGGCATTGCCACAAGATGTGGTGTCAGTCGCAGATGTGGCTTGAATGTGGCATTACTGTGGCTGTGGAATAGGCTGTCAGCTGCAGCTCCAAGTTGACTGGGAAGTTTCATGTGCCACAGGCGTGGCCCTGAAAAGAAAAAAAAAAAAAGAATTGGGATTCATTTAAATTTTGATTTTCAATTGTTGATGAAGGGTCTATAATTATTTTGAAGTTACTAATTACTAGTACAGTAAGGAAATGACATGAGAAATCTACCAAAATTTTGTTTTACTAGATTATTCCTTTTATATAACAGACATAAAATTTACTCCAACCTAGCTTTCAAAAGCATTTGTATAACTATTACTAATTTCAAGTCAAATAGCCAAAGACATAGAGAAACTTAAGGTAAATTTAACAATGAAAGTTAGACCAAGCAGAAGACTAAGAAACCACAAGAGGGAGTTCAGTGATCAGTGAATCCAACTAGGAGCCGTGAGGTTGCGGGTTCGATCCCTGGCCTTGCTTAGTGGGTTAAGAATCTGGAGTTGCTATGAGCTGTGGTGTAGGTTGCAGATGTGGCTCGGATCTGGTGTTGCTGTGGATCTGGCTCAGGCCAGCAGCTACAGCTCCAATTAGACCCCTAGCCTGCGAACCTCCTTGTGCCACAGGAGTGGCCCTAGAAAAGACAAAAAGACGGAAAAAAAAAAAAAAAGAAGCCACAAGAGGAGGTATTGCAATTAAAAGAACATTCAATTTTTTTGCTGTTGTTTTAATAACTGAACAGAACTTCGAGGCATAATAAGTTCTTGAAGATCAGAATTAAGCATGGGAGGGAGAATTAAAAGGAAGCATGTTGACAGAGGAAGCATTAAAATAAATAGACATTTAAAGGAAACATTTAATTGGCATAAGAGGATCAATTGCTTTTTCATAGCACAGGAAGCTTAGCACAGCACCCCTTTAGGAGTGTATACCTCTGTGGTCCAAGTTAGAAACAGCAGTAGTTGAAACTGAATTGTAGATTCTGTTAGTTCAAAAGATATTGTCATTATCCCACATATCTCCACTAAGAAGGAAATCATCATTGCCATTATCAACACCATTGTCATGGTCAAAATTACTACTATTTATTAAAGTGTATATTTTGTCCCACATACTGAGTTGAAAACTTTGCATTCATTGTCTCATTTTCTCTGATACTATGGGATAGATTCTTTTGTTACCTTTATTTACCCATGAGAAAATGGAGAATTCAAAGGTTTTTGTTTTTTTCCCCATTATGGTTTGTATGGACACTGAATGTAGTTCTCTGGGCTATATTATTGCTTGGTTGTTTTATCCCTTCCATGTATAATGGCTTAAATCTGCTAACCCCAACCTCCCACTCCATCCCTCCCCCAAACCCCTATCCCTTGGCAACCACAAATCTATTCTCCTTGTCTGTGACTCTGTTTGTGTTTTGTAAATAGGTTCATTTGTGTCATATTTCAGATTCCACATGTAAGTAATATTATATGGTGTTCGTCTTTCTCTTTCTGACTTACTTCACCTATTATGATAATCTCTAGGTCCATTCATGTTGCTGCAAATGGCATTATTTCATTCATTTGTATGGCTGAGTAGTATTCCATTGTATATTATACCACATCGTCTTTATCCAGTCCTCCGCTGATAGACATTTAGGTTGTTTCCATGTCTTGGCTGTTGTGAATAGTGCTGCAGTGAACATAGGGGTGCATATGCATATAATCCATATAATTTTGGATTATAATTTTTAAATAACTAGTCCTAAGATCACAGAGGTATTCACAGGCAAAGATTGGACCTGAAGTTGGATTTTCTGTCTCCCACACCTATGCTCTTAGTCGTCAATATTAAAAATAATAACCTAGAAAAATATGAAGCCTAAATTGCTGACTTTAAGATCTCGGGTTTGGAGTTTATCATGAAACAGTATAAAATTTTGTTATGGCCAAAATAATTTTCTACCAGTATGAATAATTCAGGAGTATGTTGTTTACCTTTGCAATCTCCTCCTTTGGTTTTCAGTAAGGTTGAATGGCTAGAATAGAATACTGGACTATTATTATTTTAAAGGATGTCAGAAGGCTGCATTTTTCGAGGAACATATTAACAACAAGGCAACTTGCTTGCAATATAAACTAATATTTTAAAAACCTTTGCTTAATTTTGTTTTCCTTTCTCAGGAAAAGTTGGATGTAGGGGTGAGAAAGGAAGTTGATGGCATGGGAACCTCTGAAATTAAATATGGAGACTCAGTCTGCTTCATACAGCATATCGGCACAGGCCTGTGGCTTACATACCAGTCTGTGGATGTGAAGTCTGTGAGAATGGGGTCCATACAACGCAAGGTAAGAGGGCATGAAAACACTGTGTATGCCAGTCATTCTTTATGCCTGAAAAAACACAAATATAAGACAAAAAAAAGTGGTAGCCAACACATCCAGCCACCTGTAAACACATAAACATGCTGACGTCCAATTCCACCCTAATAAATGCTCTGGGTTTTGCTGGGTGAACAGTGCTGGATGTTACATCACTGATTTAAATATTAATTGAAGAAGTGTGCTCTCTTTTCTGGATTCTAGCTTAGTCTACCTAATTCACTCCATCCTCCGCCCTGATCCTGGGATTGCTTCTAAAATGCAGGCATACTCAGAGAGGTGAATACCTCTCAGTCCTTCACAGACACCCCATGGCTTGTAAGACAAGATGACACCTTTCCATAGCAAGTGACGCCCTTCCCCACCTGCCTCCCTGCCATCTCCGGCCCGTCCTCCTATTCTTCCTCCATCTCTAGACGTGCTCTTCTGTTTCCCCAGCTCACCAGCCACTCACAGGACATTCCTTTTAGTCCCTTAAAGAAACGTGGCTCTTACACATCTGTGCTTTTGCACATACTGTTCCCTCTGTTCAGAATGCCCTTTAAAACATTTTTCCCCTCTTATCCATTCTCCAGAGCTTAGGTTTAAAGATGACCTTAGAAAGTCTTCCTATCTGAGCCCATTCTGTTAACCTGCCTTTGTGTTCTCATAATAATTCTGTATAACATTAAATTTTATATATACTCTCTATGCTGTTTTTTTTTTACTAGGCTACACCTCTCTCTCTCTCTCTCTCTCTCTCTGATTTGTGAGCTTCCTTAGATTCTGCTTTGATTGCACTGGGCTAACCTGCCTCCCTACACTGCCATCCTCAGAGCTTTGGATGGAGAGTCTGGGACAGCTGTGCTGCAGACTCCTATAATTTTTTTTTTTAATGTCTACACCTGTGGCGTATGAAAATTCCCAAGCTAGGGGGCAAATCAGAGCTACAGCCACAGGCCTACACCACAGCCACAGCAAAACAGAATCCAGGAGGCAGCTACAACCTATGCAGTAGCTTGCAGCATCATTGGATCCTTAACCCAGCAAGGCCAGGGATCAGACTGGCATCCTCAAGAATACTACTTGGGTTCTTAACCTGCTGAGCTACAGCAGGAACTCCAGAACCATATAATCTTTACAATGAGATGGTTGCTTGTCTTGGGGTCTTTGATCTAGGTTCATAAATTTCAATATTTGTTTATACTCAGTATTTGTAAAGCATTCATTTTTTCCTGTGACTGAGCTGGCTGTTTTTAACTTTTTATTATGGAAAATTCAAATATATCAAGAAAACAAAGTAGTGTAATGGACCCTCAGTATCCATCACTCACTTTCAACATTTTCATTGCTTCCTCCTCTTGTTCAATTTACTCCTCACCCCTTGCCATAATTATTACTCCATTCTCTTATTCCTTAACCATGGATAAAAGTCAAAATAGAACTTATATATCATAGGCTGAAAGAGCGTTTTATAGAAGAGTTTGACAGGGGTGTTGAGAAGCTAACCAGTCTTGTTTCCATTAGTAAAGTTACATGCAAAACGACTTTATAGGCCAGAGAAGAGAGAAATTAATTCAGTCTGTACTGTCAATGTTATTCTTCTGGAACCATATACTTTATTGAATCTTTATTGAGATACTTCACTGTGGTATAGATGAGGATTTCCCAATCTAAATCTCCTAATTTTCGTACACTTCCTAGTTGACTAGTGTCTTCAGATCACTTTATTTTTTGAGAAAAGCATGTTGGTGGCATATTTGCCAAATTTTTACATATTTGAATCTGACTTTCTTTTGTTTCATACGGATTTTTTTTTTTTTGTCTTTTTAGGGCCTCACTTATGGCATATGGAAGTTCCCAGGCTAGAGGTTGAATCAGAGCTGCAGCTGCCAGCCTACACCACAGTCACAGCACCTCGGGATCTGAGCCATGTCTGCGACCTACACCACAACTCACAGCAAAGCCAGATAGATCCTTGACCCAATGAGCAAGGCTAGGGATCAAACCCATGTCCTCATGGAACTGGTCGAGTTTGTTACCACTGAGCCATGACAGGAACTCCTGTTGTTGTTTCATATTAATAAAATCTTTGTTAGTTAAAGAATATCTGAATTAGGAGTACCCATTGTGGTGCAGCAGAAACGAATCCAACTAGGAACCATGAAGTTGCGGATTCAATCCCTGGCCTCACTCAGTGGGTTAAGGATCCGGCGTTGCCATGAGCTGTGGTGTAGGTCGCAGACACGACTCAGATCTGGCATTGCTGTGGCTGTGGTATAGGCCAGCAGCTGTAGCTCAGATTTGACCTCTAGCCTGGGAATTTCCATATGTTGCAGGTGCCATCCTAAAAAGCAAAAAAAAAAAAAAAAAATTTGAATCACTTTTCATGGCATTTTGTTTCTTACTTGGTGTGACTATCCACATTTTGCTGCAGAAATGGATATTTATTGATTGTGCAGTGATACACAAACCAGACAGGGTGTTACACGTATTCAGTGTCTACACTGTATTACCTTTTAAAAAAATCTGAAAACTCTGAAATAATGAAATGCATCAGTCAGCAAAGATTTTTTAATCAGTACACTTAGGTCTTTTAAAGCTGAGAGGAGAATTATGCAATCATTTTTGGCTTCTTTTTCTTTCATTTTTAGTTTCTTACTCTTTTCCAAGTCAGTCCTCTTCCCTTTCAGCATTCCTGTTGTTCTGAACTCAGCTTTACAATCTGCCTGGCAAATGTGTCTTTCAAATCACTCATTTTCTCTTCTTTATGCCTTTCTGTTCCTTAAACTCTTTCAGTGCCTTTGAAATTTTAGTTTTCTTGTATTTTTTCACTTTCTACCTCAGCTTGCTGTCTTTTCATCTATTCTGATATTTCATTCTAGTATGTCTTCTTGTGAATTTTCATTCCTCTTTCACAGAAGTTGATGCCTTCTTACATTCTGTGGACCATTGAAGTAGTTTGTATATTTAAATAATATTTAAATATTATTTCTATTTGTTTTTTAAAAATATTAGTATTTCTTTCAATTAAAGGGAGATAAAAATCACATTCTAGTGTTCTTTAATTTGTTGAGAAATAAGTTAATAGGTATCATGAGATTGAAGAATTCTTAAATTCATAGACTAAACATGGTTTGGCCATCGTTTGCTGTTCTTTTGAAATCTTACTATAGTCAGATTATATTTTATTAAGAATTTATCTAGAATTGTCATATATTCATTTTATATATAGAATATATGTATTTTCTTGATGCATTTTGAAATTTGAATTTCATACAATTTTAAGATTTCATGAAATATTCTTTTTCGATCATTTATCAATCATTAAAAATGTAGACCATTCATAGCTCACAGGCTATATAAAAATTGGTAGCAGTTGTAGTTCTCTGGCTGGTCTACCATTAAGAGTATCTATTCTTTTGTATATATGTATATGTATATGTATATGTATATGTATATGTATATGTATATGTATAACTGATTCACCTTGCTGTATTCCTACAACTAACACACCATTGTAACTTACTCCAATAAATTTTTTTAAAAAGTATATCTATTCTTAGAAAGTTCATTAGAGCTCACTTATGAATCTGTCTAGTACTATGATCTCTTAAATACTGGATCTTACATCTCCTTTGCAATCTCTTTTAAATAAATTGATATCAAATTTTCTACCTAGATGGAAGATTCCTTTTGATAATTCTTAATTTACTAGGAAGCCATCCATGTTCTCTGGGGTACTCAGTTATGTTCCTAAAATTAAAAAAAAAACAAAAAACAAATGGGGCCATTAAGTTCAGTACAACATTGTCCTATTATCATTTTATAATTGTAATGTTTTTTGTATCTTACATCATAGTCTCTGTTTTTTCCCCTTTTTTTGATTTTATCATTAGCCTGGTTGGTAAGAGATTTATCTACTTTATCTCTCAAAAAAAAACATTTTGGGTTTATTCATCCTTTTTTAGTATTTTATGTGATTTCTAGTTCATTAAATTCTCTTTTTATCTTCATTAATTCCCCTTTCAATTTTATTTTTTTTTTCTTTTTTAGAATCTTAAAATGAGTAATACATTCCTTCATAGACTTTTTTTTCCCCTTTTGGTCAATGAAGGCATATACAATTGACTTTGAATACAGATGTGTCTCTGTCTCTCTGATATTGTGGCATAGGGAGTTCCTCTTTACATCACTTTGTAGATAGTTTATGATTTTAGTTCTCATTACTAATTTGAGCTCATTATACCTGGTTAAATGTTCTAAAAACATCTTGCGGTTGGTATAAAATGAAGGAATTTAGACACAAATGGTTCCTTTTGCATAGAGTATATAACTGACCTTCGCTGTTAAAAGTCATGAAGATGGGGAAGGTTGTGGAGGATAAGAGAGGAAGGGGGCACTGGAGAGGTTTTAAGGGGCTCTAATGTTCTTTCTTGAGCTCAGTGTGGATTACAAGGTTTGTTTACTTTCTGAAATTCGTTCAGCTATTCACTTAAGATTCTGTACTTACCTCTTCATGTTATACTTTTATAGAACGTTCAAAACATAAAGTCTAACAGAAGAACTGAAAAAAATAAAAACACATTTTTTAAAGAACTGAGATGTCTTCGAAGCCTTGCTCAGCCCTTTGTTAACTAACCCATCTGTGTTCTGAACTACCCTTATAACTGCTCTGGCAGGAAATGTTTTCCTTTGCTGCTTTGTTCAGAGTTTGCTTAGACTGTAGATGAATCCCAGAATGTAGATTCATTCATCTTTAAAACAATAGCTGAATAAATATATGGAATGACGAGTTTGTACAGGACCTGTGTGTCTTATTTTACCTGCACACAACAGCTTACAGTCCCCCCAATCTGTCTTTTGACTATTTATTGTCATAGCTCACCTTTTTGCATGTGCGTCTTTTTAACACCCATTTGAATAAGAGATGATGGGAGTAATAGCATTTTTTTCTGCTTTCATACAGGCTATCATGCATCATGAAGGTCACATGGATGATGGCCTGAATTTATCCAGATCCCAGCACGAAGAGTCACGGACAGCACGTGTCATCCGCAGCACAGTCTTCCTTTTCAATAGATTTATTAGGTACATTGTCCTTTGTTGTTGTAGTTGTTTGATATTTTATTTTATTTTCCTTATCAGACTTACAAATTAACAATTCTAATATATATTATCGGAGTTCCTGTTGTGGTGCAGTGGAAAAAATAAATCCGACTAGTAACCAAGAGGTTGTGGGTTCGATCCCTGGCTTTGCTCAGTGGGTTAAGGATCCGGCATTGCCGCGAGCTGTGGTGTAGGTCGCAGACACAGCTTGGATTTGGCATTGCTGTGGCGCTGGTGTAGGCCGGCAGCTGTAGCTCCGATTAGACCCCTAGCCTGGAAACCTCCATATGCCACGGTGCGGCCCTAAAAAAAAAGTCAGAAAAAATATATTAGGGTGGTAAGTCTCATACAGTTTGGCAGTTCTGCAGAACACATTATAAAATACTGGTTAGATGATTTCATCTTTCTTTTAAATGAACTTTTTAAGGACTGTGGTTTTAGAAATTATATGTATAACATAATTAATAGCTATATTTCAGTATTATTCTGTAACACACCCTTGCAGTGGACCTTTCACAGTGGGAGTAGTATAGCCTAGATACTTAGTGAGTTTTGAACTATATTTAAAAAAAAGTGAATATCTAAGTTTTCCCACCTAATAATGGGAACAGTTGGAGTTCCCTGGTGGCCTAGTGGGTTAAGGATCCAGCTTTGTTGCTGCTGAGGCTCAGGTTCAATCCCTGGCCTGTGAACTTTTACGTGCTATGGACACGGCCAAAAAAAAACCAGTGGGAACAATTGCATATCTACAAAACTAAAGCAAACACTTGGATCCAAGTGTTTTCTGGTAGCATTATACCAATATACACTCTGCTTTGCGATGGATATCATATATCTTTTTAAACTTGCCAATTTGATGGTAGGATATGTGTATATGTATATATTTATAGGATGTATATATTTATAATACATACTTGTTTATTATAACCATTTTTAAGATTTGCACGTACGCATGAATTGTGAAAAATGGGTCTATTTCATGTTTGTTGAACTAGGATTCTCCATTTATTTTTTATGTGATTTATCCTATTCTTAGTTAATATTTCTATTAGCCGTCCTGAACTTTTGTTATGTTAGTGATATTAATTTTCTATACTCATATAAATTGCAAATATTTTCCCAATTTATTGGTTTGGAAAGATTTTAAAGTGTTTTCTCATCATAGTTTACTCAATAAATCATATCTTAGTTTCATAGCATATAAAAGACCTTTGCCCCCCTAAGATTATGTAAAATTATTCATTGAATTTTTCTCTGCTTCTTTAATAAGCCATCCCACTGTGTGTGTGCATTTGTGTGCATCCTTTTAGGAAACCAAAGAATGTGCACCGCATTCAGCTTCTATCATATCCTTACTGTATATCTAACATTCTGCCTCATCTAAACTCTAATCCTTTTCAGATATAGTGAGGCTTAGAAAAGGGGTAGGCACATGATTTCTATAATTTTGTGCAGTACTTGTTTCTTATAATAAATAAAATTTCAACTTTGAAATTATAACTTATTTTACAATCAATTTAATTTGTTCATCTTGTTCTTTCCATAGTTCTTCTTTACTGTAACTTAATCAATTCTGTAAGGATTGTGGAAAATAACCACAAATCTTTAAAATAGTCTGTTTTCTTTGTAATTATTATATTCTCATATCATTACAATAATATTGTTATATCTATGTAATTACATCAGTACTGATTTCTTCAAATACAAAAGACAAGTTTTTATTACAGTGTGACTTGTGTAGTGTTTTCAAAGGCACTTACAGAGATTGTATTTGGTAATCACGGGCTAACTTCCTATCAGAGAAAAAGCTGATTGTTTTAAAACATATTTTATCAGAAAGATACTGTATCAGTCTTTAGACTTAATGTAGTGATGATATACCCTAAGGGACACTTTGTATATTGACCAAGATTCCATGAATTGTATTTGATGTGATTTGCTTTAAGCACATTTGCTGTTCGCTCAAGACCATTCATTTTTTTTTAAGTGGTGTCTGTGATTTGAAAGATGAATTTTAGACTCTAACACTTGCTTAATTGATTTGATAGAGAACCAAACATGAGAAAGTTAGATACTTTGGTACAAGTACTTACTGAATTATGTATTTGCTGCTTCATATTGAAATTCGATTTTTTTAATGAAATTCATTTATTATACTTATCTTGATAAAATAGGGTAACTATATACCCTATACGTAGCTTCATGTAGCCAAGGATTTCTCCACAAATCTGTGGGTTCAACCAACTATGGATCAAAAGTATTAATAAAAAAAAAATTTTAGAAAGTACCAAAAAGCAAAACTTGAATTTGCTACATGTTAGCAACTCTTTACTTAGCATTTACATTGCATTTACAACTATTCATGGTACTTGCATTGTGTATGATAGGTAATCTAGAGGTGGTTTAAGATATACAGAAGGATGTGCGTAGGTTATATGCAGAAGCAGGCATGGCTGCTTTGAGTCAGCCTGAACAAGTTACATTCTTCACTGTGTTGCTGAACCAGGAACAAGCTTATAACTCTGTCTCAGCATTAGTCCGTCTTTTAATACCTTCATAACCAAGGCCATACTAATTAAGTCAATTACCAGTCCTCTTAAGCATTTTCATAATATTTTCTGGGAGCTGCTCTCCCAGAATGTGTTCTATGTTAATAAATGTTTTGTGTGCCCTTTCTCTTTTTATTGGGTGGAGTGCTAAGAAAACGCAATTTGATCTCATTGACTGATAGTGTTGTTAGATTTTCTGGTTCCTTACTGATTTTTTGTCTATATGTCCTATTAATTATTGAGAGAAGGGTATTGAAATCTCTGACTATAACTGGATTTTTCTATTTCTCCTTGGCAATTCTTCATGTACTTTGAAGTTCTGTTATTAGGTTCATAAAAATTTAAGTTATATCCTTTTAATGTACTGGACAGACTCCTTTATCATTGTTATAAAATAGCCTTCTTAAAATCCCTGGTGAGATTTGCTATGACATCAACTCTGTATGGGGTTAATATAGCACTTCTGCCCTCTTGTTTCCCTTGGTGTTTTTTTTTTTTTTTTCACATCTGTAGTTGTATAATGATCATAACATTCCAATTTCACAGGATTTCCATCCCATAATCCATAACCCAAGCGTCCCTTGGTGTTATCATTGTATAATTTTTAAAAAATCTCTTACTTTTAACCTATTTGTGTCTTTAAAGTGCAGGTCTTTTAGGCAGTAGGTAGTTGGGTCTTGATTTTTTTTATCCAATTTGATAGTCACTGCCTTTTAATTGTGAAATTTAGTCCATTTATATTCATATGATTATTGATGCATGAGTTTGTCTGCCATCTCGTTATTTGTTTTATATTTGTCCCATCTGGTCTTTGTCCCTTTTCCTTCTTTTTCTGTATTCTTTTGGGTTAGTTGAGTATTTTTGATGAGTCCATCTTATCTCCTTTTTGCTGGTTAATTAGCTATAATTCTTTTTTATTATTTTAGTGGTTGCTTAAGATTTATAGCATACATATTTTCATTTATCACCATCTACTTTCAAGTCATTTGGTCTCTATGAATAATGTGAGAACATTTAGTAGTATACTTCCCTCCCAGTCTCTGTGCTGTTTTTGCCATACCTTTTGCTTTTATAGATTTTATAAATCTCACAACACATTATTATAATTTTTATTTAAGGTCAGTTAGATTTTTAAGATATTTAAATATAACAAAAACATCTAATATTTTGTGCATATATTTACCATTACTGGTGTTTTAATTTTTATTATTTTTTGGAGAATTTGTATTTCCTTTAGGTATTTTGTCTTTAGGCCTGAAGAGCTTCTTTTAGCATTTCTTATAGTGCAGGTCTGCTGGATATGGAAACTTTTGTCTACTCTATGTCTGGAAATATCTTTATTTTGCCTTCATTTTAAGTGATGTTTTTCTGAGTATAACATTTTAGGTTGACTTTTTTTTCTTTTAATTCATTGATTCTCTCTTCTTTTTGATGGTTATATTTTATGTTTCTTTACATATCTGATCCTTTTTGTTTAGTTGCCAGACATTGTAAATTTATTGGTACTGGATATCTTTATCTTCCTGTCAGTATTTTTGAGATTTTTCTGGGAGGCCTTTCAGTTACTCAGTTAAGTTTGATTCTTCTGGAATTAGCTTTTGGGAGGTTAGGGATGGGAGCATAACAGTGTTAAATCCAGGGCTCATTATTCCCCACTCTTGAGATAAGGTCTTCTGTGTACTCCACCTGATGCCCCATGAGTTATAAGGATTTCCAATCTGGCTGATGGAAAGAGGTACTATTTCAGAACCTATGTAAGTGTTGTCTGCCTTCCCCTCTAGTCATTTCAGGGGTTCTCTGTGCTGCTTTGGTTGTTTTCTCATGTGTATGTGTTGATCAGGACTCTGCTAAATATTTGATGAGGACCCTCTGTGTTTCTCTAGAGTCTTATATGGCTGTCTCCTGTCTGATATTGTGTCCTGTACACTCTGGCAACCTTGGTCTCACCAGGCCCTCAGCAGTGTCTTCTCAACTCAGGGAATCTTCCGTGCCTCACCTGGGTTCCCCTATTTACATTGTGACCTAAGATTCAGTCAAGGCAAACTGGAGCAGTTATAGGACTCAGCTTGCTTGTTACCTGTCTATCCTTTATTTCTTGATATCCAGTGTCTTGAAATGTGCTCTTCCCCAAATATTTTGTGTGGTATTTTTGAGGGGGTAACATAATATCCTGTTTATGTTACTTTCTCTTGGTCAAAAGCAGGCCAGATGTAGTTGACATATGCAATTCTTATTTCAAGATGAAATTCCATGTTTCCCCTGGCAAATGTAGCCTTATCTTTGCTAGTTCTGTATTTTTTTTCCTCCTTTAGATTTCTCATCACAAACCCATCACGAAATTACCATCTTTTCCAGAGTTATCTAGCATATGTATGTATGTATGTATTCATTTATGTATTTATGCCGCACCCATAGGATATGGAAGTTCCCAGGCAAGGGGTCAAATCTGAGCTACAGCTGCTGGCCTACTCCACAGTGACAGCAACATAGGATCTGAGCTGCATCTGTGACCACAGCTCACAGCAACACTGGATGCTTAACCTACTGAGCGAGGCCAGGGATCAAACCCACATCCTCATGGATACTAGTCCGGCTCATTACCGCCAAGCCAAACAGGAACTTTCTAACATCTCCTTTTAAAAGTGTGTCTCTCTCCTGTGACCATGTAACAAATGCCATGGATGAACATGAGTCTCTTTCCCTTTTTTACACACAACTGACCTTAATTGTGTTTAATTTTTCAAAAATTAAATTTTAATTTAGCTTTGGGTTTTAGCTCTTCTTTCTAAAATATTTACCTGTTATATTATTTAATTCATCATGTCTATACATTTTTACATGAAGATATTTTATTAATTTGCTCTTGTACTATTACTGAGGTATTTGAATTCTGAATTTATAAAGTTCTTTAAATATAGCTCAGAAACTTTGAAAAGTACCTAATTACAGAACATTGTAAAGGGTATATTATTTTAAATAGCATAGTTTGATCCTTCTATCACATTCATGAAAGTACTAAAATTATTCTGAAAGCTCAATATCTTTACAGTATCTGTATCCATGTATTTTTCTTTCTTTCATTCTTTCTTTTTTTTTTTTTTTCTTTTTAGGGCGGCACCAGTGGCAAATGGAGGTTCCCAGGCTAGGGGTCAGATCAGAGCCACACTGCCAGCCTGCTCCAGAGCCACAGCAAGGTGGTATCCGGTATATCCACATATTTTTCTTAGTAAATTTTTAGGTATTCATTTTATTAATCTAGATTTATTTACTATTTAACAGCCGCATTTAAACAGGTATACTCAGACCTCTCTTTTTTACTTCTTAGGTTGAAAGTCAAGATCTATTTTCTTTGTGTTCATTTGTATTTTTCTTATGTAGCTTTTTTTCTGTGACCTTCTGGTCTCTCTCCCTGAGGTCAGGGTGGTGGTGGTGGTGGTTATATGTGTGTGTACAGAGGAAAGAGTTTTATTCATCTGGACTGATTAAAAAAATATGTAGCTTTTTCCTCTCTGGGTATACTAATAAATATATTCTTTATGTAAATACAGTAAGAGAAGAATCTATGTTTGTAATATGGTTGAATCTTCAAATTTTAAAATGAAGAGATGGAATTCATTGCTTTAATTTTTGTTGTGACATACCGTGATTCTACTACCGTTGATTTTCCCTAATTTTTTTTCATGTTTTGTCCTTGATCAATGAAGATTAAAAATATCTCTGTACTGTGTAGAAGTCGTAAAACTTAGCATTGCTAACAATTTAAGTCTTATATAGCAGTTGTATGATAAAAGGCTTCTCCTGGAAAGCAATTGAATGGTCGCATATCTGACAAGTAGGTATATTCAAATTCATAACTCAAAACCTGACATTTACTATTATTTCTTTTTAGGTTTGAAAATGTTGATATTATATTCAAATTAATTTTGAATTTTATTCACTGTAGTATGATGAGATTTGAATTTGACCTTGTTATAGTCAAATCATTCAACCAGAGTTAATAGATTGAAATGTTTAGAACAGCAATATTTCATTGCATATGCATCTTCAATTTAAAAAGGGAGAAATAATTTTCTTTTGACAAGTCATTTCAGTTGTTTTTTGGGCATAGAAAGCCTTGTACAGATGACAAACCTAGGTAATATGTAAATTTCATCAACATGTTTGATTTGGAATTGCAGGCAGAAACTTTAGGATAGTCATGCAGTTTTAGTGTTTCATCTGTTTATGAGGCTGAAGTCAAATATTCTAAAATATTAGTAATGTTTATGTAAATGATGATACATTTTAAATATTTTGAGAATCATAAAGTTCAAAGATAAGCTAATTTTCATTTACAAGGTCTTTACTATTTTAGAAATACAAATTACAGTACAATCAGATAACTTGAAAGAAGTATTTCCTTGGATTAAAATATTGCCATACAGTTTTGCTGATAACAGAGAGCAGGAAAGGAGGTAAAATATTTTTATGTATTAAATTTTGTCATAACCAATAGGAATATACTCTATTAGCTATAGAATAGGCATCCTCCCCCTTTTTTTTATAGGATCTGTTGTGTACTTTTTACTAAGCTTTTCTTTTTGGAATAATTTTGATTTCTAAACACTATACTTTAAAGTTCTTTCTAGGTATATACAAAACTATGAGTTTTAAAATTCAGAATCTCAGCAAATTAGTACATTTACATGTCAGTAATATGTTTTTATTCAGCAGCCACAAAATGCAATTTGATGCTATTTCTTAATCTACTCTTTAAATACATCTCCTTCCGATAGTTATTTGATTAATAAATGAATTTTCTAAATTTGAATCATTAGGCTATATTTTTAAATTGGCAGGAATTAGGCAGGACAGCAATGAGTGTCGATAACAGCATAGCAATTCCCACTCCAAAAACAAAGCAAAAAAGAAAAAGTTAATGTCAGAATTATGAACCTGGGAAATCACATCTTAAAGTATATAGTGCTTTAAATTGAAGCTCAATTGGTTTCCAAATATTTGGACCATTGGCTTTGTAGGAATTGGTTCTTTGGGCCCTTTAGATTTTCTAGATGAGCTTCTCTTGATACTGTTGGGTTTTTTTGTTTGTTTGTTTTTTGGTTTTTTGGTTTTTTAGGGCTGCACCTGTGGCATATGAAGGTTGCCAGGCTAGGGGTTGAATCAGAGCTGTAGCTGGCAGCCTACACCACAGCAATGCCAGATCCTTAACCCACTGAGCGAGGCCAGGGATCAAACCCATGTCCTCATGGATACTAGTAAGATTTGTTTCTGCTGAGCCATGACAGGAATTCCATACTTCTGTTTTTAATATAGCCTTATGTATACTTGACAGAATATTACATTTCTCATGTGAATGTGTTACTTATTGCTGTTTGAGGAAAACTAGGGTCTTTCTTGTGAGCCATATGGGAAGTCCAAGGAAAACTAGGGTCTTTCTTATGTGTTCCTTTTATGGGGACATAGGGAGAGAGTGAAGTTTTAAATTGTGTGTAGATGAAAAGTAATAAATAAAATTATGAAGCACTGAGGTAGAGAAATGTTTGTTATTTGTTTTAGGGGCCTTGATGCTCTAAGCAAAAAAGCGAAGGCTTCCACGGTGGACTTACCCATAGAATCTGTAAGTCTCAGTTTGCAGGATCTGATTGGCTATTTCCACCCACCAGATGAGCATTTAGAGCATGAAGACAAACAGAACAGATTACGAGCTCTAAAGAATCGACAGAATCTCTTCCAGGAAGAGGTGAGTTTCTACCAATGCTCATTTCTTTTCTGTTGTTGTCTTGGGGAAACTTCTCAGTAGGGAAAAATTCTCTGCTTGACATCTATGTTTCAAGATACAGATAAGCAGGTGTACTGCTGCACAAGGGAACCAGGCCTTGGAGGAATCCTGCAGTTATTTTTATTTCTTTCTCAGTAAGTATTACTTTTAAAAAATGAAAGTCTTTGCTTTCGCAGAGAACATTGTATTTCACTGTCTGCTCAGCCTTCAGTCTGATGGTCTGTTGGGCTATAGTTTGCTTTATGCTAGTTATATAAAAACAGACTCTCAAGGTGTCTCAATGACTCCAGGCTTTGGTAAGCATGAGGGTTTTCAAACTGTTCCGTGGGTTCCACAGTGCTCTTTGGAAATGGCTTAGGGTCCACTGGAGCTTTGTGTTGGGGACATAAGCCCGGGAGAGGGCTACCTAAGGAGGCAGGCGCTAGGCTTCCTGCTTAAACAGACATGCCCACTTTTACTTTTTGTATTTAAGATCTTATGTAGGATTTTATTTCATGGAAGTGTCACTACTAAAAAGAGCTCAAGTGCTATCTTTGACAGGCAGGATAACAGAGGGAGCAAGTGATGTATTTAATGGTCCTAATGTTAGTGTGAGAGCTGGTACCACATATTCAGCAGTCTCAGTGGGAGGATGTCAGAGCTGAGCTGGCAAATCAGGCCAGATAGCAAGTGGCCCTGGATATGGTCCTGGCCTTCTCCATGTCCCTGGATATGGAATGATGCGTTTCTTTTGGAGCAAAAGTATCTTTGTAAAAGTATCTAAGAGAAAAGGTTAGCAGTCATTGCTGAATTCCCATAGTCCCTAAATCTTTGTTCTTCTAGGTTTTTGTTTGTTTGTTTGTTTGTTTGTTTGTTTTTGTCTTTTTAGGGCCACACTCATGGCATATGGATATTCCCAGGCTAGGGGTCTAATTGGAACTACAGCTGCCGGCCTACACCACAGCCATAGCAATGCCAGATCCGAGCCACGTCTGTAATCTACACCACAGCACACAGCAACACTAGATCCTTAACCCACTGAGCAAGGCCAGGGATTGAACCTGCAACCTCATGGTTCCTAGTCGGATTCATTTCCACTGCGCTATGATGGGAAGTCCCCTGTTCTAGTTTTAAAACTGTTTCCTAATTTTCCATGGAAAGCCTTTGAAACTGACATTAATTTTTGAGAATTTTTCACTGTGTACAAAAGAAATGACCTACCTAGAGTCCACAATGGCACAAAAGCACAGGAAGTGTCAACATAAACCAATAGTGACCACATAGAGTAGTTTATTGGGATCTTTTCTTTTTGTGTATGCCAAACTGTTAGGTAGACTTCATTTATTTAATATCCAAACTAAAATGAAATACAGGGATAGGAAAACCTAAAAGATTGATTTAGATTAATATTGTTTTTTCAATTTCTCACGTAAGACAACCAGGACGGGGACCTAGACGTAACCTTCGCACCACAGTACCTCTTCATTCTGTGTGAAGTTCATTTAATTTGTCAACTCTTTATAGCTCTTCCTTTCAGGTGTTTTGCCTCATTTTGATAGCCTCGATCTAGCAATACTAATAAAAGCATAACTTCAAGTTTAGATAGCATCTGAAAAGTGCTACAGTGAATTTTTGGTTTGCTTTAAAGATATCTTTTCGTGGGCTTTTCTTTATTAATTTATGACATCTTCAGTTTTACATTAAAAAGTGATGATGGGAGTTCCCATCGTGGCGCAGTGGTTAACGAATCCGACTAGGAACCATGAGGTTGCGGGTTCGGTCCCTGCCCTTGCTCAGTGGGTTAACGATCCGGCGTTGCCGTGAGCTGTGGTGTAGGTTGCAGACGCAGCTCGGATCCCGCTTTGCTGTGGCTCTGGTGTAGGCCGGTGGCTACAGCTCCGATTCAACCCCTAGCCTGGGAACCTCCATATGCTGCGGGAGCGGCCCAAGAAATAGCAACAACAACAACAACAACAACAACAACAACAAAGTGATGATGATGATGATCCAGATTGTAATGATGTCCTCCCTGAAAGTAAGGCTTACGTAGGAGAGGGGGAAAAAATCTTTCTCCTTTATTTATCTGTGGTTCATTGGCCGGGGCCCTGAAAGTTAGACCAACAAAAGACAGATGTAGGAGAGAAAAACAAACAACATTGTTGTATGTACCATGTGCGTACTTGGAGAGTACTCAGTACTGTAGAACTCAGGCTATAAAGCATCTTAATATAAAGTACGATAACTTTTTGGTGATAAAAAGAAAGGAGTTTTGAGCCTCTCAGAATTGCAAATTCTGGGAAGGAAAATAGAGGGGAACCTAGTGGATAGTAAGGGCTAGTGTGCTATGTAGGTTACACTGTGCAGGCTCAGGAGCCTGAAGTTGTCTCAAGCAATGACCCACCTGCCATTCCTGGTAAAACAGAAAAGCGTAGAGCATTTTTCTTGTGTTTGCTTTTTCTCATTTGCCTTAAGCCCCAAATAAGCCTTCTGCCAAAGTGGCATATTTGGGGGTGACATACCCTGAACCTCTTCACTTACAGTAGAATATGATTTTGTGGATTCACGTATCAACTATTAAACCTTGCAAATGAAGGTGTGAAGTACATATTTTTACCTTGTTCTGTCTCTGTTTTAGAATAGCATGCTGGATTTAAAAACTCCTTGAATTATTTCAAGAACTGTTTATCTCACATGCAAGTGTGTTTCTTCCTACCCTTTGAATAAACAATCTCAGTTTTCTTTATAATTTACAGACTTACTGTAAGCAAGGCTTAAAAAAAAAAAACCAACCTAACATTTTTGGTCTGTGAGCAGAATCGTGGTTTCTTTTTTGTTGTTGTTGTTGTTGTTGTTGTTGTCTTTCTGCCATTTCTTGGGCTGCTCCTGCGGCATATGGAGGTTCCCAGGCTAGGGGTCTAATTGCAACTGTAGCTGCCGGCCTACACCACTGCCACAGCAATGCAGGATCTGAGCCACATCTGCAGGCTACACCACAGCTCATGGCAACGCCTGATCCTTAACCCACTGAGCGAGGCCAGGGATCGAACCCGCAACCTCATGGTTCCTAGTCGTATCCGTTAACCACTGAGCCACGACAGGAACTCCAAAATCGCAGTTTCTGATGGTGATTTTTCTATCCTTTCAGGGAATGATCAACCTTGTGCTTGAATGTATAGACAGACTGCACGTGTACAGCAGCGCTGCACACTTTGCTGATGTCGCGGGAAGAGAAGCAGGGGAATCTTGGAAATCAATCCTGAATTCTCTGTATGAGTTGCTGGGTAAGAAGTGTGATTGGATTTTCAAGGCAACTGACATGTCCATTTAACATCATATGACAGTTACAGCAACTTTTGAATATGCTTCTCAATGGGACTTTCAAGTTTTACTTGCGTTGCACTAAAGTCAATGATGTATAGTGTTTAAAACCATCTTTGAGTATGTAGTGTGGCCCAAGCAGTAGATTTGCCTTTGGTTAAAGGGGGAAAGTCTTCTAAGGTGTAGTTTTTTAGGCAGAGGGTCTTTGTAGGGCTGTGCTTTAATATTTCATTTCTGATTCTGCAATTAGTCCCACAAAAGCCCAGCTTTACTCTTCACAACCCCACCCTATCAGGAGTCTCCTCCAGTCTCCTTCTCTACAGTAGCTGAGATCTGCATCTGCAACTCCTAGCTATGCCTGACTTGTGCTCAGCATCATTTGGACTGGGTTATGTTGCATTCTGTTCGCTCTCTGCAGACCTTCATAAGGTTGTTGGAAGGGTTAAAAGCAGTGATGTATGTCAAAGGCTTAGCACAGCATATTTTGTTCTTCCTATCCCAGATTCCCATTTCTTTGGATACTGTCATCCTCTCCCTCATTAACATAGTAATGCTTTCTTCCACTTCTGTTTTTATTCTTGTGGTGTTTTGCGTTTTAAATATGTCTTAGAAAAGAAATTTCACTTGGAACTCTTGGATATAGCAAGGAAGGTTCTTGATCAGCTGATAGAAGGCATAGCATCCTCATCTGAAAATGGAGGCAATAATGTTTTCTTCTTAAATTCCCTCCAGGCTGAAATTCTATATGCTATTATCCTACCCTCTCTCAATACCACATCACTCGTTTTAGGTACCAGGCACCTCCACCTCTGATGTGTAGCTGGTACTCAGTAAATACCCAAGATGGGGTTGATAGCTGGATATTGCAAAATTTCTGCTTCATCTCTGTGCCTCCACTTCTCTCCACCAATCTTTACTTTAGACCCCAGGGGACCCATGCACACTCCTCGATGCACTTTTATTGGTTCTCTTATACTTGATGTATAACTTCTTATTCTAGTCTTTGGAATACTCAAGCCCCATGGCTGGTCTGTCCCTTCCTGTTCACCTGTGACCTCACTCTTTCTCTGGTCACACAGTGTCACATCCTTCCTGTCCTTACTTCCAATATAGTCTTATCCCTCCAGACTGATGGGAATTATTTTATATCAGAGATTTTATATACAGTAAATATATACTTAAATATGCATATTATGTATTAAATACGTATGTGTATATGAAGCATATATGTATTTTTTTGTCTTTTTAGTGCCATGCCCATGGCATATGGCAGTTCCCAGGCTAGGGGTTGAATCAGAGCTGTAGCTGCTCACAGCTCATGGCAACACTGGATCTTTAACCCACTGTGCAAAGCTAGGGATCAAACCTGCGTCCTCATGTGTGCTAGTCAGATTCGTTTCTGCTGAGCCACGACAGGAACTCCTGAAGCATATATTTCTTAAATATATGCATTTACGCATGTATTTCCTTAATTCTTTTTTTTTTTTTTTTTTTTTTGGCCACCCCTGTGGCGTGTGGAGTTCCTGGGCCAGGGATCAGATCTGAGCCGAAGTTGGGTCTTAAGCTGCAGCTTCAGCGATCCCAGATCCCTAACCCTACTGTGCTAGGCCAGGGGTCGAACCTACCTCCCAGTGCTCCCAAGACACTGCCAATCCTGTTGCAACATAGAGGAAACTCCTCTTTCTTTAATTCTTTACATCCCATTTGATTAAGGAAGGATGTAAGGGAACTATGACTTAAACTTGGCATAATTTGAACCCCCTAAAACTCACATCTTAGTGGAAGATAACAGTATAATAATCACATATGTCACTAAGGTAACACATAGTGATTTCAGGCAATGCATGTTTTGTGGGTATTAAACTAATTTTTTCATGCAGAAAGAGATATTAGTTCTGAATGTGCTTTCTGCAGACACATAGACACACACACACACACACACACACACACACACTCTCTCTCTCTCTCTCTCTCTCTCTCTCTCTCTCTCTTTTAACTTTTATGTTTGACACTGCTACTCCCAAGAGGGTTTTTATTAATACCCCACCCCGTGTGTGTTTGTGTGTGTGTATGTGTGTGTATACCTCCCTTCAGAAAAGTTTCCTTTTTCCCTTTTGTCTGTTTTCCCCAGTGTCTTGCCTCTTCATTCCTGAAGGGGGTCTTTTGTAGCAGAGACTCTGTCATGTTGAGGGAACATGGACTTGGAGTCCAGTGGATCTGGGTTTTAATAGAGGCTTCATCCATTCATCAAAGATTAGTTGAATGGTTGCTATGGGGGATGCCTTCATCTGGGCAACGAGGCACCATTGTGAGCAGGATAGAGTCCCTGCTCTCATGGAGCTGATGGCTGGATATAAGGTGTAAATAGCGAGCTGGTCACAATGCTGGGCAGTTACTGGCTTCACCACCTCAACCATCTAGATTCAAGTCAATGTTAACTCATATGAGTAAATTCCTAGTAAAAGACTGATAAACTTGACTACACAAAAAATTCAAACTCAGGATAAATATTATTACAAAATAAAAAACAGGTGAGAATTTTGTAAAATATGCAATCTATAGGAAAGACAAAGGCACAGTGTCTGTAATATAGAGAGATTTCATAAATCCGTAAACAAAGGAAATATCTAATAGAAAAACAGACAGCAGATGACAACAGGTGGTTCACAGAACAGTGAATAAAATAAAAGATTCTCAACATGGCACATAAATAAATGGAAATTAAGATAATAAGTAGTGATCATGTTTTACTTATTAGATTAGCACAGACCAAAAAAAATTAATAATTCCCACCACTGGAGAAAATGTTAGGTAATGTCTTCTTGAGAGTGTAAATTGATAAAATTTAAAAACCAAACAAACTTCAGTTGACATATACAAGAGTTTAAATGTATATATCCTTTTTATTCTCCAAATTTCTACTTTTAGAAATGTATTCTAGAGACATATTTGTACAAGTATGGAAAGGATGTCCATTGCAAAATTGTTTTTGAGTAGCATAATATTGAAAACAAATTTTTTTATCAATAGGAGATTGGTTACATAAGTCATAATATACCTATAAATACTGTGCTCTCATTGAAATTTGAGAAAAATATACCCTATACCATTTGGAAAATTGTATGAAATTAGGCTTGGTTGTTGATATTTTTAATATGGCAGTCTAGGATATGGTATTAAGTGGAAAAAATCAAGATGCTTATTTATATAATTAGATTCAAATTGCATCAAATTAAAAATATGTAGAGAAAGATAAATTCTTGTATATACATTGGACATTTCTGGAAAAATGCACAGAAAACTGATAGGTAGCTGCTTCTTGAGGAAGAGATCTTTGACTTTTCTGTGTGTTCCGTTACATATTTATCATTTTTTATTGAAGTATAGTTGATTTAAAATGGTAGTTTCTGGTGTACAGCAAAGTGAATCAGTTGTGTCTGTGTATGTACATATATCCTTTTCAGATTCTTTTCCGTAATAGGTTATTACAAGATTCTGAGTGTAGTTCCCTTTGCTATGCAGTAGGACATTGTTTATCTCTTTTATGTATAGTAGTTGAGTGTATGTTAATCCCAAACTCCTAATTTATCCCTCCCCCTCTTTTCCCCTTTGGTAACTGTAAATTTTCTGTGTCTGTGAATCTGTTTTTGTGTTGTAAATAAGTTCATTTGTATCATGTTTTTAGATTCTGCTCATGGCATCACATGATATTCGTCTTTGTCTAACTTACTTCACTTAGTATGAGAATCTCTAGGTTTATTCATGTTGCTGCAAATGGCATTATTTCATTCTTTTTTGTGGCTGAGTAGTATTCCATTGTGTGTATGCAACACAGGTATAGGTTGCTTCCTTGTCTTGGCTATTATAAATAGTGCTGCTTTGAACATTGGGCTGCATGTGTCTTTTCAAATTAGAGTTTTCATCTTTTCTGGATTTATGTCCGGGGGTAGGATTGCTGGATCATATGGTAACTCTGTTTTTAGTTTTTGAAGGAACCTGCCATACTGTTCTCCATGGTAGCTGCACCAATTTATATTCCCACCAACAGTGTAGGAAGATTCCCTTTTCTCCACACCCTCTCTAGCATTTATTTACATTTTTATTCTTAATCTTCTACATGTATTACCTTTATAATTGAAAGAAGTAGGTAACAGAAATATGTGAAGCTAGATAATTGAAAATGAAAGGAAAAGCCAATATATTAATTTCAGTTGAATTAAAAAAGGAATATTTATGTCAGTGCATATAAAGAATCTCTTTTGATGTATACACGGTAGTTTTAATGGCGGTTGTTTCAGGTGAATAAAATTATGAGAGATTTTGTGGTTTAAATATTTCTTTGACTATTTGATTATCTTTTCTATTTTTATGGATGCCCCCACAGCATGTGGAAGTTCCCAGGCCAGGGATTGAATCATAGCCACAGCTGCAACCTGTGCTGCATCTGAAGCAATGCCAGATCCTTTCACCTACTCCACTGTCCGAGTATTGAACCCATACCTCCACAGTGACCCAGGCCATTGCAACTGAATTCTTAACCCACTGCACCACAGTGGAAACGCCTTGATTTTCTGTCTTTATTGTAGTGACCACTGATTTCAAGATCTGAAAAAAATATAGTGACTAAAATCATGTACTGATCTAAGAACCTTCTGCTACCAATAGTTTTAACGAAGTCAGTGTAATCATAAGGTAGGTAGAGAAGTATATATAAGTGTATCTTCCCCCTTGGCTGGAAAATATCAGATCAGCAACAATAATTGGGGTTCAGTAAGATATTTTTATCTCATTGTCCTTCTTTATCCAGCTGTCAAAAAGTTTGGTTCAAGGATCATTAACTCCAAATTTATTAATAAATTAATTTACTCCTCACTATTCCTCCGAAAAGGTAGACAGTAGATTCTCTCATGAGGCTCTGTGTGAAATAAACCTTTTCCTTTTGCTTCGGAAATTATTTAGCATGGAGGGAAAAGGGAGAAGGTGGGGATGATAATCTGTAACAATTTTAGCATTTGACATGGATATATCAATATGTGTTTTAGGTGGAGAGTGACAAAAGTAGATTTATGAGCCTGCCATCTTGAAGACCTTAGAATCTTAACAGGCACCAGACTCCATAGTTTGAAAAGCATTGCTGCAGCATGCTTTCATATGTCTTTGCTGACATGCACACAATCAATCTACAGGAGGCTTGCCAGCCAGGATGGTTTTTTAAAGATGCCCAAGAAATGTTCTTTGGCAAACGTACTTTGTGAATACCCATTGTGTGAAAATTCAAAGCAGGAAGCAAACAAGATAGACTGCTACTCTTGGAGGGTGGCAGAAGTTAGCAGTTTCTGAACCCTGAAAGACTGAGGAAGGGTACAGCAAAGACAGATTTTTGTATATCCAGATCATTTTCCCAGGGTCTTAGGGAGGCAGATCTTTCAAAATGCCCTAAAACACTGGGGGAAGGCAGTCAGAACATGAAAAGGAAGGGCATAGCTTTGAACTTCTCATGGCAGGTGGTATTCTGGCAACTGTCCACACAGATATTTCCTATCTTGTTTTCCAGGAAATTCAGGAAAAGCATTTAATAAATATGACATATTATTTTTTTTCTAACTTGGCAATAATTTAATGGCTATGAAATGGCAGCCATGAGTTTTAATAGAAATTCATTTTTTTAATGATGAATTGTGTGAGCTAACCAACTTTCTTAATATGCTTATACATTACCAGGCCTCTGCTCTTCTAATCTCTTCTTAGATCGGGGATTCCAGAGGGAAGAGATTATAGTGGAGGAAGCATAGCCTAGGACCTGAGCACAGACTCTGGAATTTTTTTTTTTTTTAAGGCTGCATTTGCAGTTTATGGAAGTTCCCAGGCCAGGGGTCAAATCTGAGCTGCAGGCCTACTACAGCCATAGCAACTCAGGATTTGAGCCGCGTCTGCAACCTACACCACAGCTTATGGCAACACTAGATCCTTAACCCACTGAGAGGGCCAGGGATCAAACCCGCAAGCTCATGGTTCCTAGTCGGATTCCTTTCCACTGTGCCATGATGGGAACTCCACAGGTCTTACCTACTTGTGTGGCTACCTTCCCTCTGGCTCTGGCCCGGAGGTTAAAGCTGACATCCCAGGGGGGCCTGGCAGGGGCTGAGAACGGACCTTCTCTGCAGGGCATATTAGAAGTTTCTATCTAAGGGCTGGTTCCTGTGATGAGGCAACTGCAGCTCTTTTCCCTGGGTGGCTATTTGCAGCTCCTTTCTTGCCCATGTGCGGTTAGTAGTATACCTGGAGCCTTTTTTTCCGGAAGTCTTCCTACTGTTCCACATGGCCCTCCTGAGTAGACTCAGGCACTCTCTCCCCAAGATTCATGGGAAACACGTAGGCCATTTTGGTTCAATGCAACCATGCAGATCAATCCACTCAGTGTTACTGACCTGCCTCCTTGGACTCCTTCATCAATAGAAAGTGATAAGAGGCTGGGTGAGACATTCAGGCAAGGCTTTTTTGGGATTTGTGCTATAGCATTGGGGAGTGAAAACAAGCAACAGGTTCCCTTGCTTGGTCTCTGAAGGGGCAGTTGGATTTTGGCCTTTTTGTCCCTTATTGTTCATAATTTACCCAACTGCCAATGCATGGTTATTTTTAGTTCTTTATGGTTTTTTTTATTATTTTATTTATTTTTTATTTATTTTTTTATATTCAGTTGCTGGAGATTTTGTCCTGGTGCAAACACTGCAGTAAAGGGCCCCAGACCCTGTCTTGGAAGCAGTTGGCTAGTGCTTCCCTCCCCCAGTTGACTTCCTGGACAGAAGTCATCAATCCTGCCCTCACCAGGTCCCCTAACTTCAGGGACAGTTTCCTCCAGCTCCCCAGAGATTTTCCATGGTGCTGGGCTGGGAGGGGACATTGCCCCCTCTACCTCTCTTGAGATCTAGTGGCTGGACTGATAATAAAATTGGCATGAGACAGATTCACAGGAGAAAAAGAAATAAATTTTAATTCATGCCCAAGGAGGTCACAGAAATGGGATGTAGGAGGTGAACAAAGGAGGCAGCTTTCATACATTTTAGACAAAGAAACAGTGGATTCATGAAGAATTGACAGGACCAAGAACTTGGGTTTTGGGTGCCCAATTAGTGAAGAATCTAAACAGAGCATGGGCTTCAGGTTGTCAATTAAGGAGGTAACAAGACTTGTTTATAAATGCTTCTTGATCTCTGGCAATAAGGTTGTTCTATGTCCAGACATAGGGAGGGCACCTTTCATGTGACAGATTTATTTCCCACTTCAGAGAGACAGAAAGAGGGTCAGGATGTCCCTGTTGCTTTGGACATTTCTTAAGGAACTTTAATTTTTAAAAAATCAATATGCCACCACATTTTGGGGTGGTTTACTCTGGACCCCCAGTGACTACACTCTTAAATTCTTCAACAGCATTCTGAGGGTTTTGTTTGTCTGTTGTGGTTTTTTTGTTTGTTTGTTTTTTGTGGTTTTCAAGACTTAAGAACATCCATTTTTTAATCTGAACACTTGAAATATCTTTCTGGATTCTAGTTCCATCAGCTTCCTGATTGCCTGTGCTGTTTAAAGACTATTCACTTAGTATTTCTAGGCTTTGATTGTAAACTCCAGAAAAAAATATTGTTTGATTCCTCAGTGTATCTCCAGGACCTAGAACAGTTCCTGATGCAAAGCAGGTAATCAGTATCTGTTGAATAAATTTTAAAGATAGTTTTCTGATGCTTCCTTATATCTCAACCCATTTGTCATTTATTGATTCCGTAAGTATTTGCAGAAATTTTGAGGTCAGAGTTTAAAACATGAAAGCATGAGGGCCCAGGAATGTCATGATGCTAATAAGGAATGTGGAATATTTTTGACAATAATGATTTTTTGATTAACTCTCAATGTTATTTGCATTTCATATTCTGATTGGATAAAAATTTAAAGATTTAATGATTTATTCAGCATCAAAAAAAGTTGGTTCAGTGAACTAGCACTTCCTTCATAAAAGTTTAGTTTAAAATGTTTTTATAGTATTTAAATTGTGCTACAGTTAATCACTTATCTTATTCCATAAGAAACTGGATACTTTTTGTTCAGAAATAACATACCTTCTAAGTTACAGGCAATGTGCAAGGGAGCAATAATATAGTGTATGATATAAAGGAGCTTAAAATATGCTAGAAGACCTGCAAACTATTGTGTTATATTTACTATTGAAACTTGTATTTACAGTGCCAACCATAGTGTCTGAAACATTTACATTAATATTTCTTAAATACAGAAAAATACTATGGCTGATGAAAGGTTTTAACTTTCTTCAAGATCAATTATCCATTAATAACAGCATGTTTAAGATATAGCATGCGTGTCTTGTTTGAGCAAAGGACATTTGTCTTGAATTTGTTTCTGACCTTGAAACGTCATGTAATAGTGCTATTTTTCTTTGGCCATGAGAGTGGTGCTCTCAGCCATCTGATAGCCATGGTCACTGCCAGTATTGATGTGAATGCTTTCCTTTGTCTGTTGAAGAAGAAAGTAACTTGATTATGTTATTTAATTTCAAAATGAATGCATCTTCATTAAAAAAATTATTAAAAAAGTTAGAAATGACTTTTAAATATAACTACTGATCTTTAGTGTATAATCTTTAAAAAATATTTCTTTGAGTCTAAGTAAAACTTTAGACCAAATAACCAGAAATTTATGTGGAACTATAAAACACCCAGAATTGCCAAACAATCCTGAGGGGGAAAAAAAAAAGCAGGAGGCGTAACTCTTCCAGACTTCAGACAATTCTACAAAACTACAGTAATCAAAACAGTGTGGTATCGGTACAAAAACAGACATATGTATCAGTGGAGCAGAACAGAAACCCCAGAAATAAACCACACACCAATGTTCAATTAATCTTCAACAAAGGAGGCAAGAATATAAAAGAAGAAAAAGAGTCTCTTCAGCAACTGGTGCTGGGAAAATTGGACAGTTGCCTGTAAATCAGTGAAATTAGAACACACCCTCAAACCATGTGCAAAAGTAACTCAGAGTGGCTTAAAGACTTAAACATAAGATATAATCCAATAAAATTCCTTGAAGAGAACACAGGCAAAACATTCTCTGACATAAACCAAATAAATATTTTATTAGATTAGTCTCCCAAGGCAATATACCTAAAAAGCAAAACCAACAATTGGGACCTAATCAAACTTACAGGTTTTGCACAGCAAAGGCAACCATAAAAAAAATGAAGAGACAACCTACAGGGTGGGAGAAAATATTTGCAAATAGTGCAACCAACAATAATTTAACTTCCAAGTATGCACATAACTCATACAGCTCAACATATTAAAAACAAACAACCCAATCAAATAGGCAGAAGATCTAAATAGACATTTCTCCAGGGAAGACATACAGATGGCCAAAAAACACATGAAAAGATGTTCACCATCACTACTTATTAGAGAAATGCAAATTACAATTACAATGAAGCACTACTTCACACTGGTCAGAATGGCCATCATAAGTAAGTCTACACATAACAACCTGGAGAGAGTGTGGAGAAAAGGGAACCCTCCTACACTGTTGGTGGGAATGTAATAAGTTGGTACAATAACTATAGAAAACAGTATGGAGATGCCTCAGAAAATATAGAACTACCGTGTGACCCAGAAATCCCACTCCTGTGCATGTATCTGTACAAAACTACAAAAAGATACAGGCATCCCTGTGTTCACTGCAGAATTATTGGCAATAGCCAAGATATGGAAACAACCTAAATGTTCATCAGCAGATGAATGGATTAAGAATAGCACATATATGCAACGGAATACTACTCAGCCATAAAATAAAATATTAAAAACAAAATAATGCCATTTACAAGGATGCAACGAAAGATTATCATACTAAGTGAAATAAGTCAGAGAAAGACAAATACCATATTATATCACTTCCATGTAAAAATCTAAAACATGACACAAATAAACCTATCTACAAAACAGAAACAGATTCACAGACACAGAGAACAGACTTGTGGTTGCCAAGAGGGACAGGTGAGGGAGTGGGATGGACTGGGAGTTTGGAGTTAATAGATGCAAACTATTACATTCAGAATGAATAAACAATAAGGTCCTACTGTACAGCATGGGGAACTGTATGCTATCTCCTAGGATGGACCATGAAAGAAAAGAATATAAAAGAAGAATGTGTATATGTGTATGTATAATTGAGGCACTTTGCTGTACAGCGGAAATTGGTACAACCTTGTTAGTCAACTATACTTTAATAAAAATATAAATATATATATATATATATCATTAAAAACATGAAAACATTTCATGTACTCACATGCAAACATATATGATAGCATTGTGTCTGTGTACCTGTGCAAATCCCTGCCCCACTAAGACATTAGTTGTGTCCTTATCCCGTGAAGGTTTAGTTGGCTTGGTCCAAGTTCCAGTTTCATGGATTGAGCTGGGTTTAGCACTTCCCTTTGATTGTCTGTATATATATATATATTTTTTTTGTCTTTTTGCTATTTCTTGGGCCGCTCCTGCGGCATATGGAGGTTCCCAGGCTAGGGGTTGAATCGGAGCTGTAGCCACCGGCCTATGCCAGGGCCACAGCAACGCAGGATCCGGGCCGCGTCTGCAACCTACACCACAGCTCACGGCAACGCCGGATCGTTAACCCACTGAGCAAGGGCAGGGACCGAACCCGCAACCTCATGGTTCCTAGTCGGATTCGTTAACCACTGCGCCACGACGGGAACTCCCTGATTGTCTGTATATTTTAAGGGGCTACTTAGTTACACTGTTTCCACTTTCATGCTTCCTCCTTACCATCTCGTGTTTCTCTGAGGTTATGTAATATCTTGGCTGCAACCCATCACCTCTTCATAGGTTCATACAAACATCCATTCTTTTTGAGCATTTGTAAGTTACCAATTTTTTTTACAAAATTTATTGTGGCTCCAGAGGATTGCTATGCAGCATTCGTATTACAGAGCATGACCCTTTTTCCTCCTGGCTTCATTCATCTCTTCCAACCCCCAGTGCTAGAATAAGAAAATTTCCCCTTTTGACCAAGGAGAACAGTCCCACCAGTCTGAAAAAGTGTTCTTGAGAGTCTCTGCTTTTATCCCAGGCACTTGTAAGGATATATTTCTCAAAAGGCCAGCTTACATTCTCTAAGAAATAACTCTCAAAAAAACACGATTTCTCCATTCTGTGTATGTGTACTCATATTGAGTGTATACATTTATTTCACAAAAATGGGATCATACTTTCTGCTGAGGCTGTGGTGTAGGACGGCAGCTGCAGCTCTGATTCAACTGCTAGCCCAGGAACTTCTGTATGCCATGGGTGCAGCCCTAAAAAGGGGGAAAAAAGATAAAACATGGAATCGTACTCTCAATATTCTTTTTTTTTTTTTTTTTTAATTTTAGCTGCATCCACAACATGAGAAAGTTCCCAGGCCAGGGATGGAAACTGTGCCACAGCAGTGACATGCTGGATCCTGAACCCACTGAGCCATCAGGGAACTCTGATATTCTTTTATCGTACTTGTTTCCACTAACTTCTGTATTGTGGGCATTGTTTATGAGGATTTAGTGGATGTATGCCATCCTACTGAAAGGATGTATCATTTATTTAGCCCACATTCAAGCTGTTTGCAATACTTTGCTATTATAAACTGTATTCCAATGAGCTTTCTTGTATTTCTCTATTTTTCCATTACTGTAGAAACTTAACTGATTTCTTCATAGCTGACTTGCTGAATCATAAGTCACACACTCCACTTCTCTGTTAAACAAACCCTGCATGTTCAAACACAAGCACAATCCCATTCAGAAAGCATTCTGTTTTACTGAGTTAATTTTTTATTATAAATACATACATTTTTTAGTCTTGAGATTGTTGTATGTTTTATCTTTGACTTATTAACAGATTTCCTAGTATAATTCTGTTTCATTGGAGTAATAAACTCCCATTTGAGTTAATGGTGCTAATGCACTGCTGAATATGTTTAATAAATACCACCCTCATATAAGATTTTTGGATCTGTATTCATAGGTAGGTGTTCCCTCTAGTTCTCTGATATGCACAATGCTTATTGATACTTAATAAGCATTGGTATCTTTGTAATATAAGTAGGGAGGTTTCTTTACTTTTGAACAGTGGTATGTAAATGACTTATTTCTGTTCTTTTTCTGTTTATAGCTGTACCTGCAGCATATGGAACTTCCCAGGCTATGGGTTGAATTGGACCCACAGCTGCAGGGCTGTACCACAGCCACAGCAACACCAGATCCAAGCCACATTTGCAACGATGCTACAGCTTGCAACAATGCCAGATCTTTAACCCACTGAGTAAGACCAAGGATCGAAACCATATCCTCATGGACACTATGTCAGGTTCTTAACTAGCTGAGCCACAATGGGAACTCTACCTTATTACTTGAATATAGAAAACTTTGGGACTTTGACATACTTTTCAGTATTACTCATAGTTTCTTATTCTATTTAGATTTTCTGCTTTGGGTCAATTTTGGTGAAAAAATATATTTGGAGGCTATCTTTTTTCCTAAATGTTAAAAAATCCCAGTACAGTGATGTATAAAGTAACTGTTTGTACTCCTTTTTTCTTCTTAATTTTGTTCTTTTTCTATTTTTTTCTTGATTGAAGTTGTTGGTGTTTAGCATATATTTAAAAAGAATCCTTGAGTATGTTGATTGAGCCTATTATTTCAATTTACTGCACATGTCCTTTCTACCATTTGTAATGTATTAATTTCTGCTTTTATTACTATTTATTTCTTTTTTCTATTCTACTTATATTTTGATACTATTTTCCTGTATTTTGAAAGTAATATTTAGTCAAAATTTTCACCTTGTTATTTAGCATTTAATATGTATAATTTTTCCTTGAATGCAATTTTGACCATCTTCCATTGGTTGTGGAGGGAGCATTCCTATATTTTGATGTTTACTAGATATTCTTTAATTATGGTATTCATCCCTTCACTGACTAAAAAAACCAGGAGAGAATTTAAATTTTTGTGTGTGTGTCTTTTTAGGGCCACACCCATGGCATATGGAGGTTCCCAGGCTAGGGGTTGAATCGGAGCTGTTGTCGGCCTATGCCAGAGCCACAGCAATGCCAGATCTGAGCCGCTTCTTCAACCTATACCACAGCTCATGGCAATGCTGGATCCTTAACCCACTGAGCAAGGCCAGGAATTGAACCTGAAACCTCCTGGTTCCTAGTCAGATTCTTTTCCACTGTGCCATGATGGGAACTCTGAGAATTTAAAATTTTATGTGGGTTTTATTTTTGTTTCTATTTTCCTTAATAATCAAGTTTTATTTTTGTTTTTGTTTTTTACTTTTTGGATGGTTTTATTTTTGTTCCTGCTTTTCTTACTAATTTCAAGTTTTATTATTGTCAGAGTGCATGATTTCTATACATTTCTGTTTGCAGTAAATTTAATCAAGTTTTCTTTGGGGCTTACTGTGTGATTTCTTAAATATTCCAGGGTTATTCATAGGGTTTATTTGTGTGTTATTAGTTTCTTTAACATCTGACCTCTGGAAAATATTTACTATCTTTAATTTCAAAGTCCAGAGGTAGGAGTCGCCACCCTGGTATAGTGGGTTAAGAATCTGACTGCAGCAGCTCAGGTTACCACAGAGCTGCCAGTTTGATCCCCAGCCCAGAGCAATGGGTTAAAGGATCCAGCCTTGCTGCAGCTGCCACATAAGTCACAGCTGTAGTTCCAGATTCAATCCCTGGCCTGGGAATTTACATATGCCTGGGGTGTGGCCATAAAATTTTTAAAAATAAAGAAATAAAAGCCAGGGATAAAATTAAAGGAGCAGGTTACAATTTAAACAAATGAAGTTCTATAAAATTCAAACATTTTACTGTACTTTCTCCTAGTAGCTGTTGTTCTAAGTCAGGAACAGATATTCTTATAGATTAAAATCAGAAGTTGCACTGAACATATAGGACTCCTCATTTCTCTAATGCACCTCATCCTTGATGCACTTGTCCCTGGCACTTATGTGTGTGTGTATGCATGTGTGTGTGCAGCTGGTTCCTGGTTCTTGGTGAGGGCTGCTATTCCCAGAGCTGACATCATCTTGTAATATGTGTACCAACGTTATGGGGGCTCCATTCATGAAAGAGTATTTCTTAGGTAGCTATAAGAACCAAAGCCTTCCTGTCTTTTCTGGCATCATTTTCTTACTCTAAGATCAGGTAACAGCTTTCAGGGGAAGAAAAAGGAATGTGAAGGTAGTCTTCAGGTTTAATTGAACTCTTTTGCTCTAGAGTCTCCTCTCTTTTGCTCTTAATGAGGAGATAAACAGATGGTATTCTCAAACTTCAGTTCTTCAAACTGCTTCCTAATGTTACCAGATTTAAAGAGGTATATATACACAGTGGAATACTACTCAGTCATAAAAAAGAATGACACAATGCCATTTGTAGCTACATAGATGGAACTAGAGAATCTCATACTGAGTAAAATGAGCCAGAAAGACAAAGACAAATACCATATGATATCACTTATAACTGGAATCTAATATCCAGCACAAATGAACATCTCCACCAAAAAGAAAATCATGGACTTGGAAGATAGACTTGTGGCTGCCTCATGGGAGAGGGAGGGAGTGGGAAGGATCAGGAGCTTTGGGTTATCAGACACAACTTAGAATAGATTTACAAGGAGATTCTGATGAGTAGCATTGAGAACTATGTCTAGATACTAATGTTGCAACAGAACAAAGGGTGGGGAAAAATGTATGCGTGTAAGGATAACTTGATCCCCTTGCTGTACAGTGGGAAAATAAAATAAAATCAAAATAAAGAGTGATTTTTCTTACATCAGCATCTTTTCATATTATATGAAAACCTCACCAGCCCTTTATAAACAGTTATACAGTTGCTGAACAATCGTATGGGTGGGTGTAAGAATAGAATTTCCCTAACATATTTGCCCCATTTGCTTTGAAAGAATTGAATGATTTAGAAACAATAAAAGTTTCAAATTGAGTACATCAGTTGGGTTGAAAGAAATTATAAATGTCACATAGTCGTCTCATATAGGATGGGTTCTTTGGTCAAAGAAGGGTAGAAAACACTAGGTTGAGCAAAGTTAGAATAGGCGACTTTTCTGCAGGAGTTAGTTTTTAGAGTCTTTAATGTCCGTTGCAAGACTCTAAATGGAAGGAAGAGACAGGGAGGAAAATGGTGTTCAAACTTACTAGTCATCAGCCCTCTCTCTCTATTTTCCTGTAACATTTGAATATATTTCTTTGTATGCCTGTTCTAGTGACCAGTTCTGTCTCCTAGTATTTTATGCTACATTTTCAAGCAAACTGATATTCTCTGAACTTCTTCGTGATATAGGTGAGAAAACTCAGCTCTAGGGAACTTAAGTAATTTAGTCTCCAGCTCATTAAAAGGAATGAGTATTAGAACCCAAGTAAGGAAACTCCCAGGACACTGGCTTTTCCACTGTCCTTCATTATTAATTCCCAATGCGAAATGTTAGGTTTTTTTCTCAAAATTCATAAGCAGTGTTTTTATCAGTTCCCATTAAACATCAATTCCTTTTTTAGTATTTCAATTTCGTATGTGTAAATATGTATGTATTTGTATATGTTTTAGGTACAAAAGATGCTTTATTTTTGATCCAACATTTTACAGCTACCTTGGTTTTGAATTTTACCTTGGTTTTGAATGAGAAAAACCACATTAACTGTAAAATCTGCTTTTTCTTTTGCAGCGGCTCTAATTAGAGGAAATCGTAAAAACTGTGCTCAGTTTTCTGGCTCCCTCGACTGGTTAATCAGCAGATTGGAAAGACTAGAAGCTTCTTCTGGTATGTTTTCCACTGTCTCCTTATACGTTATCTCTGTTTTCATGTATTTCATGTCTTTTAAGACCTAAAAGCACACTGAGGTTCAGTGCAATATAAGTTTTCCTTTTCTTATGTTAAAATTTTTACTTATTGATTAAAATCACTGGTATTTTCATTAGTTATTTCTCAAAGGCAATCTAACAGTAGCTTTTTCATTCATATCTTTAAAAGAATGGCTTAGTGGTAATGAACCTGAATAGTATCCTTGAGTACTCAGGTTTGATCCCGGGCCTTGCTCAGTGTATTAAGGATCCTATGTTGCCATGAGCTTTGGTGTAGGATGCAGACATGGCTTGGATCCTGTGTTGCTGTGTCTGTGGTGTAGGCTGGCAGCTGCAGCTCCGACTTGACTCCTAGCTTGGGAACTTCCATATGCCATGGGTGTGGCCCTAAAACAAAACCAAACAAAGAAATTTTTTTTAAAGAATGAATTCCAGAAAACCACCAAACAGCTCCAGCAGATACAGAAAAAAAAAAAAAAAAAAAAAAGAGCCCATCCCTTTCCCTGGCCCAGGAGGTATCTCGGAAGAGAGAAGAACAGAGTAGCCTTCAGGATGGACTCTTAATGTGAGACAGGTCAGCTGCTTCACCTTTTAAAGAATGCACGGGAAAAATACTCAGAGGGAGAGAGGAGGGAGAGAAGGAGGGAACAAGCAGAGCGTCCTTTCAGCTCAGCTGCAGAGTCCAGTGTTTACAGTCCTCAGGTGAGTCAGTTATAGACACAGTTCCACTGGGGCTACAAATCACTGCCTGCTGATATCTTTCCCCAGTCCAGCTGTTCACAGGCATTTCTACTTAAAATAGAAGCTCTGTGCTCAGAGAGAGCAGAGTGAATGTCAAAAATAGGAAGGACCCTTAGGGGATGCTTAACCTAACATTCCCACTTTTGAGGAAGAAAGTCGAGGCATGGAATATTGAAATGATTGCTTTGAGACATTAGAATTAATTTTTATAGGCAAGATGGAAACCAGCTTCCTCACAGCAGACTTGAAATATGTTCGCCATACCTTGTAGCCTCCTAGTTTTTTTTTTTTAATCTTTTCTACAGTATTTTTCACTGAACAGATTCCTCTACTGAGTTGCATTTATGCTCTTAGTGCCCTGCTTATTTTTTTTACCTAGAGGAAGTAGAATGTTGCTTAGTTTTTAAAAGAAACAGTAACAGTAGTGATATGCATATATATGCATATACACACATAAATACGGTAAATGTGTTTCAATCATGTTGCATTGTTTTCTGTTTCCATATGCATCCTCTTATTTTCTCTCTCTCTCTCTGAGGTTCCTAAACACACTTCCCTTGGGTAGTCAATCTCCCAGCTGTATTAGTAGCTTCTGTGCCTGTATTTGAGCAGCACAGTAGAGCTGGGGGGTCTGCAAGCTCTCAGTTTCCTTCCACAAAGGGCACCAGACAAAACTCAAAATAGACTTATGTAGCCTTAAGTAGAAATCTGATGAGGACTTGAAAACAGTTGGCAAAAGGTGTGTTAATGAAGCATTTTGTCTGAGTTTGGGTTCCACCACAGGTAGACCTTGAGACCAGGATCGAAGGGCAAGTTTATTTGGGACGTGAACAGACAGGAGGCAGAGAAGGGCCAGAGAGGGTGTGTTGATGAGCAAGTTACCACCATGGGTACCTGGAGCCATTTATGGGGGGGAATACTGTGAACACATGCCTTAGAGTTGTCTCAACTGAGGGGCGATGGAGTTGGAGTGTTTATAACCAGCTCTTCCGTGATTCGGGGGATGCTGCTCCTAGGGACATTAATCCTGGGGCTCCTCCAGTTGCCATGGTGGTCAGAGCAAATCTTTTTTATTCCTTCTTTCTTTTTTGGCCACCCCACAACATATGCAATTCCCAGGCCAGGAATCAGATCTAAGCTGCAGTTGTGACCTACGCTGCAGGTGCTACAATGCCAGATCCTTTAACCCACTGCACTGGGCTGGGGATCGAACCACCATCCTGGTGCTGCAGATATGCTCCCAATCTCGTGCCACAGTGGGAACTCTGACAGCAAATCTTGAAGCAAAGAAACAGAGGAGCTGGCAGTTGGAAATCAGGCTGCATTCACTGATTGGGGAGGATGAGAGTCTGAGCAGGGCGCTGGCAGGGTCTGCTACTCCAAGGACTCCCATTTCATTATGCGATAGAAAGACTCAGGGCAGCTGAACAGATTTTTTTTTTTTTTTTCATATTCTGCACCATCTGAAGTTGGCCAGTAACACTATTGCATAAAGCCTTGTTAGAATATCAGTGTATAAGAACATATTCTTATTCTTATAAGAATAAGCCACTAACTTATTTTTGTGGGTAAAAATAAGTTAGACATCATCCCAAGCTTCATGTTTGTCTATGTTTCTGGGATGAATTTAACTCACAAGACAAGGGAGATATATATATATATATATATATATATATATATATACACACACACACACACACACACACATATATTTATATATAGACATATATATATTTATACATATATATATATTTATACATATATATATATATATATATTTTTTTTAGGGCCACACTTGCAGCATATGGAGGTTCCCAAGCTAGGGGTCTAATCAGAGCTATAGCTGCTGGCCTATGTAATGCAGGATCCAAGCCATGTCTGTGACCTACACCCCAGCTCACAGCAATGCCAGATCCTTAACCCACTGAGCGAGGCCAGGTATTGAACCCACAACCTCATGCTCCTAGTTGCATTCGTTTCTACTGCACCACGACAGAAACTCCAAGACAAGGGATTTTTAAGAGCAAGTACTGTGGATTGAGTTGATGGATTTCTGAAGGCTATTTTTTTCTCAAGGGTATTCTTAGCACTTCAAATACTTTTTGAACATTTCAAGAGATAGCTAAGAACAGTCAGCTGGTCTGGAAGCTGCATACTTTTTTTTGTCTTACTTTTCACACAGTCTCTTGCCCCCAATAGTTTCGTTGCAGGGATCAGAGTGGCCGTCTTTGGGCTTCCTGCCAATTCCTCCCCCTCTCACCTAGTGCCATGAATGAAGTTCCCTCTAGGTTTAAGCCAAATAAAGGAACTTTGAGTGGTCATGAATTGCCAAAGCTTTGTGCTTATGTACAATTCAGCTTTTAGTACCTGGAAACATGGTAGTTTAAGCTTCCAAAGATGTTACAACTATTTTCTGCAAAGCATAAGCTTATCATTTTTTAAAGAAAAAGATTTATAACCAGTGGAATGATTTGTCTCAGAATCTTGTGTTCAGGAAGCTCCTTCCCCTTAATACCTACTTAGATGTGAACAATGGCGTTAGAGTATGCGTTCACAGGATGTTGTATGCCATCCACTATTAGGTGTACAGAAATCATAGCTAACTTTTTAAGGGATACCAACAATACAAGCAACACTAGTAATAACAGCAAAAAAGACAGTTTTCTTAGAGATAGTCATGGAAAAGGCAACTTTAGCTCTTGATTTAAAGCTTTTAATTTTACAAAAAGTTGGTTATGGTAAACCCAGGGGATTCTGCATCTGAACCTTATAAGAAACATTAAATCAGAATCGTGATGATGTTGGAGACCTTTTAAAGAGAATCTTTTCTGGTAGGTGTTGGGGTCAGTTACATGCTTAACTCTACAACCCCAGACCATAATCATACATTTGCAACCAGATATTCACCTAGAGCACATTACAGTGATTGGTGTTTTTAGTAATGATCTTGGGTCATCGAGATATATGAATTATGGCAGTTCCCCTGTGGCACAGAAAGTTAAGGATCTCACGTTTTCACTGCTGCAGATTGGGTCACGACTGTAGTGCAGGTTTGATCCTTGGCCTGGGAACTTCCATATGCTGCAAGCATGGCACATGTGTGTGTGTGTGTGTGTGTGCATGTGTGTGTGAGCATGAGTGTGTGAGTGTGAATATAGTGTTTATATATTTGAGAAAAAAAGTATAGTATTTTGCAACGTACAATTGATTTGCCGTTATAGTCATTTTCCATATTTACTGTTTAACCACATCACTTATTTCCAGCAGTAGGCATTGATGTGTGAAGGAAACAAAGTAACTGGGCTAAGAGCATCCCTAGCTTTTTTGGGGAGGTGGCTTTTGTAGGCGGGGCTTAAAGCCTCAGAGAGGAGTATGGTATGCAGAGGTGATCTCCCTAGGCTCTAATTAACCAGCTACCAAAAGATTTGGCTGAGGAGCCTATGAAAGATTGAATGCGCAATGGCAGGTGGTCAGCTGGCACCTCTTTTGGTCACTTCTCTGTTCTTGGAGGACTCTGGTGCTCTCCTGACATTACTCTACACTGGCCCTGGTGGCCTGAGCTACTGCTGCCAATTTTGCAGCCAAGAGCAAGCTACTGTCTTACAGCAGTTGGGAGAGAAGTTTTCCATCTTATGCTTGTCCCACCTGTCCTGGGTGCCTGGTATCCATCCAGGCTGCGGCCACCACCTCCCACCACCAACTCAGGAGAGCCTTTGTCTCTCTGGGGTTTCCCTGGGCAGTTCCTGGGAATCCATGCTTCTGTTCTGCTTTCTTAGATTCTCCATGGCTGGTTTGGAGATAGGAGCATTCTCCACTTTTGATTCTGTTTCTCCCTGCCCACAGCCCTTTAGGGTGGCACTCCACAAAGTCCTGGTTACCTGGAGGCATAAAAGAGAAAAGTCTTGTCTCAGAGAAACTACATTATCCAGGAAAGCTCACTCAAACTGCTTATTAAAAACAAAATCACAATGATTTCTACATTTCACCTGATTGTTTTTTGGTTCTCTTTGGGTTCCTTGTCATGGAGAGAACTGAACTTTCAGCTCCTCTGTGTTGCTGCTGATAGATGGCTGTTTCATGCCAATGTCTCTTCTGAGTTTTGCTCAGGCCATCCTGGTTATTAAATCTGTTCAGCATCATCTTTGGTGAAATAATCATGCTGTGTCACTTGCAGTCTGGCTCTAAATTTCATGCTCTTTCCCTTCATGGTAGATGCCCCTCAAGTGGGCGGAAGCATATGCTTGAATATCGCCTTTGTGTTTTTCTGACGTCACGAGGGAGAATGGTAACCCTTCCATATAAGTAGGCCAGTCCAGCTGACTGAGATTCATCGTTTCTGAGTTGGAAGTGGTTTGGGGGTACTCTAACCTGACCAGCCTCTTCAGGGCATGGCTGCGCTTGGTCCTCTCTCACTTGCTCTCTTGAACCACTTTACACAGTTTAGCAGTGAAGGATTTAAAATACTGCTCTTCACCACGTGGCCAAAGATTTTGAAGTCCTCTACTGGAACTTTCTGATACTCTGCAGTCTGAAGGAATTGCTTAGCCTTCTAAAGCTAAATCCACTTTTAAATGCATTTTTAAGTTGTCCTTTGCTGTACACTTCATGATATCTCAGGACTGCGTACCATTGTGTGCTTAAGACCCTATCTAATACTGTGGTTTTCAGAGTTCCCTGGTGGCTAGTGGCTAAAGATCTGGCATTGTCAAGCTGTGGCCAGGGTGCCTGCTGTGGTGTAGGGTTGATCCCTGACCCAGGAGCTTCAGCACACCATGGGCATAGCCCCCAAAAATGTGGTTTTCATTAAACCATGTATCATGTGACTTTTCTCTACCCCCTTTTGTCACACTTGACAAGTATCAGCATCGGATTATTATATCCCTTGTTATTTGTTCTTCTCGTGCTTATTGGAAAGGATGTCCCTGACTGGTCCTCTTTTCAAGAGCACTTATCAAATTGACAAAAAGCTCAGACAGATGCTATGATCATTTTACATTTCTGCCCCAGATTATCGTGCTCAACAAATATTTGCTGCTTTGAGAGAAGTATCTTTTTGAAGAGTTGATGAATCTGTATTACTCTTGTGCTGGAAAATCCACCTTAAAGATGCTCAAGTATATAGATCTTCTAAACATTTATTTAAAGGGCATTAGATACGTTAATTATATTTGCCAAAATTTCTGTAGCTACTGATATTTCACAGGCACACACAGTTGTTGGGCATGTGAACATTTCAATGATGGCATTATGTGGCCAAAGAAATCTTAACTGAATTTAGGGCACTGTGCTAAGAATTTATATACATATCCTCACTGGATTCCCACAATAACTCTATAAGCTAGGTTCCATTATAATTGCCTTTTCGTAAGTGAAGACTCTGAAGCTAAGAAGCTCGGAGTCGACTTTTTCAAGGTCAAAGAAAGTGATGGAGTTAGAATTGGAGTTAGGATGGTCTGTCAACCTGACAGGAGCCTGGATTATTATCAGTTTTGCTCTGCATTTTACCCATACCCAGGACCTGACATAGTCAATGGCCCATTTTATGTACTGAGGAATAAATGAAAACATAAAAGGAAAAATGAATAAATAGAAAGATAAGATTATCTTCAGGTTTTATGATGTCCTGTCTGGCACTCAGCACTCTGTGGACCTTGAGATGTGACAATTTATACAAACATCTATTTATATGGCATAAAAATCTCTAACATTATTACTTAATTATTGTATCAGTAGCTGCCTTTAATTGGCATTTTCTTGTCTTTTTTAAGCTCTCCTTTAACTTCTCTAGTTTGTCTCTCTGTCATAACTCATTGCTCCCTAAATTGAAGGGAGCAAACCATCAGAGGCCTAATTAAGGCTGGATAGTACGTTATAATTACATTGCTCATTTTATGTGTTTTATTTCAGTTAATTCACCCAGGGAAACTTTCACCTCATGTTCATCTTGTCTTCCAGTAAAATGCCCTGGGTCTATTTTGTTTATCTTGCTAATGCAGTCATGATGCTCTCCCTCTCTAAATATGAGTAGCAATGTGATAATACCTTTACCTTCATGGACTTCCATTTTTATTAATTTTATTAATTTAATTAATTGTCCAGTTCTGTTATATTTTACCCCTGTCCCCTTTTCTCTCCTCAGCTACATGTTAGCTCAAGATTTAATGAGATTATTTTCTTCTCTAGCTCAAAACCATTGTAAAAATTACTAACATAGATATATATTCAATTATGTGTTTTCTTAATTTGGCTTGAGACTACATCTCTTGAGGTTATTTTAAGCCTTTGTGTATTTTAATATTGATGTCAATTTGGTTCGTTTTTCTTTCTCTGTTTGGGTGAGTTATGGAAACTCTATTTAGAGTGACTTCTATTTATTTCTCAAATTAGCCCTCTGTTACAGAAAGAAAGCAAAATGTATATTTCTTCCTCTTTTCTTTTCACCCTCTCTGTTTTAAAAAGTTAAAAAATACATTTAACAGTTCCTCTCATACCCAAACTCTGATAGTTCCTCAATTTCAAATTTATAACCATTTTAAACAAATAAATTATTCCTTTCTCACTCAGCACTTCGATCTGTAGCATGCAAAACTCACTGTTAACATTAAAAAACATGTGTTGTAATTATGCTTTATGTTGGTTTATTATTCAGCTCCCGGGATTGGTTCGAGGTGAGGGCTAACCAAGCTCCCAACCAGTTCAAACTGGAAGTTTCTGCCATTTCTAGTTTCACGCTCCTGCTCACCCCTGAAAGCAGGGCAGGTTGGGTTGGATAAGCGGATTATGACTTATTGGCAGTTCAGTTTGAATTAGTGGAACAAAACAGCAGATATGTATTTCTAGGGAACCCTCTCAAATGTACAATCCCAGGCACAAATGAATCCATTTACACCCACATCTGATTCTTTCTTTTGTGGCCTCACATTTGCCATGTAACCTCCCAACCTCTCAATTCCTCAGAAATTGGGTCAACATGGAGTTAGAGGGGCTTGTCTTCTGCTCTAACCATTGATTTTCGTTTGCATATTTTTCTTTTCTCATGTTGTTAATACCATGAGAAAGAATTCCTGTCAACCAGGAGTGCTTTATGCCTTATTTTATCATTTATAAGATGGTAAGTCTGCTTAGTTAATCTTTTACTTTATTTTAGGCTCTTGGTCTTGTTGTGTCAAGAAAGAAAAATCTACAGTTGAGTCTCTTTGTCCTTCTTATTTTGTCTGTATATCTCCAAGATGGGTTAACTTTCTCTTGGAGATATACAGACAAAATTTTATTTTATTTTAGTAATTAACTTTGATTTCATTTCTTCATGCTGAGCAATAAATATTTTCCCTGAAGTTTTCTTCTGATCAATGTTGTCCATTCAGCATTTCTCTACCTTTTCCTAGTTTTTAATATTTGATATTTATTTATTTATATATGGCCATGCTGTGACATGCAGAAGTTCTTGGGCCAGGGATCGAACTTGTACCATAGCAGTGACCCAAGCCATAGCAATGACAGCACCAGGTCCTTAATTGCTAGGCCATCTAGGAGCACCAAGTCTTTATTTAAAAATAAGCTTTTTTGTAATGTTTTTCTGTTGATCCTTCTTATTTTGCTTTATTTCTCTTTTAAGTTATTTTATTACAACAAGAAAATAATAGCAGGTGGTTTGTATAGCACTGCTCAGATCCAAGCCCTATTCTAAATGCCTTAAATGTATTATTTCTCACAGCAGACCCCCAGGTTTGGCCCATTATTGGCCTTATTTTAGAGTTGGGGGCAGTGGGGCACAGAGAGGTTAAGTAATGTGCCTAAAATCTGCCAGGACTCACAACTGGGCACATTGGCATAAGTCTAGGATTGTAACCACTACTTATTATTATATTTTCTCATTAAGCCTGTAAATATGGAGTAGATCAGTCCCTCTTTTAAAAAGGATGGTTGGCCATTGATAACCTTGTTGCTGCATCCACTATAGATAGCTTTGATCTGCTTGTTTCATGTTTGTGTGTTTTTGTGTTCTTTCTTGGTCATTTTCCCAGTGTCTTTCCCCCAGTCTTTTTACTCATTGTTTCACTTTGTTTAAATTTTATCACCCAGGGCAAAAACAGAAATTTTCTTTTGCCTCCATTGAGCCCTGGGGACATTGATAATCAGGTCTGACCAAGAAGTTATAAAGAATTTTAAGTTCTAGGTAGGGAAAAAAGAAAAAAACAACCTGTGGTTTGAATAATTTGGAATTCATGGTTTCTCTAATTAAAACTGCCACTGATCCTTCAGTGGAGGCCATCATTCTGTGTTTTGCATGTGTGCATCCCCAGTGTTTCCTTCACTAGCGGGCGGTCTGATTCATACCAATCAGCACCTAGGTTGAAGCCTTCTTGTTTGCTCATCACTAACTTAGCCTAAGGGGTTTCCTAGTTGAAATTTTCAGCTGAGGCCATGTCCTCCTGGAATTGTTTGCAGTGGAGATGTGAGAAATAATTCCCTTCCCTCAAAGCTGAACCACACCCATGTATCCCTCCTGCATTGAGAACCAGGTTCCACCTCAACCCGGGTATATTTCAGTGTTCTGAGATTGTTTTAATTTTGTTTTATTTTTGCAAAACTATTGTAACCATAGGTGAGAAAACAATATTCTAGGGAATTGGCTTTGTGCTTTCTAGGTCAGTTGGTTTTCCATCTTTTCTGAGATGATAATGGGAACACAGGTATTATATATGGCTTGTCTCTGTCTCCACATTGGCTACCAGTTGGATTCTGTTCCCTTTTTTCTCTCAAATGGGCAAGGTTCACCAGTGAGCTTGTGCCTGCTTAGTATAGAATGACATCCTCAGACAAAATTCTTCCTAGTAGGTCAAGTCAGACCAAATACAGCACTTGTGCTCTGTGGCTTGCTTCCTATTTTCCATTCTGACCCTCAACAAGGTTTGTTCTATCTTGGACAGCCGTGGGCATGACCCATGAAGAAAACAGCAGTCAACTTTGATCCCAGCTGGAGCTCCCACAGTTTTGGAAGCCAGGCAACAAGGCTTTAAGTCTATCAATAAAGGGCAAACCAGGCCATTGTCCTTTGATTACAGAAAACAGGGCAATTCACCTTCTTTACCATACCAGTACTTGGATGCTCCCAGAGCCATTAAGTTCTTTCCAGACATTTTGTAATGTCCTCAGAGGTTTTTCTTGCTCATGAGAAAATAATTCAGAAAGTTATTGCTTGAAAGTTTTAAGGAAATAGCCGAATGTTGCCTGTATTGCACATGCAATGTTTGCCCCATGTGGAGGTTCCCAGGCTAGGGGTCCAACCAGAGCCGCAGCCGCTGGCCTGTGCCAGAGCCACAGCAACGCGGGATCTGAGCCGCATCTGTGACCTACACCACAGCTCACAGCAACACCGGATCCTCAACCCACCGAGCAAGGCCAGGGAACAAACCCGCAACCTCATGGTTCCTAGTCAGATTCGGTTAACCACTGCGCCACGATGGTAACTCCTCTCTATTTTTTTATTTCTCTTTTGATTTATTCTTTGACTCATTGGTTACTGAGTAGCATATTGTTTAATCTCCACATATTTGTTAATTTTCCATCTTTCTTCTTGTAACTAATTTCTAGTTTCATACCAATGAAGACAGACATGTTGTTGATATGATTGCTATCTTAAATGTATTAATACTTTTTTTGTGGTTCCACATATTATCTTTCCTGGAGAATGCTCCATGTATGCTTGAGAAGAATGTATATTCTGGTTTTTTTTGGATGGAATGTTCTGTTTATGTCAGTTAAGTTTGTCTAGTCACATAGTCATTTAATGTGTTTCCTTATTGATTTTTTGTCTGGATGATTGATCCACTGATGAAATTGGGGCATTAAAATCTCCTACTATGAAGTTCCTGCAGTGGCACAGTGTATTTTATTTATTTATTTATTTTTATTTTTTATTTTTTTATTTTTTTGTCTTTTTGCCATTTCTTGGGCCACTCCCGCGGCATATGGAGGTTCCCAGGCTAGGGGTTGAATCGGAGCTGTAGCTGCCGGCCTCCGCCAGAGCCACAGCAATGCAGGATCCTAGCCGCATCTGCGACCTATACCACAGCTCATGGAAACGCTGGATCCTTAACCCACTGAACAAGGCCAGGAATCGAACCTGCAACCTCATGGTTCCTAGTCGGATTCGTTAACCACTGCACCATGACAGGAACTCCAGTGGCACAGTGTATTAAGAATCTGACAGCAGAGGCCTGGGTTGCTATGGAGGTGTGGGTTTGATCCCTCCCCGGCCTGGTGCAGTTGGTTAAGGATCTGGTGTTGCTGCATCTGTGGCACAGGTTGCAGCTGCAGCTTGGTTTCAGTCCCTAGCTCAGGAACCTCCATATGCTGCAGATGTGGACGTAAAAAAATATCTCCTACTGTTTCTGTATTACTCTCTCTTTAGGCCTGTTAATCTTTGCTTTATAAATTCAGGCATTCCTATGTTGGGTGCATCAATATGTATAAACATTGTATCTTCTTGTTAGATTGATCCTTATATCATTATGTCATGACCTGTTTTTGTCTTAAAAGTCTATTTTGTCCCATATAGGTATAGCTATACTAGGTTTCTTTGGTTTCCATTTGTCTGAAATTTCCTTTTCTGTCTCTTTTCTTTCAATCCATGTGTGACCTTATATTTGAAGTGAGTCTCTTGTAGGCAGCATATGGTTGTGTTCTTGACTTGTAGTGGCTCCCAGGTATTGTGGGTGTGCCAGGACTTGACAGTATCTCAGAGGGGAGGATCTCAGCACATAGATTCAGGCTGATTGAGAGCGGGAGCCAGACCCTTAGGCAGCAGCTGTTAAGTATGCAGATGTACCTCTTTCAGGGGGAAGACTGGGAGATGCATTTCTGTTTGCTCCTTCCATCAAATCCCAGGCCGATACCTGATTAAGAACTATTTCTTTCTTTGCTATTGTCCCATTGAAGCCTTGAACGTATGCCTCCCTGGCACAAGTGCCAGCTGTCAAGGGATGTGCCCTTTGGTTCACAGCCACAAGAGCCGATGCATCACAGGTGTGCACAAGCTTCTTTTTCAGAGGCACAGATGAGAGGGGGCTCTGGTGGTGGGCCAGACCAGAAGCTTTCCCGTCAGGCCAGAGGTGGAAAGCCAGCAAATAGGCCTCTTTTATGGAAAACTGAGGGTGGTTTCAGTTGGCTCTCCCTGTTCTGTGCCCTGGGCAGGGGGTGGCCAGTTCCAAACCATGAGTCTCATGGAACACACAGCCAGAAGCCGCACTGGTCTCCAGAGCCAGGTGATGAAGGGTTATTGCCAGTGCCTGAACCACAGAAGAGGTGGGGTGGGGGGAGTGGAAGCAAAACTGGGCCTGTACTGCACAAGAGCTCCCTCTGGGAGATGCTGTGAGCCAGCTGGAGCAAGTCAAGGATGAGCACAAAGGCAGTGCCCGCTGACCTCTTGCTCTGGAGAGAATTTCAGTTGGCCTCCATATTGGTGTTAAATTAGATGCTGCCCCTCAGGCCAAAGCTTTAAGAAAAGCAGATAAGCCTGTTTCACAGAAAGACTAGAGATTTAGTTGGCTGCCTCTTTTCTGGGCCCTGGTGTGGATGAGCTCCTGATGCCCCTTTAAAAACTGTTTCCCATGTTGCTACACTCTCTGAGCCCCAGGAACACTCTCCCTGTTGTCCTTCAGAGCTAGATGTTTGGGAGGCCTACTCTCAGATGCATGGGAGTGGGATTTATAGTGAGGTTGTATCTCAGCCCCTCCTTCCCTGAGTCAGTGTGGGAGTTTTTGGTGTGTTTATCTGGTATGTAGGATTCACTTAGTTTTTTAGTTTGTTTCAGAGGAAATTGTTCCACATACACATGTAGACTTGGTGGGTCCCTGAAAGAGGTGAGTTTAGGATCTTCCAATGTCATTACCTTGAACCAGAACTGAGAAATATTTCTCACTTTGACAGTTGTATGTAACATAGAAGGTGTGGAATATTGGAAGAGAAGTACAGTTGAACAATATGGGGCTAAGGAGTGTCAACCCTCTCTGCTGTTGAAAATCCATGTGTAATTTTATGTATCCACAGCCATATCCATAGATCAAACCAGCCATGGACCATGTGACTCTGTAGTAAATATTTAGTGAAAGAATCTGCATATAATTGAACTTCCACAGTTCAAAACTTTTTGTGGAATTTGGCCTCTCCATTTTGGCACTGAATTGGACCACAGAGACAAGAGTTTGGGGTGAAGTGGAAAAGAACAGCTTTATTGCCTTGCCAGGCAGCGGGGAACACAGCAGGCTAGTACCTCAAGGACTGTGTCCCGTCTCCTGTGGGGTCAGGGGGCGAGGTGGGGGTGGGTAGTGTCAAGGAGCAAGGCACGATCAGATTGTAGACATTTTTCTGCTTGGTTGGTGGTGAGGTGATTGGGAGTCAGCATCATCAACCTTCTGGTTCTAACCTGTCTGGGGTCTATGTGCTTGTAGGCAGCACGTAGTTGACTTCCTCCACCTGGTGGGGGTTTCAGTATCTGCAAAACAGCTCTAAAGGACATAGCTCAGAATATGATCTATAGTCTTTAAGGAAGAACTAAAGTTCCTTGATTTCAAATGGCTAAGGCGTTTTTGTCTTACTTGATTGTTTTCCTTTCTCTCTGCATTTGCTCACTTTTCTGGTTAAATTTATTCTTTGACTAAAAGTTTTGAACAGACAAAGACAGGTGAAGGACATGGGTGGGAATCTAGCCTGGAAAGGCCTCATTAGGTTGCTGCTCTGTTACAAACTTGGAGTGTTCAAGAGTCCACTGCATACTCAAGCAGTAACAAGTACTAACATCTGATATAATAATTTCTGATGTTTTTTGAAATATATATTATATAAATAAATATATTTTATCTAATTACAATCCAAATATATATGCAACTTTGTGTTCACTCTTGAAAGTTTGTTATACATTATGTATTTCTGCATTATTAACATTTTCAGAAGTCATTTCTATACATTTATTAAACTTATAAAATCACATTTTTTTCTTTTGCCAGGTTGAGTGGGTTTTTTGTTGTTTTATACTTTGTAGCATATTTATAATTCTTTCATTCCACTAATCCTGATTTGATCTACCAAGCTTTAAAATTTTTCTTTGAGAATCTGACCCTAAGCATTATGTACTATTGCCCTTTCTGAGACTTATTCAGTGAATTTAGAATTTAAATTTCAAATCATCTTTAATCAGCTATTGCTATTATAACATTAAGCATCAAGTTTCTGTCTCAGGTTTCACCTAAGGGCTTGAGGCATACATCAGCATAATATAAATATACACCTTATAGAGTCAGTTTAGCTAGTCTTTATCTTTTGAAAATGACTCTACTGTGTTTCCGATTTGTTTTCCTTTAGGAATTTCTTACTATAAAAAATAAAAGTAGTTTATTTGCAGTTTATACCAATAGTTAAAATAACAAGTAGTTTTCTCTGACTTTTTATGTTTAGAGTTAGAGGCAGTCAGTTTTTTTAAACTAAGCATTTATTTGTTGGATCTGATTTGGCCCCACTGAAAAAAAATTTTAATGTTAAACCCAAAACTCTGAAACCCTTCCATGAGAACAGGCTGAATATGAGAAAAAAATAGGGATTTATTTTCATGTTGCCATTTTTGCATTTTTGATTATATGCTGTTCTTTCCAAAAATCTAGACTTTTACCCTTTTCTGATATATTTAGCTTTATGAATGCTGTGGGTGTTCATGAATATTTATTTACAAAAATAAATTATTTTTCTTGATCTTCTCCCTGTTTTTCCTTTCTTGATGATTATATTTTATAGCAGAGATTGGCAAACTTTCCACAAAAATCCAGATAATAAATATTTTAGGCTCTGTGGACTATAGAGCTTTGTCATTATAATCTTGTAGCTCTGCCTTTTTAATCCAAAGCACCATTTAGATTATTTTGTATGTTTCTCTTATTTTGCAAACTAAGAAACATTTTCTATTGTAAACCTCCAGGAGGATGTTATGAACTCATTAGTTAGGATGCACTGCTGCAGGGTCATACTTTTAGTGCCAAGAAGATTTGTCCAGTAATAGGTGTTTATACACAGTATGATTTTAGTTACAAAGATAGGCAGTCATGTGTTATATAGTCATAAGTAATAGGGAGAAAATTAACAAACAAACAAAAAAAAACAAACAAATCAGGAGTTCCCGTCACGGAGCAGTGGTTGGCAAATCTGACTAGGAACCATGAGGTTTCAGGTTTGATCCCTGGCCTTGCTCAGTGGGTTAACAATCCGGCATTGCTGTGAGCTGTGGTGTAGGTCGCAGATGCTGCTCGGATCCCGCATTGCTGTGGCTGTGGTGTAGGCCGAAGGCTACAGCTCCGATCTGACCCCTAGCCTGGGAACCTCCATATGCTGTGGGCATGGCCCTAGAAAAGGCAAAAAGACCAAAAACAAAAACAAAAAAAAACCAAGTCAGAATAACATAAGCCTGATCTTTTAAAAATGCTTTACCCTTTCTGTTATTCCATTTTCTTTTAGCTTGGAATGAATGAGTTTTGTTACTTTTTTTAGTAATAGGAGAAATAGTTTCCATACCCATATGAAGATCTTCTTTATCAGCCTGTTGTAGTATTATTTTCTATCTTTATTTTATTTTATTTTATTTTATGTTTACAGCTGCATCTATGGCATTTGGAGGTTCCCAGGTCAGGGGTCAAATTGGAGCTGCAGCTGCTGGCCTATGCCACAGCCCCAGAAACACTGGATGCAAGCTACAGTTGTTGGCAACACAGGCTCCTCAATCCATTGAGAAAGGCTAGGGATCTAACCTGCATCCTCACAGAGATACTGGTTTCTTAACGTGCTGAACCACAACAAGAACTTCTGCAATCTTTGATTTTTTAATGAGCATGGGCACAGACTGTTGGATCACAGCAACAGATTTTGAACCACACCAAAAATTAAATTACCTTTGTGAATATTTTTTCACCAATTGTACATTTATATTTCCAATAACTATATTACTGTTGAAGAAGTTAGCATTAATAGGCCTTATCTTAGAATGGATTGGGGTTTGGATCAAGTGTAGATTGTTACAGAGTGAGTTACTTCTCTATACTACCATTTGTGAAACTGAGCATTTGACATTTCTTTTCCCAGAAAGTGATCTCCATTTGAAACGAATAAACCTTTCTACGAAGTTCCTCTGGGACTCTTCTCAGTATGATCTAGGTTCAGACAGAGATCATGTTTTCTCATGTCATGTCTAATTGCTACAAATGAACTACATTCACATTGTTGACAAGGCAGGCTTGCCCTGAAAAAATGCACACGTACCCATTTATTTATTTTATTTATGTTTTTGGCGGCCATTTATTTTATTTTATTTGTTTATTTCTTACGCTGCACCTGTAGCGTGCAGAAGTTCCTGGGCCGGGGATCGAACCCATGCCACAGCTGTAACTAGAGCCACGGCAGTGACAATGCCGAATTCTTAACCCACTGAGCCGCTAAGAAACTCCCCATATGTACCCATTTAGCTTTTCAGGTTCACGCTACAAATTCTGATAATAAGATTTAATATCTGGTCTCTTTTTTAAACTATAAGAAAGCATGTATTCCACTTTGTATTCTCTGATGGCGAATGCCTAAAATCATCATTCTCATTCAGGTTTTGTATATTATATATTTCTTTCTATTTTTGTGTGGTTTTGTATATTTCTTTTCTGCAAATCAGGAATCATTTTCTACTCCAGACCTCCAGGAGAGGGAGTTCCCTGTGGCTCAGCAGGTTTGGGATCTGGAGTTGTCACTGCTGTGACTCGGGTTCGATACCTGGCCTGGGAACGTCCTCATGCTGTGAGCATGGCCAAATAAATAAATAAATAAATAGACCTTCGAGAGAATGTAATGATGGGTTAAGACGCATTGTTGCAGGGTTGTACTTTTGCATCCAGAAACTTCATAAGCTGGCCCTCACCTACCTGTCCCATCCCCTATGGGCTTTGAACCCTCAAGCCCCTCAGGTATGTTCTCTCTTCAAGACTTCTCTCTTGCTCTTACCACCTTCTTCCCCAGTCAGGAAGGTGGTCATGGATGAGTCCTCTAAGATGCCACTGAAGCGTTGCTCTCTTTCGTAACTCTCCAGGCAGAATTACCCACTTGCTCAGGTGAAGTCTGTTTTTGCCTGTCCTCTCTCATGTCATCGTCTTTGGTGATCCGCATTGTCTCCCAGTAGCACCTATCCCCTGTCACGGGGCCCGGTGACACATGCATTGGGCACATAATAATCATTTTAGGTTCAGTTAACACCTGAATGAATGTACAGAAAAGAGGAAACTGTAGACTGGATAATCGTATTTCCCCCTTTCTTTGTTTTGTCTTTAGGTATTCTTGAAGTTTTACACTGTGTGTTAGTAGAAAGTCCAGAGGCTCTTAACATTATTAAAGAAGGACATATTAAATCCATTATCTCGCTTTTAGACAAGCATGGGAGAAATCACAAGGTAAGTGAACCATTTTATTGCCAGAAACAAAGCCTGGAATAATTTAAAACATCTTTTTAGAGTGAGGAAACGTTTAAAAGGTGGTGGGTCAAATTTTTCATGTTTTTCACCTTTTAATTCCGATCATGTGATATTGTTGAGTGTTTATGCTTCAAATCAGTGGGGAAAAGAACAGTTCTCTGTTTGTGTGTGTGAAGGAAAATTGTAAAGTATGGGGACACAATACTGTCCTATGTTAAATGACCGAGTCAGAGGTAACTGGAGGGAATGTGTTTGTGGAAATTGCTGCTGATACCTGAATCTGAAAAGGGAATGAGAGTCAACTGAAAGTGATTTGTCTTTTCAGGTTCTAGACGTCTTATGCTCTCTCTGTGTTTGCCATGGAGTTGCAGTCCGTTCTAACCAGCATCTCATCTGTGACAATCTCCTGCCAGGAAGAGACCTCCTATTGCAGACACGCCTTGTGAACCATGTCAGCAGGTTGGTCCAGAGAGACCCTGTCACCAAATTGTAGCATAACAACAACAAAAAAAATGCATGTTCCAGCTTTGTGGCTAAAACATCCTACGGTCTCTTTATTTTATGAGACTCTTCTACGTATTTCCTCAATAAATAATATAAGAATCTTTCTACCAATCGGATAAGAACAAGAGATGAACAAGAAAAACACACATTCATTACAAAAAAATGTATGAGCTCTCATTCACATTCATATGTAGCCAAATTATCATCCCCAGAGGCAAGCTGATGGTTATAGAGGGATACGGTTAGATGTAATTATGTTTTACACCTTCTTCGAATATAGCTAAAACCACTATGTCTTTCAATACCAGTGGTGAAATGCTTACTGTGTGTAATAAAAACACTGAATTAGAATGTTCAAAATATAATAAATTCCACAAATAACCAAGAAAACTACATTTTCAGTTAGATCTGTTTTTCAAGGTATCAGACATTCACTGAGTACTGTGCCAGCCACAGTGCTAAGTGCTCTGCATGCATTCTGTGCTATTTGTGTTTGCACCGTTATCCACATTTTTTTTGTCTTTTTTTTTTTTTTTTTTTTTGCTATTTCTTGGGCTGCTCCTGCGGCATATGGAGGTTCCCAGGCTAGGGATCTAATCAGAGCCATAGCCACCAGCCTATGCCAGAGCCATAGCAACGCGGGATCCGAGCCGTGTCTGCAACCTACACCACAGCTCACGGCAACGCCGGATCGTTAACCCACTGAGCAAGGGCAGGGATTGAACCTGCAACCTCATGGTTCCTAGTCGGATTCGTTAACCACTGCACCACGATGGGAACTCCCTGTTATCCACATTTTATAGATTCAAATGTTGGAACTGGAAATGGAACTCAGGGCTAACTCCAGAGACTGAGTTCTTAACTACCATGTTGTAGTACCTTCCGCATATAAAATAATAATAAAAATAATTGTTATCATTACAGCGTATAATTAAGAATATGTTGTGTGATAGAAATAACTTTGATATACTGTATTTAGCAGCTGTCTGGGAGATCCTTGCCACGTCACCCTGTTTCAAACAAAAATGTATGGTTTAGTGTATATTTCTATGTTCTATTTTTTTTTTTTGAGATTAAGACTTCCTACATGGTTCTTTATACAGCAAACCTGCTGTTAATGAGTGGTATTTACTGAGACCTTCACTAATCCCTAGTATTAACTTAGGGTGAAAGTCACTTCACGAAATGCAATTAAATACAACTAACTAGAAATTCCTCTTCTCACAGCAAGGCATAGAGAATAACAGATGATTACTCACCTAGGTTCCTTCATGATAATAACTTTGCTTCAGTCTCATACCCTGTGTGGCACAAAGCTTAGCTTAGGAAGGTATCTATATGTCTCAGATAAATAATAATTCCGTTAATTCTGAGGGCTTGCTATCTTAAACATGATATCTTGAGTGCCTCCCCTTAAACGTGAGGAATGATATAAAACACGCTGAGGAGTAATTAAGGAAAAATAGTATTAGACCCTTGAGTTACAATTGCCAAGTAATCCAAAACACGAACACCATTCACTGAATGTTAACTGTAAGTCTGGCTGTCACTACAGACCACCTCAGTGATTGTTTCATTCATTTGAATACTTTTAAAGAAACACATTTGATGTGTCACATCTTCGAGAAGCAGGACTCCCGTTCAGTGTAACACAGTGTAAGTTAAGACAATGAAAGGTTTATTCATATTTTCTCACATGCATACTGTTCCCATCTCTTTAAAGCATGAGACCCAATATTTTTCTGGGTGTCAGCGAAGGGTCTGCGCAGTACAAGAAATGGTACTATGAATTGATGGTGGACCACACTGAGCCATTTGTGACTGCCGAAGCCACTCACCTGCGAGTGGGCTGGGCTTCCACAGAAGGATACTCTCCCTACCCTGGAGGGGGTGAAGAGTGGGGTGGAAATGGTGTTGGAGATGACCTCTTCTCCTATGGATTTGATGGCCTTCACCTTTGGTCAGGTAAGTACAGTTCATTTCCTTTCATGGTGTTCTTGGAGGAAATCTTTTGCCCTCACCATACATTTCTAAAAGCTATTGGTTCTGCTCCTATCAGATACATTTATTTCAGAAATATAACACTGAAAAGGTGAGTGAGAGTGTTAAGTAAAAAGCAAAATTGCACAGAGGAAAAAGAAAACTCTTAGAGTTTTAGTATATCTCTTAAAAAACTTTATTGCATAAGAACAATATATTTTAGAAGTGGTGTTCTGATTCATGAATCAATTGCAAAAATATTGCTTTAATTCATGTTTATGAAATGTTGGCTTCCAATATAAAGAAGAACCAAACACAAACCCTAGAAAATAATTGGAATAAATAGACTAAGTTCCACCTCCTGGTAGATATGTAATGTCAGGAATCTGTAATTTGTGAGATGTATTTTGAGAAGTCAGCTCATAATCAAATGATGCTTTGTTTCGGAAGTGTGGAACTGTTTAAAAATAAATGTATAGTTCATTTCCCTAACTACCAATGCTAAGCTTTGATGGTTGAACATATATCAAAACTAAATAATATATACATTTCAAGATAATACTCTTTTATGATTTATTAAAAGGTATATTTTTGATTGGCTTTAAGTTTAGCTTTTGACTATGTAGATATTAGAGTTTATTTGAATTCTGCAGACATGTGCTTGTTTTCATAAAGCTGTCTTTAGATGGAACCCAACACATTTTATAACACATTTACCATATAAAAATACGGAGAGGTTCCTTCCATTACAAAAAGCTGACCTGTGCCTCTTGAGGGCAAATCAAGTGCCGGTCATTTATTAATGCTTTAATTATGAAAAACTTTTTTTTTTGTCTTTTTGCCATTTCTTGGGCTGCTCCCTTGACATATGGAGGTTCCCAGGCTAGGGGTCCAATCGGAGCTGTAGCCACTGGCCTACGCCAGAGCCACAGCGACGCGGAATCCGAGCTGCGTCTGTGACCTACACCACAGCTCATGGCAGCACCGGATCCTTAACCCACTGAGCAAGGGCAGGGATTGAACCCAAAACCTCATGGGTTCCTAGTTGGGTTCAATAACCACTGCGCCACAATGGGAACTCCCTAATTATGAACAACTTTAATTATGAAATTAATGGTTTAAATTACAAAAATAAATTTTAAAATTAAATTTAGTTAAACCTGAGAGGTTATGGTAATGAGTTTATAAATGTGTTTTGTATCTAACAATACTGACTACATTTTTTCTTTATTCAATGCCAGTAGCTCACAGCTAGCCTGGCAGAGAGAAAGTTGTATTTTGGATATTTCATCCAACCTGACTGGTGCTGGTTGGGGCCCTGGCCATAGGATGGTCTGTGTTATACGTATGTGTGCTGTGCTGCTCAGCATAAAGTTGTCAGGTTCCTCTCTTCTGTGCCATCTCTCCTTTGGTCCTTGCCTACACACAACAAGGATTTGGAGGTGCAGGCGTAGAAGCGCTGTAGTGGCGCTGGGATAGAGCCCCTGTGGACTTGCTGCACAGGGAAGAAGGCAGGTGGTCTCCCCAGGCAGGAACCATCAGCTTAGGACAGGAGCACTTCTGGGTCAGAGGGAGTTCCCCTTTGAACCAGCACTACAGTGTGACAGCTCTGACCTGGGCTCTTTTTTTTTTTTTTTTAATTTTATTTTTTCCTGCTATACAGCATGGGGGTCAAGTTATTCTTACATGTATACATTTTTTCCCCCACCTTTTGTTCTGTTGCAATATGAGTATCTAGACATAGTTCTCAGTGCTATGCAGCAGGATCTCCTTGTAAATCTATTCTAAATTGTATCTGATAACCCCAAGCTCCCGATCCCTCCCACTCCCTCCCTCTCCCATCGGGCAGCCGCAAGTCTATTCTCCAAGTCCATGATTTTCTTTTCTGTGGAGATGTTCATTTGTGCTGGATATTAGATTTGACCTGGGCTCTTTTAATGAGCCGTTCCAGTCTGTCACCCCAAACAAGAAACACTCCTGCTGGTTGCATCTGAGGCCTCAATCTTGATCTCAGTCAAGAGTCAGGTAGCAGTGTACAGCAAATCTCATTTACGCCTTCAGAGAGAGCAGGCTGCCCTGGGGTAGGGACTGGCCCTGGCTACAACTGGGTTTCTCCGTATATTCCTATAGCGCAGACCTATTTGGGGACCTCTATTCTCCTGCGTCATGCCCACTAATTTCCTGTCCAAACCCTCCTGTACCATATATTATTTTGATCTCCTAATGGGGGGCAGGTTTTTATCCTCTTATTGATTCTGAGAGAGGATGCCTTACTTGCATGGGGGACAGGTTATATAGAGGCAAGTTGAGGAATGGCCGACATTCCTTCCCTAGTGGGCAGTGAGCAACTCAGGCTGGTCAAGGTCGGGGAAGGGGCATTACAGTGTGACATGCTAGAGGCTTTTGGGTTTAATCTCCTTGAAGGGAACTTGAAGCCTATAACAAAGTCACAATACCCATTTCAGAATTTTCCTACCAACCAAACAAACCAGGGAGCACTAACCAGAAGACCTGCAGACATGAAATAGGGTTGAAGATAGGGTTGATGTCTGTTTCATAATATGTGTTAATTATCATCCCCCAGATATTATCCTCTCTCTCCACCTCCTAGTGTCGCTCCACACGACATAGGTACAAGGTGAATGAATGGAACATGTTCACTTGGTTTTCTATTATGCAGAGATTAGGGGAAAAAAAACCATTACTCTGGTAAAACAACACTGAACTGCATTTAATAATTTTAGCTGTAGAATGCTGCTTCGCCATTCTCATATTGGCATGAGTTTGAAGCTCTTTCTGTCAGCACATAGGAAGAACTCAGAGCTCTGGAAGTGAACTCTCTGTGCTGTGTGTCTTATGACAGTGTATCTGTGATGAGAGCAACAAAAATATTCAGTGAATCTATGCACATATGACAGAAGGGAGGATAGGTTGTGGAATTTCAGGAGCAAATCGTCTTGAAACATTGTATCAAGAGAAAATACTTGA